>NC_058098.1:136822348-137125378 GCF_020171115.1 Neogale vison
AAATGAAGAGACAAGGCTTCTCTTCTCAAATACCCTGCCTGAGCTACAATCAGCCTGACCAGTCTCAGAAATAAAGGTTTTCCAGACATGAGATTGAAACTAAAAGCCAGAAGAGTATTAAGTTCCAGGGCAAGGAATTTCCAAACAACCAGGCTCCATTGCTGGTGTGTCTGCGAAGGCTGAGATAGGGAAGGCCCTGTTCTTTTGGGGTCCGGACTGCCCCTGGAAACAGAGCTAAGCAGAAAGCCACGGCTCGGAGCAGCCAGAAAAAGTGGATTTGTTAACAAGGCATGGCCGGGGCAGCACCGGGGAGGTGGGAAACAGCGGCTCTGGCTTTAACAGCCAAGGAGAAGGCGGACAGGAGGTGCCTCTCTATCTGAGTGCCAGGGTGCAGCCGTGCCAATACGGGATGCTGGCCCAGACAGGAGACAGCACGGGCGGGTGTGCTAGGAGGCCTGGCCAGGGCGGCGCCGCCCAGCCTCACCCACACCTGGGGAAGATCCCACGTGCGAGATGACACTTGTGAAGACCAAGAGTCAGGTGATCAGGCCTGTTCTGGGTCTGAACCTGGGCAGGGGGTCCATGTATGCCCCTGAGACCTGACTGTCATCACTCCCCCTGGGCACCCCATGGCGGTCTCTCAATGCACCGCCAGATGCAACTGAGGTCTTTGACAGAGGCTCCGGGTGCCAGGATCAGCATTCCAGGTGGCCAGGTGTCTCTGACCCGGAGCACGTCCTCCCGGTGGAAGGGGGAGCAAAACCCTGTGCAGCCCCGCAGCGGCTCTGATGTTCCATCGGCCTCCTGCCCCCAGCAACCAGCCACCAGCCTCGGTGCCCCCTCAGGATCACCCTAGATGAGGATCACCCTAGACAAGCCCGAATCTTCTTTTCTCGGCTGGTCCCCCAGACGTTCGCTCATCATTTCCTGCTCCGTGACCCTCCCACGCTCTCCAAGGTAGGACACCCAGCCCCGCAGCGGGGTGCACGCTTCCCGAGGCGCCTAGCCACCCCGGCTGGGCCTGGCTACGGAATTTGTAGAAACATTTAATGATTTAGCAAAGCCCCCTTGTTCCTCCTGTATCATGCTGCTGCCGTGCTTGACAATTCAGACGCCAGAGGCAGGGGGTAGGGGGTGGGGGCGGGGGGCTTTCCCTGGACTGGGCGAGTCCTTGACCCCGACTGGCTGTCCCAGCATTGAGCTTGCTTCCGACACCATCCACCTGGAGAGAGCGTCAGGGCCCACGGGCTCGTGGCTCTGGCCCCCAAGACTGTGCCCCCACCTTGGGCCAGCAGCAGCGAGTCCAGATTGTCACCCGCGCTTCTGACCTCCTGGATGCCAGCTGTAGACGCTCACAAGCTCCTCCTTCGATTCATTTGCTAGAGCAGCCCTCAGAACCCACCAAAACGGCTTGTTTACTGTTCACTGTTCCTTCTAAGAATATACAACAGAGGACACAGGTGAACATCCGGCTGGAGGAGATGGGTCGGCTTCCCTCCATGCACGGCGCCCCCCCCGCCAGCACGTCCCCGTGCCCCCAGCCAGAGAGCTCTGCGAGCCACGCCGTGGTAGGGTTTCATCACACAGACACGATGGATCATTAACTCCATCCCAGCCTCTCCCCCCTCCCTGGAGAACGGAAGGTGAGGCTGGAAATTCCAACCTTGTCATCGCGGCTGGGTCTTCCGGTGACCGGACCGGTCCCATCCAGCAGCGCGCCCAGACTCACCGTAGAACAAAGACAGGGCTATCATCCAGGAAATCCCAAGGGATTTAGGAGCTCTGTGTCAGACCGTGGTCAAAGACCAATGATTCCAACAAAAGATGCTTCTGGTGCTCTTATCACTTAAGACCTCACAAAGGTTTTCGGAGCTCTGTGCCAAGAACTGGAGACAGAGATAACCTATGTATTTTCTATCATCCGCCCACAGTACAGAAGAAAACTGTGGGGCCCTGGTTCAGAAATCAGAGCACATTACAAAACAGCAACAGTGGAGGGTTGCACGGACCCAGGGCCCTGTGTGATGGCACAGATCACACACCCAGGAAGACAGCCCCATCACGGTCACTCCCTCCTGGGCACCCCCTGGCCTATCAGGGGTCCTCCTCAAAGGCCAGGGGTCAGGCTCCCGGGACTGCTCAGAGCGGCCATCAGAGCCGGTCGGGTCTTCCTTCCTTGCCCGGTGTTGCAGCCTGTGGTCAGAGAGGAGCCACTGGCCTCTGAACCCCAGCAGAGCTGGCCAGGAATGCAGATTCCAGGCCCCCCAACAGCTCCCAGACCCCTGGATCAGCATCTCCGGGTGTGAGCTGGGGCCTCTGCCGGTCCTCAGCTTGCGCTGCTGCAGGAGGGAAGCCGGCCCCAGGGCTGATTCTGCAGCCTCTGGGGGAGGAGGCTGGGCTGCTCGTGGAGCTGATTGTGACCTAAGTGGCTCCTTTTCCTGAGGGCTGCTGGTCAGCCTCATTGCCCCATCTTTGGCGTAAGCGAGTTCCTTCTGACCTTCTCCCCGTGAGATCAGGCCTGAGCCGACATCAGATGTCGGGCTGAGGCCTGAGGGCTGCCCAGTGGGCCAAGGTGGACGGCTGGGGGGTCCTGGGGCCCATTCGGAGCTCCTGCCACATGCCCCAGAGGCCAGATGAACGAGCAGGGCCACTGGGGTCCAGGCAGCTGGGAAGGAGCCATGGAGATCGGAACCTACTCTGGAGTGGGGGATAAAACACGGGACTCCTGTTGGCAGCTACAGCCACGAAGCTCAGCAGGGCCCCCAGTGGACCGGCACCTGTGGCTGAATCCGTGGCCCTCATGTCAGGCCCTTCTCTTTCCTGGGCCTTCCAACCTGGTTTTCCTTCTTAGTCCCCAGGCCAGCTTTCCTTGCGGCTTCAGAAGCTCAGGGCATGAAATGTGTCTCCTGGGGCCTCCCAGCCGGTCAGAGCCCAGGGCTCAGAGGTGAACAAAGGTCTGGGACCAAAACCCAGAGTCAGAGGTGAGAGAGGAGCCACGTGTGGGCCCAGGTGCTGACCTGCATCTGCCTTGTTGGGAACGTTTGAGAAAGGAGGCTGGTGCCCCCCCACCCCCCACCCCCATTCCTACCTTTGGAGGATGCTTTCCCAACACAATGTCATCACACCCTCGGTCTAGGGGGCGTGGTCTCTGTTTCTGAGCCGCAGAAACGGAGTCTGCCCATAGCAGGTGGGAAAGGGTTCAGGAGGCAGGAGAGGCCACCCCCAGGTTTCTGGAAGGAACGTTACTATGTACACTGTGAGCACTGCAGAGCAAACCTTTAGGGACAGAGGTTCTCCCTAGGAGGGAGGTGGCTCCAGGGACCAAACCAGGAGATCTGTGCCCCCGAGGGGCTCTGTGGGGGCAGTGGGAGATGTGCATGTTTCTGGACTGTCCTTGGGACCAGGCGTCTACACCCAGCACTTCAACCCCGGCTCTGGTGACTGGTCCAAGTCGGGTCTCCTTTCTGGAGCCCGGGAGGCTGGGGTTGGCAGAAGGGGAAGCAGGGAGTGACCCCGGCAGAGTGACACAGCTCTGCAGGCTGTGCAAACCACTGAGCCCACGGGTTTTCTCCACGACTGCGGCAGTGGCCTGGGCACAGCTCGGGGGCTGTCACTGTGTGGACCCCAGGAGGAGAGTCCAGTGGCAACAAACTGCTCAAACCCCGCCAGATGGGTGGGGGCCTGGGCAGGCAGCCCGGGCTTTGGGACCCTCCTGGGCTTGACATTCATTCACGGTGTGTGAAGGCGACCCTGGCATCGGTCAGCCAGGACTAGGGCAGGGAGAGGCGCTCCAGAACCTGAAATCTCCCAGGGCCGCTGCCGGGGCACATGTGCGCTCAGCGTGCTTAGTCCTGAATGCTCTGCTCTTTTGTCTTTCTTTCTTTCTTTTTTGCTGGTTATTTCTTACGTAAATATCACAGTTCTTTTGTCATCATCAATGCCCTACATACTTATGTGTCTTGTCTTGCTCGGACGTTTCTGAGCTGGTTAGACAGAGCCCCGTGTCCCCAGATGAACTCCGGATTTCAAAACGATCTCCGGCCCTGATTGATCCCCAGTGTTTCCAGAACCATGCTCCACACACACAATCACCAGGGACTGAAAAGCAACCCCAGTGCCTGGCCCCATTCCAGAGCCCCGGATTTAGTGGGACGAGAGTCTGCTCCCCCAGTGACTCCAGCACCAGGACCAGGCAGGACCCAGGGTTGCAGGGAAGCTCGCCGTGTAGCGCTGCCGGATGCCCGCCGACCAGCGAGAGACAGGAAGGGCCCTTGGTTCTTACCAGGTGTGTGACTTTGGCAAAAGCTCCGAGTCCCAGGGGTCCTAGGTTCCCCTCTATGAGTCGGGAGCAGCCCTGCCTTCTGTGTCTCCCAGAACCATGGAGAACATCAGATGATTTCGAGGATGGGCCGAGAGCAGGCTGGCAACCAGGAAATGCTCTGCCTCTTCCAAGGTCTGGCTCCTTGGGAAGGGCTCCGAGCCCGTGCGTGGCTGGAGACTCGAGCCCGGGGCAAAGCCCTGTGGGTTTGCCCTCCTGCGGGTCGTGTGACTGTGCGGAGGGTCCGCCAGGAGGTGGTGCGGGGGTTCCGGCCACGGGCTTCTGTGTGAGCAAGGCCTGGGCCCGGCGGGACACAGGGGGGACCGGGGAAGACGGGCCAACGTCAGCAACGTCTGCAGTGTAATACCCGGAGGCCCACAGTGTCTCCGAGGGGAGGCGCCGTCCAGGTAGGCTAGAGGAGTTACAGCGCAGGAGTGAACGAGCTCCCGGTTCCACGCTGCTGATGTGAGAGTCCAACCCCCATCCCGGAGAAGGCGCCGGAGCCTCAGCTTCTCCATCAGCACAAAGAGCCGGGGCCACTCTGAGGACTAAGCGAGACCATCCAGACCCGCTGCTCGCTTTCGACCTTGGGCTGCCATGTCGGACACCACCGCCGGGAGGGCTGCTGACAGGCAGTGTGGACATCAGTCCTGCTGGACGTCCTATCCTCCCCCCTTTTCTTGGGGGACAACTGGGACTCAGGCTGAGTCATTCACCTGAGTTCACAGAGCCTGCGGGTGGAGACGGAGCCAGAACTTGAACCCACGTCTGGCTCACCCCAGAGGCCGCCTGGCCTCCTCCGAGCGAGCACTGTTTCCGAGTTGTTTGTAACTGGGAAGGAGAGGGGGCCCTGGGCAGCTGGGGGCAGGGCTGGTGGCCCCTTGTCTGACAGAAGCTGCTGGGTCCCCAGAGAGGAGCACCGGGCAGGGCAGGGGGCATGGGGAGGCCCCGAGAAGCAGTCACAGGGGATGAGGCTTTGGGGTCTCCTGAGCCCCTAGTCCGTGCTCACACCCCGTGCCCTTTGC
The DNA here is from genome assembly GCF_020171115.1 of Neogale vison. Classification (NCBI taxonomy): domain Eukaryota; kingdom Metazoa; phylum Chordata; class Mammalia; order Carnivora; family Mustelidae; genus Neogale; species Neogale vison. The sequence continues at coordinate 136,827,692 of NC_058098.1, forward strand.
TGAATCCTGGATCCTCACAGCTGGGTGGCGCTGTCCCAGAGACAATATGCGACCTGTGACAGACAAGATGACCACAGGCGCTGCGTCTCGCCGCCGAGAGCTGAGAGGACTGCAGAGCGCTGCAGCAGACCACAGGGGGAGGAGGACCCGCGCCCTGGCCGGCGGGGTGCTCCCCGCCATGGAGAGGCCCCGGGAGCACCCAGCCCTCACGCCGGCGCCAGGCCCGGGCCCACGGCCTCTGCGGGGCTGAGCCTTCCGTGTTGAATGCGGCTCCCCGGGCCGGTTCGCAGCCTTCTCTGGGACCCCCGGCCGGAGGGGCTCTGCCCTCCAGGCTGCCACAGCCTTCGGGCCCGCAGCCGGACACCCCACCGCCTTCCGTGTGGGCCTCTCGGCTCGTCCCCTGATAAGACCAGAAAGGCAGCTCAAGGAGCAGAGAAAGCAGCCGGGGCTGGCCTGGGTCTCCAGCACGGGGACCCCAGCGCTGGGCGGGTAACCTGTCCTGTGCCTACGGCAGGAACGGGGGTGACCGGCAGGCCGGCCGTCGGGGTTTTTCTCTGGAAACCCTTCAGGGTCTCTCCCACGGGGGCTCGTCCCGGTGACGGCATCCAGCCCAGCCGTCTGTCGCTCTCCGAGGCTCTGAGCCTCACAAGCCTGGCTGCAGTGGGCTCTCGTCCGCACCCCGAGACCCTCCGGAAATGGGGATCCGGCCTCGCTGCAGGACGAGTGGCCCCGTTGTCATTAGAAGGGGGACGCGTGGCCCACGGTGGAGAAGCAGTCACCTCGCTCACAGCCCGTGCTCTGGAACGAAGGCCTGCAGAGCCCAGGGGTGGCCGGCCGTGTGGTCGCTGGGAGACCCACTTGTAGACTTTATTGACTTGAGAGAGAGAGAGAGCGAGAACGCAAGTGCACAAGAGCAGGGGCAGGGGCCCAAGGAGAGGGAGAAGCAGAGAAGCAGCCTCCTCGCTGACTCGGGGCTCCATCCCAGGATCCTGATCACGACCTGAGCCCAGGGCAGACGCTTAACCGACTGAGCCCTCCCAGACGCCCTGGGGCGAACCGCTGTGAAGGCTGTGAGATGAGCAAGGCCCCTCTTAGTCATGCGGCGGGTTTGGAGAAGGAAATGACAGGCTCAGGACGTGCTAACGGAATCACAGAGCTTGTCTTCCTAGTCGTGGCTCATGAGACTCAAAACAGAGCAGAGAGGCGCCTGGCGTGATAGGTTAAGTGTCCGCCTCTTGATTTCCGCTTAGGGTCCGGGGATCAAGCCCCGCGTGGAGCTTCGCGCTCAGCAGGGAGTCCGCTTCTCTGCCTCTCCCTCTCTCCCTCTGCCCCTCCCCCTGCTCACTTTCTAATATGAATAAATAAATCTTTAAAAAAAAAAGATTCACTTGTCATTTCATTATTAAGAGAAACAAAACTGAGCAGAGTCTGATTTTAACACCACGTGCATTGGTAGCCCCTCTGGGTCTTTTAAGGGAAAGTGCCAGAGCCTTGGGGATTGTTGGGACTCTTTGGGAATGTTTGCTTTGCTGGGATCCCCAAACCCCTGGAGCCCAGAAAGCAGTTCGTCCCTCCCAACTGATAAAGCTCGACCTTTCTGTTTCCTCCTCACCCACCAGCCTTGGCTGCCCATAGATGAGGGAGATTACCTTCCCCCACCAAAACCCCCAAACTTGCCAATTCATTGAATCCCAAACTCGGGGAATATATGTGAGAATGGATTTGAGAATAGTAGACAGGGAAGAAAGAAACTGAATATTAAACTGGGCTGATTTCATGAATAGCTGCTCTGAGCAAAGATCTGGAGTCGCTGGGTGAGCTAGGAGCAGTGTCGCGGGCCAGTCACGGGCTGGAACCTGGGCTCTGGGGGCCTAAGAGAAAGGAAGGGCGGCTTGCACGACCGTGGAGCAAAGAACCCGCACATGTCTGGAGAATAACAGTGGGCGGATCTCCGCAGCCCCTCCCCCACTCCTGCTGTCCGCCTGTGGACACCGTCCCTTTACCTGAGACCCACTGTCAAGGTTATCTCCGGCATCTTTCTTTTTCTTTTCTTTTCTTTTTTTTTTTTTTTAAGGATTTCACCTATTTATTAGAGAGAGAGCAGAGCGAGAAAGAGAGGGTGGTGGGTGGAGCAGGAGGGAAGGGAGGAGGGAGAGGGAGAAGCAGGCTCCCTGCTGAGCAGAGAGCCCGATGCGGGGCTTGATCCCAGGACCCTGAGACCGTGACCTCAGCCGAGGGCAGACACTTAACCCACTGAGCCACCCAGGTGCCTCTCACCAGCGTCTTTGAAGACAGACGAAGTGGCTATCCCTGTCCTTCCCCGGGGCTGCCGGGACCACCTAGGATTTGCTGCCCCTGAGATGGGCTCTGATTCAGAGAGAACGAAGGGATCCCTGAGGGGCCAGGGGGCCGTGTTCCTGAGATGGGCGGCAGGACCCAAGTGGCCTGCGGACATCTCCCACGGATCGCAGGATTCCCAGGACCGAAACAGAAGAACAGCCGCTGAGGTCCTCCTTGACTCTACGACCGAAGAAACTTCCAGCCTGGCAAGCAGAGACCAGGCTTGAGTCATCGTGGTGGAGCGTCACGGTGCTCAGCCACACCACAGACCTCAGAGCCCCTGGGATTCCCGAGAGAGGTTCCCCGATAACACCACAGGCACAAGTTCTGCAGGTCAGCGCTGCAAAGGCCTCCCGAGCCGCCTATGGCCATCGTGGGAACTCTGGGCTGGGCAAACAGGAACCGAGACATTGCAGGGACAATCGGACATTGATCCTGAGTTCTGACGACCTAGGACGAGTTAGTAAGGTCTTGTGACTGTAGCCCCCCCAGTCCCCACACTGGTTTATGGGAGTCAGTGATAAAACACCTTCTTGGATGCTTCCATGCATAGAAGACCGTGGCGCCAAGACCCGGTGCCATGGGGGAGTTTCCTGACTGCGTGGCTGGAATCCCCACACCGGCTTCCCAGCTCACAGAACAGGGACCGTCACAGTGGAAACCAGCTATGCAGGGGTCTCCAAAGCTCCCTCTCCTTATAAAAAGTATCAAAGCACTACACACTCCGGCTGACATCAGAGATACTGTGTTTACCATCAACCCTCAAAAGATGGAGAGACCGTGGTCAAAAGCCTTTCAGTTTGGGCTTTGCGGGGACCTACGGCTCCTGGAGATGGCAGTGGAGTCACTGCTGCTTAATGGGCGGAGGAGGGGGGATTCTACCTGCAGCTGCTGCTCTCCCCGGGGCCCCTTTGCTGGAGCAGATATGGGCAGTGGTCCCCCGTCTGGGCAGCAATGGATGTGGGAAGGGCCCCTGGGCAGTCTACCATGCAAGCGGCGTGGGGTTGTTTACCTGCAGTGTTCTGGGTCTCCAGGGCGGCTCTCCGGCTCCTTGCTACAATGTCGTCCACGGGGACGTGAACCCCTCATTGTTGCAGAAGACATCAGGCTGGACCATGACACGGATAATGCCATGCCACAGGCACCTGCTGAGCAGGAAGTTCTAGGCACCATCTCAACGCGTCTGGGAGACTTCCATGTGCCCGAGGACAAGATAACCCTCCAGCCCGAGCCAAGTTCCTGGGACTGTTGGGCGTCTCCCCTGCCAAGTGAACCTTGCAGTCCACACTGAGAAAGAGGTGCAAAGCACGGTGAGTCCCTGCGGATTTGGGAGACAACAGACATGATGTCTCTGCGGGCTGCCCGGTCCCCTGTACTGAACGGGTATACCACAGGCTCTCTGCTTCATGGCGAGGACGGGTGGAGGCTTTCTAGCCGATTCAGGCCTCTGTGCGGGGAGCTGGGCCCCTGAGAGCAGAGCACGCAGAGCCAGCATGCCCTAAGTGTCTAGCGAGACCAGAAGGTGGTAGACCAGAGGACCCGGGTGAGCCCCGATGGAGGGACAACTGTAAAGATGCCCAGCTCCAGGAGCAAAGCCACACTTTCAATAGCAAGTAATGGCCCTTCATTTGAGAAACAGACTCTAGGCTGAATGTCGGCCATGGAAGATATCAAGTAACTGTGACCTTGAGCGAGGCATGTGGGGCTGGGTGTGGTCCGAGCCATCCAGCCAGAGGCTGGCTGTGTCCAGCAGCCGCTAATCACCAGGGCGCTTGTTCCCTCTGAAATCTGTAGGAGGAGCCTGCCTTGCCTCTACCGGCTCCTGGTGATTTGCTGGTGATCCCTGGCTTTCCTCGGCTTCTAGAAGCATCCATCACTCCAAACTCTGCCTGTGGTCACGTGATGTTCTCACCTTGTGTGCCTCTCTCTTGCCCTGCTCTTACAAGGACACTGGTCATACTGGGTCATGGGCCTACCGACTCCTCTTCTTAACTAACTACATCGGGAAGGACTGCGTTTCCAAGTAAGGTCCCGTTCTGAAGCTCGGGAGGTTAGCACATCCGTATATCTTGGCGGGGAGGGCACACAATTCAGCGCACGGCCCCAGTGGACTGAGGAGAAGTCTGAGTGTGGGTTAAGGATGGTTCGGCAGGACCCGCCCCAGGGGAGGCCTCCAGCACTGCTGACCCCTGGGGGCCTCACCCTGAGGCGAGCCGCGAGCCTGACAGCGCTCACCCGCAGCGGGAGGCTAGACCCAGCCAAGCCTGTCTCCCTGGCTGTCACGCAGGGCACCAGAACCTAGCTGGGCTATTGGTCAACGGAACCCTCTCTGAACCCTGCTTCTCGAAAGTTGCCCATGCGGGGGATGGGCAAATCAGCGTTGCGCTGCCTGGAGCTCACTCCGTTTAAGAACAAGGACGCACGATTATGAGTATGAAATTGCGGGCTTTGGGATCCTCCTGGAATATGACACAGTCAGGGGCCGTCCTGGGACTCAGAGAAGGGGACAGGGGGACACCTTGGGGAGGAGACCCACAGGGGCATGTGGGACCCACCGGTGGGGCTCTGGGCAGCTGGTGACCAGTGGGAGTCGTGGGGTGGGGGTGGGGCATCTGGGGACCTGGGACAAGGCAGAGGACCCCGTGGAAGGAGCCGGACTGGGGGCTGCAAGGGAGAGCAGGATGGGGTCCAGACCTCCCGTCTGGGAGAGCCGGCCTGCCTGTTGAGTGTAAGAGAAAATGAGTCGGCAGGAGTGTCTTGAGTAAATTAAAGGGAACAGAGGCCGGGAAGCTGGGACTTGGAGAGGGATGTTCCTGGCGGCACAGGGTTGGCAGCGGGGAGGCCAGCGCAGGTAGAGCCCGCATAATGCAGGCTTTATAGCAGGGCCTGGCAGCCAGCCCCAGGGTTCAGGGCTGGAAAGGGAGGGTAGGAGGGAATTTGACCTGAGGGGGTTGCTGGGGGAGCCGGGAATCTGCGGGAGGAGAGGCCAGAAAGGGGGCAGGGGGAGGGGGAGAAGAGTCCAGAAGAGGGGGGAGGGGGAGCCAGTGGACACGGTGCGTGCGGAGACTCAGGCCCTGAGAATGGGCTGTGGGGAAGGAAGCGTGTCCTTCGCAGTTGGAGAAAGGTCAGTAAGAAGTGGCCCAGGAGGGTGACCAGACAGCTCTTCTGAGGAAAGGAAGGTGAGTGGCCAGCCTGGAGCGAACCCACCAGGGATCTGTCTCCGAATCTAGTGACGCCGATTCCAGTACCAGGCCAGCCCGTCTCAGCAGGAAGAACCTGGGAAGCACAGCCCTGCCCCTCCACTATGCAGGTGGGGAGACTGAGGCCTGGAGCGGGAACCAGAACCCAGCCCCTCTGGGCACCACCCCTGGCCCCTGGTGTCAGGCCGCACAGCAGGACCCCCCGTATCTTGCCCCCGAGGCCCTGTATCCAGAGGAAATGAGAACCACATGGCTCAGGGAGAGAGCAGAGCCCAGCCCTCCGAAGTGAGGCTCTGGCCCCACAGTCTCAAAAGATCGAGAAATCACTCACCACAACGTTTTGCTTACTCAGGGTCTAATCTAAGAGGTTTGAGATTTCCGTTGGCTTGCAGGTGCATAGCCCGAGTGTAGGGCTCGGTCGTGAGAACCTGGTAGAGGGACGCTCTCCCTGCGAGTGGCCTCCGGTGACCCAGAGCCGCTGTGTTCACTGTCCAATTGGCACAAGGCATAGTAGGGTCCCCCGGGGTTTGTCCCAAACCTGAAAATCAGCTCAGGGCAGAGAAGTACTCCTCCTCCCCATCCTTCTGCCCCAGCTGCCCCACCTGACCACGGCCTCGACACCATTAGCTAATGTACGTTTATAACGTGAATCGCTTTTTATGATTATGAAAGATCCATGCTTGTGAGAAACTGGGAAAATAGAGGAAAGTAAACGAAGAAGACGGAAATCCTGAGGGGTTTGGGGGTCTGTTTTTTCTAGGCTTTTCTCAGTGTCTAAATGTAATTTTCAAAGGTCATCATAACTGGGTCATACCGCCTGCTGTTTCATATGCTGGTTTTGGTTTTTTTTTAACTGAGTATAATAGTCTGTGGGTTCTCCTACACTGATAAACATTATCCAAAAGCAAAACATGAATTCACTTTATTCAAGCCTAAATTTTTAGAGAGGTTAAATTATCCATACTGCCTGGCACACAGTAAATCCCCACCGACAAATAAATACCTAAATAAAAATGCCACTTTGTCCCTCCTTTCCACAGCTTCCGCCTCGAGCTGGTCGGCCTCATGGGCGGACTTGGGCCAAGCAAGTCAGGCCTAAGAGATTTGGAGGCACTGATGTATAATGGAGAAGAGACCCTTCCAGAAGACAAGCCCGTTTTCTAGCAGAGAGAGGGGGTGAGACCTGGCTCTGCCCTGACACGGTGAAGACACTGTTTGAAGATTCAGGTACATTGTTCTATCGACCTACACGACAATCCGTCAGATGTGCAACTGGCAGGGATGTCCTGTTTTCTCCCAATGTTCCTCCCCCTTCTTCCTGAGCATAAAGACCCTACTTTTATTGGGACACATGGGTGCTGGAATAAAAACTACGTTCCTCGGAATTCCTGGTTGCTGGGTGGGACCATGTGACAAATTCTGTCTAAAGGCCTAGAAGCTAACGTGTTGTGTGTGACTTCAAGAAGTGCCCTTTAAAGAGAGGCATTTTAAGATTTCATTTATTTATTTGACAGAGAGAGAGATAACAAGTAGGCAGAGAAGCAGGTAGAGAGAGGGGGAAGCTGGCAGAGAGAGAGGAAAGCAGTCTCCCCGCCAAGCAAAGAGCAAGACGTGGGGCCCAATCCCAGGACCCTGAGATCATGACCTGAGCCGAAGGCAGAGGCTTAAACCACTGAGCCACCCTGGAGCCTTAAGAGAGGCACTTTAAAGAGAGGCACTCCTTACTCCTTTTTGCTAGTTGGAAATAAGACGTAGTGGCTGGAGCTTGGCAGCCACATTGGGCTGGGAGGTGAGAGCTTCCTACAAGAGTGGCAGAATAGCAAGAAAGAGGGGGACTATATCCCTGCAGATTGTGAAATCACCCTGTCAGCCCAAGACTGCTTACCTGTGGAACTTCACATGACAGAAGAATAAACTTTTATCTTATTAAAAAAATATTAAAAAGCCTTGGCAGGACTGTTAGAGCCCTGGGCTCTTTCCATAGATAGCTCACTACTATTAGGGAAGATTGTTAACATTTATTGAGTGCCTACCACTTGCCAGATGTATTATATACTGTATTTAATTAAATGTAATGTAATTTAGCTTAATTTAATTTCCTCAACAACCCTGCAGTGTTAGTATTATTATCCCATCCTAGAGATGAAGAACCTAAGGCTCAAAGAGGCTGAGAAACTGGTCATGTCACACAGCTAGTAAATGATAGAGTGTGACTACCCAATTTCTGTCCTCCCGCCCCCCCCCACCCTCCCAGACTCGGCTGGGTTCCTTGTCCTGCCCTTCTGACAAGATGAGCTCCCACCGGAGAAAGTTAAGCTGCTAAAGGTAGCTTTGCCTCTTTTTCTGCCGGCCTCACAGTTGAGCTGAACTTCCAGAAACTACTCCATTTCCCAGGGGTGTGAAGGAAAACTTAAATCATGTTTTAATATCATAAATTATTTTCTTCACTTAAGGGGGGGGGGAAAGCCCATCGTCAGCTATAATAAATCCACCTCAATTACACTTATTACCGTGATGACTGTTCATGCCACTCTAATTGGCTTCTCTCAGCATTTTCATTAAGAACCTGCATCTTCAAAGGTTTATAACTCAGACAGTTCTTTACTTGGAGCTGAAATTTGGCGTTAACAGCCAGATGGGGAACCCAGGCGCCACAAGAAGGAAGAAAGCCCAGCCCCCACCCCTGGAGCCAGTGCTCAGTGCTTTGGATGGTGCTAGAAGATTCGTCGGGGGACTGGTCACTGCACAGTTGTCCCCACACAGACCAGAGTCTTGTCGGGATGGGTCCCCGGGCTTGTCAGATGGTAGTGGGGCCACAGCCTGGCCAAGCCTGGGCTCCAGCAGGGATTCTGGAACTCACTTCACTTTGAAACAACTCCCCAGGGACCACCCCCCCCAGGGGTTGTGGCGTTTGGTGGAAGGAGGCCAGTGCAAGAAGTCAGACCTGGGTCACGGTCCTTCTTGCTGTCCCACGGTTTGGGGCAAGGTGCTTGGCCTTCTGAATGCCTCATCTTCAAAGTGGGTAATAGTTACCATGAGGCTCAGTGAGATCAACCCTGCAAAGCAGTTATGGAAAGTGCTAGATAGATGGGAGTCTCTATTATGCCCCCTCCCCAGGACACCCCCTGACTTCTCTCTTAAGTAGAAAGCTTGGACAGACTGGACCAGTCTGGACCAGTGATACTCAGACTCAAGTCACTTCTGCCTGTGTATGTCAAGCCAGTGAGAGTCACAGCGTGCCCCTTTGGTGGACGGGCTCCTGGGTGGCTGAGGGGCTCCTGTGTGGCAAGGGGAAGGGGGCTTTCTTTAGACGGCCTTGGGTTCCAATCCTGCCTGCTCCCCTTATTCTTCAGGTGACTCTGGGCAAGTCACTTAGCTTCCCTGAGCCCCGGTTGTCACTAATCTAGAAGGCAGGTAATAATTGTGTGAGATACAGGCCAGCACAGGCCGGTCCTCTGCACAGCGGACCTATTGTCATTAGCAGTGGGTGACCTTGCACAATTCAGAGAAACTGGTGCGTGGAGGGGAGCTGGCCGGCCCTCGTGACTGCTGGTGAAGGAAAAATAAAAACTCTCCAGCTCAGGGGGACCAGGCCCCTTCAAGGGTGGCTTTGGGGGAGTTCATCTGGAGACCTCTGCCTGGGGATCCCCCACTGGGACTCCCAGCTCTCCCCTCGGCCAGCCCCGCCTGCTGCATTCCCGCCGTTCATCTGCCTCAGTTTACTTCCTGGAGGAAGACAGAGCCAGCCTTGATTCAAGAGGTGTGCAGGGACAGGGAGAAGGGGGTGGCCCCTGCAGAAGCGCCAAGGAAATGTCTAGGAAGGGCTCCTTCATGTGGCCGTGATGCAGGGTGGCTGTGGGAACAGGGAAGCTTGAACTCACTCTTGGCTCCCCCTCTGGCCCCATCCACCTGCCCTGGGGCATCTCCCCGTGTGACTGTCTCTCCTACATGCTGAGGCCTGACCACCAGTAACTGTACACTGGAGTGTGGGACCTGGACTCAGCCACTCGCTTGTCGGCCGGAGCCGTTTTCTGGGCCTCAGTTTCCTCATCTGCAAAATGGGGTAACAGTGCATATCTGGCAGGGTTGTGGTCAAGGTTATAGGAGACAGTGCACTCTGGGGGCCGCACAGGGCCCAGCATGCAGCAGACTTTCAACAAACAGGGCAGAAGCAACAAGTCAGGAGCCTCCCGGAGCCTCTGGTGACCAACCAGTCCTGCCCCGTCATCTAACACGCCCACAGTCCAGGCATCTGGGGATGAGGGCAGAAGCCTGCAGCTTGCCCCTCGCACCCCTCCCACCGGGCCGGCTATACGCACCCCTCCCCATCAGTCTCTCTGCCTCCAGCCTCTCCCTTTCCCGCCCCTTCTATGGCCCCCTGCCTGGGCTGCCCACCTGAAGTCTCTCCATTCAGAAGTGCTCAATGGTACTACTGTGCGAGTCCATGTACATGACATTCTGGAAAAGGCAGAACTGTGGAGACAGTAAAAAGTTCAGAGGGGGCCAAGGGGAGGGACAAAGGCAGCACAGAGGGGTTTTAGGGAAGAGAGTACTCTGTGTGATGCCGTTGTGGGGCAAACACGACATCACACGCTTGTCCAGGCGCCTAGAAGGTACCACAGTGAGAGTGACTCTAGACTATGCACCCCGGGCAGTAATGCATCTACACGAGCCCGTCAGTTGTAACAAACGCACCGCACCGCTGCCCTGTATTAACACTGGGAGAAATCCGTGGGAGGCGAGGGGGAGTATGGGAATTGTAGTTGTTGCACAGTTTTCCATACACCTAAGACCACTCCAAAACACAAAAACAAAAACAAAAAAACACCCTATTACATTTCCTTTAAGCCTCAATTGTTGTAAACCTCTCGATTTCAACCCCTCGGTTTGGCACTGAGGCCTTCTAGGAACGGACTTCACCTCCATCCCTGTCTCCCTCTCCAGACAGGGACACCCACTCGCAGGAGAGGGCTGTCTGGCATCCCCAGAGCCCTGGGCCCCGGCTCTACCTGCGGGCCAGAGGCCAGCCTGCGCGGGATCAGCACATGGAACCTCCCCTGCTCTGCGGGGCCGGTGGGGGGTCCTCACAGCCACCCAACAGCACCTTGGGCTCATCTGAGCGGCTTGGCCTCTCCCTGAACCCCCATGTGCAGTGTTGGGCGACGGTCTCGGGGTGCCTAGGGGCGCTGCAGGGAGCGGCCATCATCACGGCTGCACTGGGTCCCATGTCCCCAAGGGCAGGAAGCGCAGGGCAGCATGAGGGCATGGTGGCTGGTCACCCGGTCCATCCCATGCCAGCAGTTCTAAATGTCCTGTTTGTGATTCCCTGGAGTCTCACGAGGACCCAGATTTACTCCCCCCTCCCCCCCACCCGGGTTTCAGACAGGAGGTGTGGTCAGCTGAGTAGTGGCCCCTGGACGCCTGCGCGTCCTAATCCCCAGAGTGTGCCTTATGTGTCCCCAGGGATACATGTGGGGTCGTGCGGATGGGACAGGGCAGAGGATCTGGAGAAGGGGGGAGGTCCCCAAAGTGACCGCCACGGGCCCTCCAGGGAGCAGAGGGAGCGCTGACAGCAGAGTTGGAGGGACCAGCACAGACCAGGTCCTCCCACCGTGGAAGTAAGCAGCTCTGAGGTCACCCAGCTTCAGCCCCGAGACACTCAGCTCAAAGTTCTGGCCTCCAAGAGCTGGAAGAATAAATCAGGTTACAAGCTACTAAGTCATGACTTGTTACAGCAGCAACAAGGAAGCTAATGCAAAGGGGAAGCGAGTCACCCAAGACCACACAGCCACCTGGCATGGTGGCATCAGGCCTGCGTCCCCATGACCTTGGCTGCAGGTGGAACTCTGCCACCGGCGCAGTAAGGCCCAGGGACCGCAGCGGACCAGAGGTGCGCCACACAGCCTGGGTGGGCTGGACTTGACGGGATGGGCAACTGCAAGGCTGTCCTGGCCACTTCCATGGGGGTCCATCCCTTCCAGCTTGGCACCTGTGACCTTGACCTCGGTGCCAGCGCATGTGGCCACCGCACTGGCCTCCTTCCCTCTGCCGGCCTCACACCCACCCCTCCTCCCTAATGCCAGGCCAGGCCCCCTGCCTCTCCTTTCCCCATCTCCCCTGCATGTCTGTGCCCCTCTCCTCTGCCCACTGCCCCTGCTCTCCCCCTGCCTGCCGGACTCTGTGGGCCCAAAGCCCCCTGCCCAGTTCATCGGCAGGCTCTGGCCTTGCCACCCGCTTCCCACACCCCTTCCTCCCCATCCCTCGGTCCCTCCAGAGCACTGATGCCCACTGCTCAGGGCAGAGGCCCACTAGCTCACTCATGACTTGTTGCTTCACTGGTTCTTCATTCGACAAACGTCCGTCAAACCCCCACAGGTGCCAGGCGCATCTGGGTGCTGGGGACACATCATGAACCAGACAGAAAACTCCTTGCCTTGGTGGGTTCCATTCCAGGGGACAGGCCCCCATAAAATACTGTAGGCCCCTCCAGCCAAAGGTCAGGATGGGGTAGGGAACAATGCCACCCCCGACCCCCACTGGGCATTCGGGGTGGGAGGGGGAATCATAAATATGGGAGATGGAGGACCCGCCGAGGGGAAGGGATGCAGTCAGCAGAATTGGGGGGCTCAAGGGTGCTGTCAGGTTCTAGGCCCGGCTCCTGGGTCCCCAGAGGCAGGCCAGCAGCTGCCGGGACATCGTGGACCTCATGGAGCCCAGTGGGAAATAGGCAGGAGGTCCCTCCCCTCCACCTTCCAGGCCCCATCCGGAGCTAGCCACAGTGAGTGTGGACGAGGCTGTCTGCAGGGTCTCCCTCCTGCATCCCCAGAGCCCAACAGGGAAGGGCGGGGCTGGGGCGGGGGGAACACAGAGCCATCCCTGGCACTTTTCCCACCAACAGTACAGATCACTGGGGTCTGAGAGCCGCTCGGAGAGGCGCAGCAGCACGCCAGGCTCCATCTTGGGTCATCACCTGCTCCTCCCAGTTCGGCTTCTAAATTTGGGGGGTGGGGGGATCTTTTCCTCCCCCTTTCTTACCTCTGGCTCCTCTTATCCAGGTAATTGCAACAGCCTCGACTCAGGCTTTCTGCCTGTGCTGCCTCCACACCACTGCGCGGGGAGCCTACCCACATCACAAACACACCAGCATGGACCCCTCTGGAATGCCCCCTCGACCCCAGTGCCCCAGCGCCACCGAGATAAAGGCCCTGCTTCTTCTCAGGGTGTGCACAGCTGCCTGATGGGGGGCCCTATCCGTCCCTCAGCCTCGGCTCTGGCCTCCCCCCAAAAAGAACACTTGCTCCTGGCTGCACCTCTCCATCGCTGTTCTCGCACCTTGACCTTGGTTCAAGCAGCCCCTTGATGCCAGGTTCTTCACCTCCCCCCCTTGCTCAGCTCACACCTACACCACTTGAAAGACTTGGACTGGATATGGCCCTTCAGCAGGGCCGGAGCTTCCTCCGCCCCCTTCCTGGGTGTTGCCGAGGTGTGCCCTTTGAACAGGAAGCAGGGTGTGGTGCAGCCTTGACCCGGGACCTTGCCTGGGTACCTTGACCGGACAGGCATCTGTGGTACTACACAGGAGGGCCCGGGTAAACCTTGCTCTCCTCAGCTCTGCTGAGCACCCACGGCAGGCCAGGCGTTGTGGGGTGCTGGGTTCAAACTCTCACTGGAGAGTTTGACTGACATGCAGAACAGCCCAAAGAGCTGGGTAACCCCTACAATCCCAAGACCGCTCGTGGGTGTCCTGGTCTCCAGCCTCCCCTTCTCCAGCCCTCCCTTCTCTGGGCTCCCAGATGGCTCTTTTCAAACAAGGAACACCCACTTGATCCAGAGAGTCTATGAGGAACTGATGTCAAAACTAAGATCTGAAGACTTGGCAGAAGTATCTAAATCGAGCTGTGGCTGGGAGATAACGTTTCTTGCAGAGAAGCATGTGCAAAGGTCCTGGGTCCCCCAAAGTGTATGAACCATAAGAGAAATAACAAGAAAAATGTGGCTATCTCAGAAAAAGCCTGCTCTTTCCTTCCCAGAATATCCCTGCAGGGATAGATTTCTCCTTTCCACACCCTCCCCGTGCGACTCACCCACTCCCGGAAGCCCTGTCTATCACTCACCAGCCTTCTAAGCTGAAGACCAAAGATATTTTGCCCCTGGTAGGAATATGGAAATGGGAGGCCCTTGCAGTTATTTCCCCAGTGGGATCCAGATTTAGGTCTCCAAGGATAGGCCCAGCCATAAATCCTGTAAAAACCAAGGCCAGGTGCTCCTTTAACTACCCCAAAGAAGAAGACAGCTACTGATGCCTACAGACCTCAGCTTCGAAGTACAACAGGTGCACAATATCTGATGTTTATGTGCAGAGAGAAAATGCTTGGGTGTAACTTGCCAGAGGGATTGTGAAAAGTGGGAAGCTCCTCTGGTTCCAGTATCACCGTCTATACCTCTTTCTGGCACCAATAGGACAAACCCTCATGAGTTTGGTCACCCGGAGGCCTGGCCTGGAGACTGCCTGCTTTCTCTACTTTGACAACATCTGGACTCCCCCTCCTCCCTGCCTGCATCTGCATCCATCCGGATGTTTTTTCAAGGGCAGTCATTGCTCCCAGGCATTTGGGGGATTTAAAAACAACAACTGATTAGGAGAACTGTCCTCCTGCTGAGAAGCCCACTTCTAGAGGCTCCCCTACACAGCAGGCTCTCAGCTCCGGGACTTGGCTTTGTGCTGCTTTACTGGGAGGGGGGGCAGTGAGCACAGTGAGCACCGACCATGTCAGGCCCTAGATTGCCTCTCTAACATGGTCTTGGCTGACTTCAGGGCAGGAGTGTGTGGAGTCCAAGGGAAGGACCAAGACTGGTTTAGTCATGACAAGCTGATTCCTTTTGCTGGATACTTGGTTTCTTAGGGTTCCTCATAGCTAGGACTAGTCATGAAACCACATATTGGACAGTGAGATGCCAGGGAGGGGTCTGCTGGGGAAGCTTTGGTTTTCCTGATAAAACAGACAGATGGGACTCTAATTCCTTCCTCTTTTCTTGCCCTCAAACAAGGTATGATGTCTTGAGTTATGGCAGCCATTTTGTAACAATGAGATGATCAACATGAAGAAAAGTCAACACATATGAAGGGAGTGTAGAAAGAGTCTGGACTGCCCCCCCCCCGCATTCTTGAGCATCTGAGTCAACACTCCCAGTTGTCTACCTCTAGACTTCTATTATATAAGAAAAATAAGCCCCTATCTCTTAGGTCTCTACTATTTGTAGTTGAAAGCATTCCTACCTGATTCATCTTGTACCTCTAATAACCCTAAAATTCTCTAAAGTTGGTTCTGTAGCATTTATAGTTCCAGAATCTTTAATATAAGAAAATACCATGTCTGGGGCGCCTGGGTGGCTCAGTGGGTTAAGCCGCTGCCTTCGGCTCGGGTCATGATCTCAGGGTCCTGGGATCGAGTCCCGCATCGGGCTCTCTGCTCAGCGGGGAGGCTGCTTCCTCCTCTCTCTCTCTCTGCCTGCCTCTCTGCCTACTTGTGATGTCTCTCTGTCAAATAAATAAATAAATAATCTTAAAAAAAAAAGAAAAGAAAAAGAAAATACCATGTCTGGTGCAGCAGAAAGAATGCCATCAGTTTCATTTCAAGGAGCCTTGTCTCTTTCATAATTTTCTGAGATTTAACACACTTCTGTAGATTCACCACTATGCTTAGAAGAAGAAAATTAACCTCGGATTCAAAATCAAAGCCCAGGATCCATGTAAGGTGGAGACAGTACTAGAAGATCTTAAACCCATTATGCTAGAACTCTAAAGGGACACACACCCAGGATTAGTGCAGACCAGAAGTCAATCTTCCCTTCTTCCAGCACTGTATAGACTACAAAGAACAGTTTCTTGGCCCTGAGGAGATGGGGGGGATCTCAGCTCTGGGAAGTTTTGACCCCATATTAACCCTTGTGCAGATGGGCGGCCCAAATATACATTACCTGAAGCATCCAAAAAACTTCAAGAAGCAGGTGTACATTACGGTAATTCAGGAGTGGAAGTGTTCCTAGTCCATGGCAGAAGCAAGGGCAGATCCTTTCTAGAAGAAGTCACATCCATCCCATCCTCAAAAAATTCCCACTAAGTAATTTTTCAAGGATAGTAATCACACTCAGTAAAATATAAAAAGTCCAAAGGGAAATAAGGTGACAAGAGCAAGAATAAGCAGGAAAAAAAATAAATAGCTAAACTGACACTCAAATGCTTCTTATATTGGAATAATAGGAAGTGAGCCATAAAGGTGTTTAGTATGCTAAAAGAAATAAAATACAAACTTAAAAATATCTGCAGGAAACAGAACTATAAAAAAGTGACCTGGCAGATTTTTTTAAAGAATCAAACAAATGTTTTTTTTAATAGAAATGAAAGCTACAATAACTGGAATTTGAAATTCAGTAAGTGGATTTCATAGATTAAATATAGACAAAGAGAGAATCAGTGAACTGGAATACAGGTCAGAAGAAATCATCAAATGATGGTGCAGAGAAATCAAAAGGTGAAAACCATGAAAAAGAGGTTCAGGGATGGGCAGGAGGGAGTGAGAATATCCAAAAACATTCGGTTGCAATTCCAAAAGGAAGAGCAAGACCGAATGGGGTCAGACTATTATTTGAAAAGATAATGTTTCAGAACTTTCCAGAACTGATGAAAGAGGTCGATTCCTAGATTTGAGGAGCCCAAAACATGCCAAAGATGAACAATCAAAAGTGAAAAGGATGTTCAGACTCTGAGGGCGCATCATAGCCCTGTCTCTTATGAGCAGGGTAGACTGGTGACATGTCCCAAGGACAGATTTATTCAGCCCATCCTGAAATGCAGAGCTCCTGCAGGGGTTGAACAAAGCAAGTACAAGTGTGATAACTGTCTCTGCAAAGTCCATTCCTTCTTTCCTCACCTAGGGCTGCAGCGGGCCATGATCAGAATGACAGCTGAGGTGCCAGTATGTCCTGACCCTCCTTCTGTTTATTATGTATAGCCCAAGAGAGAGGGAGGAAAAGATGGGAACCCCATTCCTCCAAGGCCGGATTAACTTATTATTGAGAAGTCTAACATAAATTCCTTGTTGACCCCACCTGGCCCTTTAACTTAGTCTCCATGCCCACCTTTGTAGTGCCATGCACTTAGGATTTGATAGCAAATGCTCTGGGATCTATTGTCTAGCAAAACTCTTAGAGAAAAGTTCAAGCCTGTAAATTTTGGAATATAGAAACTTACATCTCATTTTCAGGTGGAAAAACTGAGGCCAGAGAAGGTCAGGAACCCATAAGGGAGGTCTGAGATCAAGTCAACCTGCACCAATGCATGATTCAGGGTACTCTCCACCATTTGCCTGCCCATTTCTTGAAGCATAAGGAGGCAGGCCATTTCATTCTTAAGGATGGCTTTCAACAAGTGGTCATGACAGCATGTAACAGAGTGAGTGATAAAGAAGATTCCAAGCTCCCCAAGTGTGACATGGAAGCATAGATACGCGCGCACCCCAACTCCAAACAGCCCAGTTACATAACAGCGACAGCGAATGCTGAATCACTGCCGTGTAATGGAAAAATCAGATTGGTTGCTAGGAAAAGTAAAAGGATCACTGTGGTGAGTCACGGGGCCCACCCTCACGTTGAGTCTCCGAAACGCTACACCTACTGGTTGATTCAGAGTCTGGGCTTTGTCTTCCTTTCTTCCACATCAATGTTTCAGATATTTCACAATGGAGCTTTCCAAGTGATGCTAATTTCTAAAGAAGGCTGGGCCAAAGCCCCACATGTTGTCTCTGAACTGTTCTAATGGGTGGGCTCTGCACCTACCCCCAGTGGAGGTGACGGCTTAAAATGAAATAGGAACTAATATTAGTGAGTGCTTACCATATTCCAAAAAGACACTTGAACTCCTGAAACTCATTATACTGATTCATACTCATTACACCTCTATGAGATCGGCACTGTCCCCATTTCACAGATAAAAGAGCTGAGGCTAAGAAGGATTAAGAACATGCCCAGAGCCTCACAGTTAGCAGGAAATGACAGAGGAAAGAATCATCCCAGGAAAATCCATCCTAAGGCCTACCCATTTTCTACCAGAATAGAAGACCTCCTAGGATTTTGTGACCTAAGAGAAAGACAGACCCAGGTGGTGGTTGTCATGGGGGGAGAGGAGAGAGGGAATGGAGAGGGCCCCACTCTCCTGGTGCCCGTGGTGACTGTGCAGTAGGTATGATTTCCCCCTTTTTAGGAGATTGTAAGAGTTGAAGTGAAGTGGGACAAGAAAGGCAAACGCAGCCCTTGGAATAGGCCTTTTTGTTCAATGGAGGGCAAGGCTTAAATTTCTCTGTTACTCCCTTGGTAGACCATGTGGAAAGTTCTGGAAGGCAACCTTTTACTCAACACTGATGAGGAGCACTGACCCATACTGCGTAGTGGAAACTCACCCAGAATAACATTTTCCAAAGCAGCTGTTCACATGATAGGCTGGGTGTGGAGAGTGCCTCTCCCGCAGGAAGTTCCAGCTGAGCACAAGTAAACATGCTATTTTGATGGCCTGAAGAGTAATTCACTTATTTATATACATTACTGGTGTGATCCATGTCCTCAGCTACTTCTCCTTGTTGAATTCAAATGAGTCAGCTGAGCCATTGCCCCAGAGCCTCAGGTACTTAGTTCAAAAGGGCCAGACCCTCTGTCTCCAGTTGTAGAGAAGCTGACTCAGTTTCCCTCTGCAGTGGTTTCATTGTGGACATGAAAGATCATTGCCACGCACAGGTCCATCTTGGTGTCTTCCCTACCTTGGTCTCAAGGACATCCCGCCTGGCCTGGAGGCAGCTCCTTGGGGTGCCAGCAAGGAGGCATGGCCTCTGCCTGCATCAGCTCCACTCCAGCGGCCCCTGGACAATCCCTCAGCTGTGTGTCAGACCGAGGATGCTTGTGCCCAAGCTCACCTGTGCCCTCTGGGTCCCAGCCCTTAGTACACAGAACCTCTATCCCAGGGGGCAGCAGCCAGGCCAGCTGTGTGTGTGTTCTGGTTGGAGGCCTGTTGAGAGCTCAACCAGCTCCTACCTGGTCACATACTCCAAAGTCCCCTCCCTCCTAGGGCCTTGTCTCTCCCACCTCAGAGGTTCTGATGATGCTGAACCTTACTGGCCTCACTGCACATACTTACTGAATCAACTCCAGGTGGACTGCAGACCAAACTGTGAAAGGAGAAACAACCAAGCCTCTAGAAGAGAAAATAGGAACAAATCCTCGTGGACTTGGGGTGAGCTAAGTGTTCTTAAACAAAACACCGAAAGTGCTAACCATAAAGGAAGAGACTAGAAAGTCAGACTTGACTAAAATCGAGAACTTTCAGTCATCAGTGAATATGTCATCATCATGAAGACAGTGGAAAGGCCAGCCACAGACTAGGAGTGACCTGCCATACATATTTGTGACAAAGGATGTGTACTCGGAACATGTTTTTAAATATTTTCACGAACCGCTAATAATCAGACAAGCCAACAGAAAAATGGGCAAACAACTTGAACAGGTTCTTCACCAGAGACGAAATCCAACGGCCAGGAAGCAAAAGAAATTGTAGTCTCCTTCATGCACCACTGGGGTCGGCACCTGGAACTGTCATCACTGCTGCTGGGAGGTGAAAATGGGGGCAACTGTTTCGGGAAGCTGTTCGGCCCCCTCGACTGGATCTGAACAGAAGCTCCCTGCCAGTCCCAGCGCCCCCAACGGCCACGTACACACACGTGCACGGAAATGTGTGAGGGACTACTCACGGGAAATCAATCAGTCTCCCAGAACTGAGGTAATGAAATAGGACATGACCAAGGCCATGGTGCTGATTCTCTGAGCAGCCTGTGTAGGCGCCAGCCGGCCGCTGAGCTGCGGAGAGCACGCTGCAGGCTTTCATCCATGAACTTCCGAAACAGGACAGAGGAGGGTCTGCGGTGGAAGAAGTCAGAAAAAAGGTTACCCTTGGGTGGGGGCCTTAGTGACTGCAAGGGGCACAAGGTGGCTTCTGGAATATTCTGTCTCTTGCGCTGGGCACCAGGTTCGGCTTGTGAGAAGTCACCAAGTTGTTCACTTAGAATGTGTGTGCTTTTCTGAGGCAGGTTCTAATCAATGAAAATTTTTCTTCAAAAATGTGAAAGGAAAGAGGTCAAGGTGTCTTGCTCTTTTCCTCCAGGAAGTGGCTCCTGCTGTTTGTGAATTTACCCACCTCTGCTATGATCCTTGAACTCTGTGTTTCAGGGATTATATCCAGGAAGGGACTGCGACTCTTCCATGCGTGTGACCGACTCCGGGACCTCTGCCAGAATGCGGGGCACCAGCTGCGCTTTTCCTGCTGGAGAAGCCTCTGGCAATTGTGCCACGACAGCTTCCCTCACCAAAGCAAACAAGTAAGCTTTGCCTCACATCCTGCCACACACACACACACACGCACACGCACACGCACACGCACACCCACTCTCTTTCTCTGATTATGCAAGAGACGCAGGCCCATTGTCGAACATCTAGAAAACACAGAAAAGAATCTGGAGAAAAGGAAAGTCATCCACGATCCTTTTTGCCCCAAAACAAAAGAATTTCTCATTTTGACATGTTTTCTTCCAGTCTTTCTTTGCACATATATATATGAATACATTTATTTAACGGCTTCGTTGAGGTATAATTTACACACAGCGGAAGTCACCTGCTTCAAGGGCACAATTCCACACCTTCCAGTAAAGTTACACAGTTGTACAACCACCAGCACGACCCAGCCGTAGGACATTTCCCCCACCTGGAAGGATCCCTCGAGCCCATCTGCTCCCCCTCCCTGTCCCCCTCCCACCCTCAGGCAGCCGCGATCTGCTTACGGCAAATTTGTCCTTCCTGGACATTTCATATAAATGGAATCATACAATAGGAAGTCTTCCTCACCTGGTCTGTCGCATTTACCATAATTATTCCGAGGGGCACCGCACTGTGGCACAAACCAGCCGTTTGTTCTTTTTTACGGTTGAGTATCACCCCGTGCAGGGAGATGCTGTATTTTGTTTATCCATTTATCAGTTGAAGAGCGTTTGGATTTTCTCCATTTTGGCCACGAGTAATGTTGCTGTGAAAATTTGTGTACAACCCTTTGTCCAGCCCTCTCTTTTCATTTCTCTTGGGTATGTGCTCACAGGGGCAATCTTGGGGTGTATGGTAAACTTACGTGTAACTTTTTAAGAAACTGACACACTGTTCTTTTTGGGGTGGCTAGCCTGTTCCATGTTCCCAGTAGCCATGGGGACCCGTGTTACTGCAAGTTTTTAAAAATGATAGCCATTCTGGTCAGTGTGAAGTGGTTTTTAATTTGCATTTCCCTAATGACTAATGAGCCATTTGTGTATTGGTTTGATGAAGTGTCTTTTCAAATATTTTGCCTATTTTAAAATCAGGGGTTTTTTATTGAGTTGTCAGGGTCCTTTATATATTCTGGTACACATTCTTTGTCAGATATATGGTGGATAAATATTTTCTCTCAGTCTGAGGCTTGTTTTTTCATTTACCTCAGGGTGTCTATTGAAGCACAAACATTTTTAATGTTGATGAAGTCAATTTATCCTTTTTTCTCTTTTACTACTTGTGGTTTTCGGTGTTGTATCTAAGAATTGTTTGCCCAGCTCAAAATCACAAAGGTTTTATCTTATGTTTATTCCTAAAAATCTTATAGTTTAAGCTCTTATACTTATGTCTAGGATTTATTTTGAATTAATTTCTGTGTACAGTGTGAATTCAGGATCTAAATTCATATTTTGGCGCGTGGGTGTATAATTATTTCATTTGTTGAAAAAACATTCTTTACCATTCTTGAATTCCTTTGGCATCTTTGTTGAAAATCAATTGACGGGGGGCACCTGGGTGGCTCAGTGGGTTAAAGCCTCTGCCTTCAGCTCAGGTCACGATCCCAGGGTCCTGGGATTGAGCCCCACATCAGGCTCTCTGCTCAGCAGGGAGCCTGCTTCCTCCTCTCTCTCTGCCTGCCTCTCTGCCTACTTGTGATCTCTGTCTGTCAAATAAATAAATAATCTTTTAAAAAATGAAAATCAATTGACTACAGTGTAAGAATTTATTTCTGGGTTCCTGATTCTGTTCTCTTGATCTAAGTGTATGTGTTTGTGTGTGTGTGTTAAGTCAGTACTATACTGTCTTAATTATTGTAACTTATTTGTAATAAATTTTAAAATCAGGAAACATGAGTCTTCCAACTTTGTTTTTCTTTTTCAAAATTGTTGTGGCTAGTCTGGGCTCTTTGCGTTTCCATATAAATTTTGGGATTACCTTGTCAATTTCTAAAAAAAAACGCCTGCTGGGATTTCGATAGGGACTGTACTGTATGTACATTCCCTTTGAAGAGAATTGCCATCTCCCCAATATGGAGTCCTCCAATCTATGAACATAGAACATTTTCCCATTTATTTCAATCTTTAGTTTCTTTCAGAGATGTTATTGGTGTACAAGACTTGTGTTTCTTTTTGTTTACCTTATTCCCAAGTATTTTATACTTTCTGGTGCCATCATGAGTGAAATTGCCTTTGTAATTTCATTGTTGGATTGTTAATTGATACCTGTAATTGAACTTTAAACTGCGACCTTGATGAGTTCGTTCATTATTCTAGCAGTGTGTGAGTGTGAGTGTTCCTTAGGATTTTCTATATATAGGATCATGTTGTCTGCTAATAAAGACAGTTTTGCTTTTCTCTTTTCCAATCTAGAAGCCTTTTGTTCCTTTTTCTTGCTCGATTGCACTGGCCAGAACCTCCAGTAGAGAGATGAATAGAAACAGTGAGACTGATCGTTCTTGTCTTGTTACCAGTCTTAGGGAGAAAGCATTTAGCCTTTGGCCATGAATTATCACGTTAGCTATAGGTTTTTGGTAAAGTAGGTTGAGAAAATTTCCTTCTATTATTGATTTGTTGTGTTTTTATCATGGATATTAGATTTTTTCAAATGCATGTTTTTGTGCTATGTGATTTTATTTTTTATCCTTTTTATACAATGTATCACATTAATTGATTTTTCTTGCATTCCTGCAGTAAATCTAAGTGGGTCATGGTGTCTAATTCTCTTTATACGTTGTTCGGTTCAGTTTACTAGTATTTTTTTTTTGAGAATTTTTGTATCTGTACTTATAAGAAATATTGGTCCGCAGTTTTATTTTCTCATGCTGTCCTTGCCTAGTTTTGGCATCAGAGTAATTTTAGCTTCAAAGAGTTAAGCGTTCCCTCCTCTTCTATTTTCTGGAAGAGTCTGTGGCAGGTTGGTGTTATTTCTTCTTTAAATGTGAAGTCATCTGGGCCCAGACTTTTCTTTGTGGGAGGTATTTAAATTATAACTTCACTTTCCTTACCTGTTAAAAGTCTATTTAGATGATCTCTTTCTTTTTGAGCCTGTTTGGGTCATTTGTGTCCTTTCCGTCTTGTCTGTTGGCGTAGAGTTTTCCATGGGATTCCCTTACGATTCTTTAATTTCAGTTGAGTCAGCAGTGATGTTCACTCCTTCATTCCCGGCTTTGGTACGTGGTGACATCTTTCCTTTTTTCTTGGTCAGTTCAGTGAAAGGTTGGTCATCGTTGTTGATCATTTCAAAGAACAGGTGTTGGTTTCATTGCCTTCCTTTTTGTTTTATTTTGTAGAGTCCACTTTCATCTTTATTTGATGTACACACACATAAAGGTGTACATATCATAAATGTGTGCACATACACATCTGTGTACGTATCACATGGGTATGCATGTCATAGGTGTGTGCATATCACACATATATGTGCATATAACACATATGTACATGTCGTGTGTGCTTACCATAGATGTGTACATATACACATGTGTACATATCATATGTGTGCACATATGTGTATGCATGTCATGCATGTGTGCTTGTCATATACATGTGCATATATGCACATATAACATATATGTACACATCATTCCTATCACGTGTGCGTGTCCTGTGTGTAAACCATGTGTATACATATACATATATGTGTGTGCATATGTATTTTTTAAAGTAGGCTCCACACCCAGCGTGGAGCCCAGTGCAGGTACCGAACCCATGACCCTGAGCTCAAGACTCAAGATCCAAGATCAAGAGTTGGACACTTAACAGACTGAGCCACCCAGGTGCCCTGATATAAATATTTTTTAATGAAATTTGAGTCACACAGCTTTATATCCTGTTTTTTTCTTAAATAATTTTCTTAAAAATATTTTCTTAAAATTGTCACAAATCTTTTCCCATCATTAAACATTCCTTGAAACTCAGTTTTTGTGGATGCTTAATGTTACATTATGCTTGTTATTGATTGCCCTAAATGCTGAACATTTGAGCGGTTTTCTGATTTCTCCTGATGATGAGCAATTCAACTTAACCTCTATTTCTGGAGAGCAGTTTCTCAGACGCAGGTTCCCTGGGTCGAAGAAATTCCTGTCTGGAAGGTCTTCACCAAGTTCTCTGTCTCCGCTGGGATGCAAGCATTTATTTGACTGCATTTCCATTAAAAATGTTAAAGGAGGAGTCCTGGCCCAAGTTTTCTGGGGCTCAGTGACGGGGGGACCCTGAGGGCTGAGGCAGGGCTGAATCTGAGCATAGGCTCCCCGAGCTGCGTCAGGCCGGGGACAAGCGGAGGGAAAGCGGACGATGTCCTCTCGCAGGTCTGGTCTCTGCGCCTGCTGACCGGCGCCATTGGCAATGGCGGTTCAGCACTGCAAGGGCCGAGATTAAGCTTCCTCAGCCTCTGCGATGGGGACCTGGAGCCTGGTTCAGGGTCCCCTAAGAGCCACGTGGTTCCCTCGGGGTCAAGGGACCTTCAGCTCAGCACAGACTTTGGTAGGCACCACACATCAGCCACCAGGATGGTCTGAGCGTGATGACATTGGCTCCCCCCCATACCCAGAAACCTGCCATCGGTCTTCAGGGAATGAAATTCAAGTTCTTTGGTTCCGTATTCCACACTTTCCTAGAGACGGGCCCAACTTCATTTCCCGGCTTTGTTCATTTTTTTCATTCATGTGTGTAACAAATGGGCGTGCCTACTCTCTGCCGGGCACTTTTCTAAGGCCTGGGACCCAGGCGTGGTGAACACGGGAGGCCTGTCTTTGGGGAGCTTCCGGGGGGCATGGGCTTCCTAGCCCCTCGGCTCTCCCCCCCACACCTGTGGGGTCACCACGCCAGCCTCCTGCTCCTACAGGACACCGAGAAGCATTCTCTCACCATAGTTCTGCCCCGCCTTTCTAGAAAGTCTGCTGCCACCATGGGGATCTGGGCCGCTGCTCTGTAAGACAAAGGATTTGGCAAGATGGGAAGTCACCAGAAAGTAGGAACCCCAACAGTCCCCCTCTGGGAATTTTGCTACAGGTCAGAGTCCTCCTGGTCCCAGCGTCAGAGGGTCTGACCCAGGGGGCTGTGGCAGGTTCCAGGGAATGGCGTCTTCGATGACCGGCCATCCTCGGCTTGGCAAAGACTGGACGAGAGGAACTGTGGGGTCTCCCGTTTCCGGAGTTCCTTGGATCTAAATGCGGTAACTCAACCTGGAAGTTCTGGGGAGTCTCTAATGAAATCGGCTCCTTGGGATTTCTGCCGTGTTTCTCCCTTTGAAGACAGGGACCGCTGGCTCGTCCAGGTTTGGGGGAGTCACGTCAGCTGAAGGCTGTGTGCAGCCCTCGGCTTCCAGTCGTGCTGCGGCCCGAGTCCCAGCCTGGGAACCCCGTTGGCAGCGGCCCCTCTGCTCTCTGAGTGATTGATCTGCCGCCATGGGCACCCGCAGGGGAGGGTGTCGGGGACCCACACCTGGAGAGTCGCCGCCTCACTGAGCCTCGCCTTCCTCTTCTGTTCTGTGGGGGCCCCTCCAGCCTGCCTCAGAGGGGGTCCTGATGTGACTGTCTGAGCCCCTACCCCGGCAGGGCGCCGTGCTCCACTTCAGCCCTCGCGCTGAGCCCGGGGAGAGGGAAGCGAGAGGAGCAGGGGCAGGACTCCGACGGGGACAAGCAGCAGCTGGACCCCTGGACACTCGTCGGGCAAAGACCCAAGCCAGGAGCCCGACCCAGTGGCAGGCGTTCAGGAGCGGGGCAGAGAGCGGCGGCCTTCGGTGCCCGGCACTGGCCCCCGGCCCCGGGTGACACTGCTGTCCCCACAGCTCCTAGAGGCCCAGGGCCCGCCCAGGGCAGCTGCTCCTCGCGACGTTGGGTTTCCTTCCTCTTCTGCAGCCACGGAGAATCTAGGGACCCACCTGGGAACGCCGCATCTCAGAAAACCTACACGTGCAGGCAGCGGGCTCAGAGTGGGCCTTGCCGAGCTCGGACTCCGGCCAGCTTCGTCTGTCTCCGCTGCGGGTTCCTGCGAACTACAACTGGGGCCAGGGCCCTGGGTGGACCCGAACGTCATCGAGTCCCACACGCCCATTTCACAGATAGGCAAGCAGAGGCCAATCAGCAGAGCCCCGGCTCCGGGTTCCCCAGTCGGAGAAACATTCCTACTCCACTGTCCTCTGCTGCTTTCCGCCCTTCCTGGGCTGGCGCAGGCCGGGGTCGTCCTGGGCGTTTTCCTTGAGAAGTACCGGGTGAGTCCCGGCCTGAAGGAGCTTTGGTGGAGATGGGGTGCGAGAGGGGTTTCTCTCCTTTCTGCTGGCCCTCCCCTTAGCCGCTGACCTTGGCTGGCCTTGAGGGGAGGAAAGCAAACAAGAAACACCTGTTTATCTGCCGTGAGGCCGACTTTGGACTGAGGGCTGCTGGCGGGGGACAGCGAGGCGGGGGTGGGGGTAGGAATTCTCGTCTCTTCCTCACGAAGCTGGAAGAGCCGTCTCAGAGCTGCCGGTGCGAGCCCGGGAGGTGAGCCCTGGCCCTGCGACTCGGGGACAGAGCGCCCGAAAGAGAAGAGAGAACTCTGAAATGGCGCCAGGATTTCCAGCTCGAAGGACGAGACCGCGAGCAACCCCCCTGCACCCCAGCTTTGCCTGCGCTCCCGTATCTGATTTTCATTTCTTGGCCACAACAGTCCTGTGAGGGGGACATGACTCTCCCCACATGGCAGACGAGGACCCTGAGGCTCCGCGGAGAACATGTGCTGTGTGGGGCCATCCAGCTGGCAAAGTGGTAGGCAGAGCTGGAGCCTGGTGCTGTCCGACCCCACATCTGCTGACTCCATCCAGAACCTTCTAGCAGGGTAGGGGCAAGGGTAGTGCCAGGGCTGGAGCTGCCCGTGCCGTCCCACTTCACAGGTAGGGAAACTGAGGCTCGGAGGGGCATACCAAAGCTCACATCACACACAAGAGGCTCCAACCAGCCCAGCAGCCTTTCCTAGGTGTGAGACCCACTTCCGATTCCCGAGTTCCCCAGCAATTCCCAGACCTGTTGTGGATAGGCCGGACCTGAGGCCGTCCGGGGAGGCTGCCCGGCAGCCCAGCCAGGGACCGGGCCTGCGGCGGGGACTCGAGGAGGCAGGGAAGGCGTCCGCGGAGCCTGGCACCACGCTCAGCCATCTGGTCCTTTCAGCTCTTTGCAAATCCTGAAGTATCGCCTTCTAATTGCTTAATTTTCTGCATTCTTCATTTATTTAGACTAGCCTGGGGCTCTCCCGCCTGGCGTATTAGAGAGCTTTTTACTTTTTAATAATACTTAGCATTTATATCGCGCGTTTCACGTTCAAAGTGCTTTACCGAGTTCCCTAATTAATCAGAACGCTAACTGCCGCCCTGGGCAGGTTTGACCAAGTTCTCGGGCTCCTAATTGTGAGGGGTGGAATTCCTCCTGCTGCCCGACCCCTGGCACCCCCACCCCATGGACCCCCATTTCCCTCTGCAGCTGAGATTCTGGCCACTGCTCACAGCTCGGCCCCTGCCCTGGGCCAGGCCTGGGCTGGGGACATGGAGGCAGGACAGACAGACTGCCACCACTAGGCGCCCCTGGGGACAGAGGGAAATAGACTGTGTGCAGGTGACCCTAGGGCTGGGGGAGAGAACCAAGAGACCCACGGCAGAGCATAGCGTGGCTCCCGGAAGGATGGAGATCAGAGGACTGACAAGGAGACCTCGCTGCAGGGGAGACAGGAAGGGCTTCGGAGGCAGAGGGAACAGCCTGTGCAGAGGTGGCATTGAGAAGCAGGAGTTCATTTGGATGCAGGAGGTGGGGGGCAGACAGGCACGGAGGCCAGGGCCCAGGCTGCTAGTGCAGAAGGGCCCGCAGAGGAAGGGAGGTCTCCTGCACAGACCACAAGCTGTCAGTACGAATCTGCTCTTTCCAGGAGAGCAGGGAGGCTGAGTCAGGCACAGGAGTAGGATGGGGGCCTGAGCCGGGACAAATCCAAAAGTGAGATGGGAACTATGAGCAGGACGGGTGACCTGTTATGTGGGCGTGGAGGGGCATGTGGCCGTGGGGCAGGCTGGGGTTCCCAGCTCATTGCGGGAGGGTCCAGGAAGGGGTTACCTGCAGACCTTGTCCCAGCCTAGCTACGGGGAGACGGGCTGTGTGTGCGTCTGGGGCTCGGAGGAGATTGGAGAGAGTCCAGAAGAAGCAAGACTTGGAAGTCACTGGGCACAGGTGGCATCTGAGACCTGGGAGTGTCTGGGTCTTGGGAAACATCAGCCTGTCGGGCGTTGAGGAAAGGGACTGGCATGGGCAGCCAAGGCAAGATGGGCAGAGCGGGGCAAGGTCGGCTGGACAGGGCGGTGCCAGCGAAGTCGGGGGTGGGGTTGGGGGGGATTCAGGACAGCAGTGGTGTGGCAGGGCCGGGAAAGCAGCCCTGGGGAAACACAGGAGCACTGGGTCAGGGAAAGCAGGCCGGTGTGTGCCGGGGGTGCGGGAAGGGTGGCTGGGCAGTGGCCGATGGGAGAAAGGGCAAAGGAGAAACTTGGGGGGGCACCCAGAAAAGAGGAAGGAGACTGGCTGAAGGGGGGAGAGCCCAGAGGGGCGTCTGTCTTCACCTCGGTGGGCCGTGTGAGGACACACGTTGGGCGGGCTGGCGGGAGTCGAGGGGCTTTCCTGCCTCTGCGTGCTGGTCCTGTCGGTGGAGGAGGAGACGAATCTTTCTATAGGGCTGGGAATACTGGGCCCTGGTATCCGAGGCTGTGACCCCGTCCCGGACCTGCCCTGTAGCTGGGCCTGCAGAGCTGGAGGGAGCTTAACGGCCATTAGGACAGTGAGCAAGTTTGTGGTTTACATCGTGGGCACCTGCTGTGCCCACGGAGGGCTCCAGGGGCCCACCTGCGGGTCCCTGCCCTCCCCAGAGGCTCCCAGGAGGATGGGGCCCAGCTGTTTGCTCACAATCCATCCCAGCCTGGCCCAGTGCCAGGGCCTGCTCCATCAGGAGTCTTTTTTGGATGAAGTGGACTCGGCCCTCCTTTTGGTCAACTCTTGGAGTGTGGCAAGCAATAGGGGTCAGGTGGCCTGCCCTGATTCTCAAATCCCTATCCAACCTCCAGCATGAGGGTCGGAAACGAGGCTTGAACCCCAAATCCGTGGGCCCAAAGGGGCATAGAGCCTCAGAGCCCACTTCCCACTCATCATGATGCACCCACAGCTGGATATACCCACACCTGAAGCAGTCCTCTAATCCGAGAAGACCACGGAGAGAGCGGAGAAGCCTGAGGGCCAGCTAGACGGCAGGACCCAGGAACTGGAGGCCAGAGAATCAGCAGCAGCAGCTTCCCGTGGCCATAGGCGTCCAGGCTGTGGGAAGACAAGGGTGGGGAGGGTGCGGACGGAGAGAAGCAGTACCTGGGGGAAGCAGGGAAAAGGGCAAAGCCCGACCCATGCCCTGGTGTCTCTCTGATCATCTGATTGTCTGATTGTCTTCCCCAACAACAAAACCGGGCCAGGCCGGGAAGGAGGCGGCGCTGACGCTTGCTGGCTGGGGCCCTGCCAGGTCTGCGGCAGCCCAGAGACGTTGTTGCCCCGGAGGGAGGGAGGGGCGCGCCGGTTCTTAGTCTCCAATGGGGCTTCTGACTAAGGGGGTGCTCAGCGCCCAGGCCCAGCAGCCTCCTGGGTCCGCAAGTCCTCGGGGCTGGGAAGGAGAGGAAAGTTAATTGAACAGCTAATAGGGAACCGGCCCCGTGCCAAATACTAATGATTAGCTTTTACCGAGCGCGGGGCTTGGCACTCCCCACGGCCCTTCACACGGATTACCTCAGGGAAGGTTCACTGCAGCCTTCAGAGGGAGCGCTGTCCCGCGTTACAGATGGGGAAACTGAGGCAGGCTGCCAGGCAGGGGCATGTGAAGAAGTCACAGCCGCAGGAGCCAAGCCAGCCCCGAGCTCTGTGCCGTCGCCCACCGAGGCTCGGGATGCCCAGAGGATATGGTGCGTATGTGGTGTGCAGGTGTGTGGAGTGTGGGCTGTGTGCGTGCATGTGTGGTGTGGGCGTACGGTGTGCGTATGGGGTGTGTGTGTGTGTGCGTGCGTGTGGTATGGGACAGGTGTGTAGCTTGTGGACAGACAACTTCCTCCTCCCACGGTCACGGGCTCCTTCACTGATGAAACGAGCACTTGGGGCCAGAAGTGTCCAGCCTTTTTAACCACAAACTCTTACTCAATGGCGATCTGACATGAGATCGTCGAGATCGAAAAGAGATTTATTAAAAAAAAAGAGAGTTTCCAGGGGACTCCCCAGCTGACCCGACTTCTTTCCTGGCCCCTGCGGTCCGGCTCCCACCCCCACTGGTGCAGGAGACGTCCGCGGTGAGCCTGGCCATTGGGGGTGCCTTTGGGATTGAGGAGTCCAAGGGCACAGCAGGGCTGTGCGCATTGTTCATTCATTCATTCATGCATTCATTCCTGTTATTTATGCATGTGAAATCGATCCACATATACTGGGTGCTTTCTGCCCAGCCGGGTTGGGGGCTCCGAATCCCGGGGGCCGGAGAGGTCACACCTCCGGTGTAGAAGAGTATCCCTATTGCAATGGCCAGTGTAGATAGGCTGGGGTGCTTGGGCCTCACGTGGGCACCTGATCTTCCGCTTCTGCCCCCACTTCCTGGGCCGGGGTGTTGGGGGAAGCCACTGGGAGATGGGCCGGCAGTGCGAGGACCGGCCCGGACCCCCAGAGAAACACACAAATGAGCCAGCTTGGGGTGACAGCTGGGAGGGGCTCTCCCAGAACTCTGGCTTCCCCAGACACACCCCTGGACACAACCCCTCCAGCCATCCTTCGCTTCCTTCTTCAGGGGCCTGGCCGGAATGGCCAGGATTCTCACTTGCATGGTAAGGAATTCTCTGGCACAATGACCTGAGGCAGTCACCTAAATGGGTTTGTCAAACAAATCAGAGTCCTCGAGTTTTGCCATTGGAAAGTCCCCTTGACATTATGCAATCCATACGAATGTGGCCTGAACAGGAGGCTAGCCTGCCCTTGCTTGAATACCTCCCACGACGGGGACCTCACTACATATAAGGCAGCTCCTTCCTCTTCTTGATGGCTATTAGAAATGTATGAAGTTTTCTCCTTGGTGGTTGACACACGTATCCTTACAGCAGCCCAGGCCAACCTTTATCCTTTTCTACAGAACATTTCAGCTGCTAGAAAACAGGGCTCACGGGGGCCAACCAAAGCTGCAGTCACGTCTGCAGGGGGTACCACTCATGCCCACCCCCTTCAGGGGCGCAGGACCCGGCATTGACTCCTGTCCCTTCCACGGAGCATGCCCAGCCCCTGGCTCCAGCTCCCAGCCTTCCTGGGCTCACGGCTGCTCGCTGTTTCACAAGAGACCTTCCGTCTCCTATTTGAACCAGAAACATCTATGTCAGCTTATAAATTTTGCCAGAGAGTCCATTGAGGTGATCACCACTGTGAGTCCTTTGGAGGCAGAGGGACGTGGTGTGGCTCAGGAGAGGGTGTATGGCAGGATCTCGGGGGACCAGTTTCCACTGCCCACTGGCCACGGGATCTGTGGGGCAGAGCTGGGGCTTCTTGGTTAAGGGGTTCCCTCGCCAAGCCGAGTGCCTAGTGGGGCTGTATCTTCCTAGAGATGTTCCCCCTTCTGGAGCCACAGGCTGGCCTGGGGAGTCAGAGCATCTCTGAGCCTCAGATTCCTTATCTGTAAAACCATGTGAGTACTGACACCTGGGGGTGCTCAGAAATATTGGAAGGAAGGAAGGAAAGGAAGGAGGGAGGGAGGAAGGGAGGAAGGCAGGCAAGCCCCCTTACTGGGCAGTTGTAAAGATTTAGTAGGATAAAGGGCGCTTACGCCCACTTGGCACCCAGCAGGTACACCATATATGAGCATTTCCTTATTTTACCTCCTTCTCTAGGTCAAAAGAAGAAAACCTTGCTGCATATCTGCTCCTTTGTACACGAAGGCCCCGCTTTGGGGGCCTGCCTTGCATTTCGTTCTCTTCCTACGCTGCGCTCTCTGCCGGGATGGACCCAGCCGAGCACCTGGCCCGGGGCTAAGGGGAGCCTTGGCAGCCCACAGAGGCTGCCTGGTGGCTTGGCTGCTGTTCCGTGCAGGGCCGGCTGTCTCGGCTGCGGGCCCCGCCACACCCACCCCCTCTCTCGGGAGCGGCGATCCCAGGCCGTTGACAGAGGAGGCAAGTTAGTCCGTGGCCCTGGCAGCCTGCAGCGGCCACGGCTCCTTACATCACAGCCCGCACGCCCGGCCGCGGTCACCCACCCAGCACGCAGGACAACGCCCCAGCCCCGGTCCCGGCCCGCGATGCATCATGCCGGGAACTCCCTACGGCCTCCCTCGCCAGCTGGCGGGCCCCGTCTTGCCTCGGCTCCCCGGCTCCTGTTCTTGCCCGGATCATTACGGGGAGTGTGTCGTGAGCAGCCTCTCTGTCTCCTGGGGTGAGGTGGCTTAGAATGCCCGCCCGGGGCTCCGTGGGACCCGGGGTTGTCTCCCAGTAGGCCTCTGTGACCAGCCACCAGCAGCCCGGGGACAGCTTCTGTCATCAGGGTCAGTGATGCACATGGAGCCGGCTAGGGCAGCGGGTCAGTGTGGGGGCGAGGGCCGCCCCTGGCCGGCTGGGACTCTGGGAGCCCTTCTAGCATCTCTGAGCTGTTCTGCCAGCCAGAAACCTGGGATGTGACGGCACCTGCTTCTCCCGGTGTCTTAAGTTCAATGCGATGATGCCCCGTGGAACCCACGCCCCACGTGCCCAACGCAGAATCCGCGCACGTCCCTGAGCGGCGCGTCCAGTGCAGCCGGAACGACACTCAACGGTTCTTTTCCTCTCCTCTCCATCAAATGGCCCGACGCAAATGCTCTTTTCAATGCAAGAAAAATCCTGAATTATAGAAAATCCCTCAGGCTGCGGGGCCGTGGGTGGCAGAAGGATGGAACAAAGATGGTACCCATTCAGGCGAGGCCAGGAGCACACGGGGTCCTTACGCCCTTCTGTCGACATTGGCCAGGTCTGGTGTTTTTCGTAATAAAACGGTTAAATGAAAATCATTGTCTGTGGGTCAGGCCAACACTAGGGTTGGCTCGGGACACTCCCATTGACTGACATGGGACAGATTTAGCAACGATTTTTACTGAGGCTGAGTCTACGGCAGGCTGGGGAGTCGAAGACTAGGAGTGAAGGGCCAGCTCCCAGTGCTTGCAGCAGAATCGAGGAGGGAGCCATCAACAGCCCATCTGTGAGCCCAAAAGGAGGCCTTCCTAAGGAGATGAGGTCTGTTCGAGGTCTGCAGCTGAGCTCAAGGCAGGGAAGAGCGTTTCAGCAGTGAGGACAGCCCGAACGAACACGTGGGGCGCACGGCGGGCCCCAGGCAGTTCTGGACGAGGGTGACTTGTGACACCACGTGTGGGAGATAACAAAGCTGGGCAGGTGGCCAGCCGGCGGTAGCGGTGGCTGCCTGCGTCACTGGGCCTCCATCTGGAGACAGGAAGAGCCCCGGGGGTTGCACCAGGTAGAAGGGCTTACAGCGAGATGATTTTCAGAAAGTTCGTTTCACTCCTAGCCATGGGGAGAAGATTGGACGGAGCCAAGGACCAGCTGGGACGCCCCTGCAAAGGGGCTGGTATCATTGCAGAGAAAAATCAGCAGGGCTAGGCTTTGATCAGATGGAGGCGGGGGCAGGGCTCTGGGCGCCCCCCACCCTGATACCTGGCTGGGATGACTTGTGGAATCTGAAGAGTGGAGAGGAAGGCATGTGGGAGGGACCCCAGGGCTGAACGTGGCTCCCATTGAAACTCTCTGGGAGATGAGTGAGTCCTCCTCAGCCATGGGTGGAAACTGAGGGTTGGCATCGTGAGCGGAGAGGTGACAGCCGAAGCTGTTGGGTCCCTCAAGTGGATCCTTGAAACTGAGAAGTGGGGGGGGGATCAAGTTAAGGGTACCTCTACCTAAAGGGTGAGCAGGGCAGGAAGGAGGGAGCAGTCATGGAAACCAAGATGGAAAGAGGATCTGGGAGCAGTCTTAATGTCAGATGAGGGCTGGCCAAGCACGACATTTCCTCATTGGATTGACAGCACAACCACTGCTGGAGAGTTCTACCAGGATGGACCAGCACTATAGCCAAAACCCCATGGGTTGCGTAGTGCACAAGAGGCTGGGTCATGGGTGCCCTGATGGAGTAAGTGAATCCTGCAGAGGAGGAGGAAGGGGACAGGGCTCTGCAGCAGGTGCGCCCACGGTGGGGTTTGTTTGGGGTGGGATACGTTTCTCAGAGACAGCCCCACCTTTCTGCAGGGGACTCTGAGCCTCTTGTCCTGACCACAGGCATACCAATGCCAGCTGGACCCAGTCACACAGCATCGGACCATTTGCACCACGGAAACCCAGTGATTCAAATGGGGAACCACGGGTCCTAGGAGGAGGTCACAGAAAGTGTCTGTGACCTCGGTTCTTGTTGCAGCTCTACCCATCCTCAGTGTTCTTTTTGGTGAAATGGACATAAACACATTGGGTCATTGCCAAGCTTGGGCAAGGTCGCACGCGTGGACATCCTGTGCGGTGGTATTGTATAAGGGGAACGTGATTCTTCCCAGACAGTACTGGCCTCAGTACTCAGGGAATCTCATGTGTCAAGGGTCAGTCTCCATGATCCCACCATGAAAAGCCACAGTGGTCTTCTTTGCGTTGTAGCTCCCCACCGACTACAGGGACCTCATCAGGCACGGGGTGTCTCCAGAGCTCCTGAGTCCACGGCACTGTCCCATGTTCTGCTAAAATAAACACGGCTTAGCCTTGATGGCTCCCTGAATGGTTTCCGGGTGAATCAATTGAGAGAGTGTACATGTCCTGTTAAGTAATCGTCTTCTCTCCTGGGAGTTCCCCTCTTTCCAGGATGTGATCTATAGAAAGCTTGTTGTCTCCACATGGGCTCTGACCCAGCGTCATGGCCTGAGTTGTGCAAATAGCCTGTGAAGAGTGCAAACAAAGGCCAGCTGCCAAGGTAGACGCTTCCGGTGAAAGGTGACGTAGGGCCCAGTGCAGGGAGGACACAGGTTCCTGAAACTGCCACTGGTGGTTCTGGCCCTGTTCTTCTTATGTTGTCTGGATCTCAAGGTGCCAGCCCAGAGGACAGGCAGACCCTGCCTCCGAACCTACAAAGCCAAGTCATCTCCAGGATGAGACACCTGGCTTCCTTGTGGTATGAGGTTCAATACCTTGAAGGCAGCTCAAGCCTTAGGGCCTCGAAGGGTAATTCATGAGCAGCTGAACCCAGCAAACATCCCTCTAGACACCTACTGTATACTCATGAGAGGTCCTCTTACCCTGTCATGAAATTACAGTGTTTTACGGTCAGAAAGGACATGCACGGTCATCTAGTCCACCCCTGCCTTCCTACTACGCTTGAGTAATCTCTCCAGCCAGACGGATCAATCCCTGCTTTGTTGAATCCTTCAGTGCCAAGGAACTCACTGCCTTACAAAGTGGTCAGGGCCGTCTTATAGCACCTTACACTGGTAGATTTTCTTAAAAATGAGGATTTTAGTAAATCCTTAGCAAATCATCCAGGATTTAGTAAACCACCCCAGAAGCTTGGATTGGATTTGCACAGACTCTGGAGCCAGGGGCCCTCACCCACCTCCCAGCCCTCCAGGTGTTTTAAACACAAACCTGTTGGCTGTTTCTACTTCTCATAATTTCTCTCCAATACCTGTTATTGTCTGTTTTTTTAAATTACAGCCATCCTAACTGGTGTGTGGTGGCATCTCATCTTTCCGAACGGCTAACGATGTTGAGCATCTTTCCATGCGCTTACTGGACAGTCGCACGTCTTCTCGAGAGTCACGTCTATTCAAAACCTTGGCTCAGTTTTAAAATTGGATTCTTTGTCTTTTTTTATTGAGTTTAAGAGCTCTTTATATATTCTGAGTACTAAACTCTTATAAAATATATGATTTGCAAATAGTTTCTGTCATTGGTTTTTTGTTTTTTTTTTTACTTTATTGATAATATCCTTTGACCCACAAACATTTAAAAAAATTTTTTTCCAGCTCTATTGATGTATGATTGACAGTTAAATTGTAAGATATTTAAAGTGTACAACATGATGATTTGGAAAACATTAAAAATTTTTAAGGTCTTGTTTTTTAAAAGCAATCTCTGTGCCCAAGGTGAGGC
Organism: Neogale vison; assembly: GCF_020171115.1. Taxonomy (NCBI): domain Eukaryota; kingdom Metazoa; phylum Chordata; class Mammalia; order Carnivora; family Mustelidae; genus Neogale; species Neogale vison. Next base: position 136,863,781 of record NC_058098.1, read on the forward strand.
TCAAATTCAGAACCTGGAGATCAAGAGATACATGGTCCACCCACTGAACCAGCCAGCCACACCCCCAAAATTTTAATTTTGATAAGGTTTAATCTAGCAATTTTTTTTGTCTCTTGTGCTTTGGGTGTTACATTTAAGAAGTCATTGCCTCATTTAAGCCCACAAAGATTCATAGGTGAGTGTTTTTTTTTTCTAAGAGTTTTATAGTTTTAGCTTTTTTTAAAAAAGGAGTTTATTTATTTGACAGAAAGAGATCACAAGTAGGCAGAGAGACAGGCAGAAAGAGGGGGAAGCAGGTCAAGACCTGAGCTGAAGGCAGAGGCCTAACCCACTGAGCCACCCAGGCACCCCAGTTTTAGCCCTTATATTTAAAAATCTTTGATCCGTTTTGAGTTATTTTCTGTATATGGTGTGAGGTGGGGGTCCACCTTCATGCTTTCACAGGTCACTATCCATCTGTCTCAGCACATTTGTTGAGAAGACTGTTCTCTCCCCCATTGAACTGTCTTGGAACCACTATTGAAAATCAATTGTTCATATGTGTATGGGCTTATTTCTAGGTTCTCAAATTTATCCCATTGATATGTCTGTCCTTACACTAGTACCCAATTAGTAACTTTGTAGTAAGCTTTGAAAGTGGCAAGTGTAAGTCCTCCAACTCTGTATTTCCTTATCAATATTGTTTTGGCCATTCTGCATCCCTTGTATTTCCAGATGAATTTAAGGATCAGCTTGTCACTCTCTAAAAACAAACAAACCAAAAAACCACTCATCTGGCATTTTGCTAAGGATTGCATTGAATCCATAAATGAATTTGGGAAGTATTGTCTTCTTAACAATATGGGCTCTTCCAATCCATAAACTGGGAATGTCTTTCTATTTATTTAGGTTTGCTTTAATTTCTTTCAACAATGTTCTCCCCCTCTCTTTGGGTCCACTCAAACTTTTCTCGTACCTCAAAACCTACAGTCCTTCCAGGTTACACCCAGGACAAGGGTATAAGCCCCTTGGCCTCCTGGCTGGTCCTCTTTGGAACGTGTTCCTGTTTGTCTGAAGAACCCCTAAGCACCATGCTCCCAGTCTGGCCTGCATCTCAGGTGAAGAGGACTGCTCCTTGGGATCCCCTCCGCTCCCTAGGATGCCATGCTGACCTCCAGTAACCCACTTGCTCCTAGATGCCAGCATGCTGGTCCTCGGTGTTCACTCATCTGCTTCCCCCAGGACGCTGTGAACTGGTCAGAGGCAGTAAGCCAGGCTCAGCCAGCTCTGTGTCTCCAGGGACTGACTCCAAAACTTTTGCGAATGTTTGCAGAACAAGGGGGTTTCCTTGTTCTGGATCTAGAGAGCTGTGAATTCCACCAAAGAGAACATCTTGGGATGCTCCCAGAAACCAGTGATCTCATGGTATATCTGAAAGTTAAAATCCCTCTTTGGAAACCAAGCGTTCTGACCATGATTGGAAATTCCCAGCCTTCTTCTCTCATTCCATAGCCTGCTTCAAACTGACGACTCAGGACATTTAGCTCTAGCTTGGGTGCTTAAATAGGACCATTGTTCACTTTATGAGAACCCAGAGTCTCAGAGATGGAACACTTTAAATGTGATAAATAATAATAATAATAATAATAATACTCTCCTCTCCTGGGGCCTAAGTCTTTAAATTAAATGTTTGGTTTGGGTGGCGCCTTCCAACGCCTGCAGGCAACATGCAGCACGTTCAGATAGGAATTGCAAATAGTGAGAACCATGACTCAGGTTCACAGGAGACGCTCAGGAGTGTGTGAAGAGGCTGTTCTTGAGGTACAACGTTTCAGGGGACAGAAATAGTCAGAAGTTTCCCCGGTAGGGCAGAAACAAGACCAGTCAGAACAGAAGACACTAGATATGAGCCTGAGAGTTTCCTCCGGGAATCAAGCTGTGAATTGCCAGACGTTCTGCCCGCGCTCCTCACTCCGGAGGGTCTCACTGAGTTGGGCTGCCTAGAGAAACCCCACCAGCCGGGTCGCTGACACCCTGCTGCTGTCCAGATACCAGGTGGGTATAGTACATTCTCTTTTGACTAACAGAACATTCTGGATCCTCACCCCAAGCTGCCGGGGTGACTCTGCTCACCCAACGGAAATTCCAAAGTAGGTGCCATTGGTATTCCTTGGTCTGGTCCTTCATTCTGGGGGCATCGTTCTTTCTCAGAGCACTATAGGAATGTGAGTTTTATGAACTGATCCTGTTTTGTGGGAATCTGCTCTCAAATGCTTATTGATGGATTGGCTGGGGGTCGCCCAGCCTTGCCTCTCAACCACAGTGGGTTCTGCTTTGCGTCTTTCAGATCCTGAGACTCAAACTCTTCCATCCTGAGGTGGAGTGTTGGACTCCGTGAGCTCCTGCCCTTCAGGCCCTGGTGCCCCAGGGTCCCTTCTGCCCCCATGTTTGAGCCACAGCTGAACCTTGGGAAACCAGGAGCCTCTCCGCAGCGCCCCTCGGCAAGGGGCAAGCACTGGGCTTCACTCCCACAGCCTGAACCCTCAGGCTTCTCCCAGAGTTGGCAAATCTGAGAAAACCCAACAAGTTTCTCATTGGATTCTCTGTTCAAAATATAAGAATCATCACACAACAACATTTAAGGTTTAAACAAGTTCTAAAACAGCAGCCCTACCTTTCTCTCTCTTCTTGACCTGTGGGCTTCTCTGTGTTCTGTTCGGCCCAACTGTTGAATCTGAATTTATCACGAGAACCTTTTACCCCAACACTCAAGGTCTTGGTCAGCTTGATGGTAAAAGTTCCTCCCGAACTTGCCCTTTCTCTGCCCCAGTCACAAGCAGGCTGGGTGGCCCGGCCGGCCCTCCACCGCCCGGGGCGAAGCCAACCTGCGCCCAGAGCCTTCGGCCGGGTCCCCACGGAGGCTGGCAGGAGCAAGGCAGCGTCGAGGCTGGAAGGTACCTTGAGGAAGTGGGAGGACCAGGTGGGCTGGGGAAGGGGGTCTGGCAGCAGGAGCAGGGAGGCCTGTGAGGGGAGGGGTGAGCACTTTCTCCTGGCCAGAGGGGGGTCCTGGGTAAGCATTGCCAGAGGCACCCGAAGAAGGCCTCCCAACGTAAGCCCAGAGTACAGGCCCCCAAACACTGCCTTGGAACAACATAAGTCAGGGGCGTTGGAGCCTCAGACTGGCTGGGCCACCAGGCTTCCAAGTCTTCCAAGTCTTCCCGGCTTCCTACTGTCCTGTAGGGCCACCACCTACAGGACAAGTCCTGCTGTCCCTTTCGTCCCCATCACTGGACAGTGTGGCCCTGTGGCCGTGCTCTTAAATGGAAGAGGTTAGCGAATAACCCCCAATTGTATCTTCATACTCCGTTGCCTTTTGGAATTTCCACCAGCACAAAAATAAAAACTCAAGGATATGCCCATGGTTGTCCCTCCCCAAAAAAGTCCTCAGACAATGACCGTACAGCCCTGTCTACATGCCAAGGGCTTCTCATTGCCATTTCAGCACCTCAGACAACCAAGGACCCAGGACCTAGAAATACAGAGACCTAAACAAATAAGCCAGAAGAAATAGTTTGTGCTGAGGAAAGAAAAAAAAAATCATTCTTATTAAAATCCTGAAAGAACTACTAATTCCACTCATGAAGGAAGCAATAATAAAATGCTTGCTAGAAAGACAAGAAAATTAAGGAACTCTCCCAGGAAGTAAAGAGAAAAGGTAAGTGAAGATGTAGGAGAAGAGAAACAGGAATACTAATGGTCTAGTGCAAAAGACCCACTTACAGTAGAATAGAAGGGAATACATTCCAGAAAGAGAAGCCAAGAAAAGAGGAGAGGAAGTAACAACAAAATAATTCAGGAAAAAGTTTCCCAACCTAAAGGCCCGAGGGTCGAGAATGGCACTGAGCTACAGTACAGTGGAGGCAGATGGACCAATGACCAAGGCTTCCCTGGGAAGGTGGCTTGATTTTTATTTCTCTGAAAAGTTGGAAAATGTGAAGGGAGGCCCCTGGTTCTGGTGGGTGAGAAGGCTTTGCAGATGGAACGAAAGGGGAGGCTTTGCATGTTGGCCGCTCAGACAGAGCACCAGGGCCTGTGCCCTGTGGGTCCCCACCACTTCTTGAAACATGCTCCCTCCTTCCACCCTTGGGAACCACCTGAGACTTTTCTTGTGTCCAAATGTCACAGGAGGAAATGTAGGACGAGCAGGGTCTCATCAGTGGAGAAGCTTACCGAAGGGAAGTGAGGTCGAGCCTCAGTGTAGAACTCCATTAGAGGTCCAGGCGCCCTCAACACCAACCCCCCAATGCCTGCTGACTCCCTGGGGAGCTGGAGAAAAGAACTAGGGTCTGGAACAGGGGCATCAGGAACAGGGATCCTTGAAGGCTCCACGGGGTGAATCTGTGATGGGTGAGGGAGGGGTGCTTTAAATGCATTTTGGCAGAAAGAACAGATGATACCATGACACCCCCCCTACCCCCTTGGGGTAAACCTTCATCTGCCGTCATACCTGTATGTGAGGCTGTGACAACATGTGTTTCAAAGCAGGCTGAGCAATCCTCTCCTATTTACTTTGTGGTCGGGTGTGAAGAGACCAAGGCAAGGATGACAAGGCTGAGGGCCTTTCTCCAAGCGCAGGATTGATCTGTGATTCCTGAGTCACAGGCAGGCGAATGGGAGAGGCTTTCAAATCGGGGCGTTGGAGAGAAGCTTGGGTTATGTAATAGAAGCATGGTGAGTTGTTCTTGATATGATTACCACTCTCAGTAATTATTATTATTATTGTTTGACCTACTCAGATAAATCCAATTAAATAGAATTATTTTGCAATCAGCTGTTCCGACGATGGCAAGGAGCTCTCTCTGGGGAAGCATGAACAATCCCTTGGGGTTATACTCCATGGGCTGGTTAAGAAGACAGCCCCACCAGTAGGGTCTCTTTTTGATTTTTGATCCACACAACCAGAAGAAGAGGAAGAAGAAGACCAGGTATGATTCCCCCATTTTATGAGCAAGGAGTAATTTTATGGCTCAGAGGTGCCAAGTGACTTTCCCAAAGTCACACAGCAGGAAAAAGACAGAGCCAAGACCGGGCTGGTCTCCCGGACCCCATTTCAGACTTGGCTCTACCACTGCAGGCGAGGCTGCAGAAAACCTCTATCGCGTGGCCCTCATCAGTGCTGGAAAGAGCAGGAACTTTGGATTAAATAAAATACTGCAATGCGGGTTCTTAAAATGAAACTATTGTGTGGTATTGAGGCATGGCGGGAACCGAGCACAGTCTGTGAGCCTCAGTCCTTCACTGGGCTCCGACCAGGCTGTACTGGGAGAGCTCTGGGTGCTGTTCGCCTCTGAAGGACATAAAAATCTTGCCATGGCCATCTCAAAATGAAAATGTTGTTTTTCTTCCCGATTTTAACAGCATGACAAATTGATTGTAGAAAATCCAGAGAACTATGAGGAACAATATAAAAAGCATCCATATTTCTACTAACCTTATGTATTTCCTTCCTGACATTCTTCTTGTATAGACAGCTATTTCTTTGTTAAGGACTTGGAATCATGCTGTATAAGGTTTTGCATCCTAGTTTGTTTTTTTTTACCCCCACTTTAACTTAATTTTAACTTTCCCCATGACTTTTGTCTTTAAAAATAAAATTTTTCTGGGGCGCCTGGGTGGCTCAGTGGGTTAAAGCTTCTGCCTTCAGCTCAGGTCATGATCTCAGGGTCCTGGGATCGAGCCCCACGTCGGGCTCTCTGCTCGGCAGGGAGCCTGCTTCCGCATCTGTCTCTGCCTGCCTCTCTGCCTACTTGTGATCTCTGTCTGTCAAATAAATAAATAAAATCTTAAAAAAAATAAAAATGTTCCTTGATTTTTGTCTTTGTTAAACCATAGAAGTGAATTAAAACAGAAAGAATGAGGCGCCTGGGTGGCTCAGTGGGTAAAGCCGCTGCCTTCGGCTCAGGTCATGATCTCAGCGTCCTGGGATCGAGTCCCGCATCGGGCTCTCTGCTCAGCAGGGAGCCTGCTTCCTCCTCTCTCTGCCTGCCTCTCTGCCTACTTGTGATCTCTCTCTGTCAAATAAATAAATAAAATCTTTTAAAAAAATAAATAAATAAATAAAACAGAAAGAATGAGAAACAGGATAGATGCCTGTATAAATTTCCAAGCTTGAAAGTCTGTTCTTGGAAAACAAAGTCTGAGCAATGAAAAGAAAAGAGAATCACACACATGCAAACACACAGAGATTGATTAAGCCTAAAAAACATTTGACAAGCATTTGTATCTTTTCCTAAAAAATTCTAAATAATAGATCATGGAAACTTTAGAAAAAAGACCATTCACCAGGAACTAACAGGGAGTAGTTTTCTAAATGGTGAAACTTGAGAACAATGTTCAGTGAAATCAAGAACTAAACAATGATTATACTATAAACAATGATGATACTACCACCATTATTATTATTGAACTTGGTCTTGGTGCTTCCAGCAAATACAATAAGATAAAAATACTAAAAAACTGATTTGAACCTTGGAAAATAAGAAATTAATTTATTTTTCTTGATAATATGACTATATACTCAGAAACCCCCAATTAGCAAAGTGACCAAAATTAAAAAGTATTTGTTAACATGGCTAGATACAAGATAAATAAGCAAATATTGACAGTTTCTTTTCTAGCCTTAAGTAATTAGAAATGAAAAAATATATATTCACAACAGCAAATAAAACTATCAAGTACTTGGGAATACAATATACAAAAAAGAAAAACATTTGCCTAAAAACAATAAAATATTGGGGCACCTGGGTGGCTCAGTGAGTTAAAGCCTCTGCCTTCGGCTTAGGTCATGATCCCAGGGTTCTGGGATGGAGCCCCGCATCAGGCTCTCTGTTCAGCGGGGAGCCTGCTTCCTCCTCCTCCTCTCTCTCTCTCTCTCTGCCTACTTGTAATCTCTCTGTGTCAAATAAATAAATAAAATCTTTTAAAAAAATAAAATTTTATCCAATTACATAAACCAAGACATGAATAAAAGGAAAGCCATATCCTATTCTTGGATGAGAAGACATAACATATATTTAAATTTGCCCCTCCTAGAATTAATATATGTATTTAATTCAATCTGAAATAGACTCCTAACAGAGTTTTGTGTGTATGTGTGTGTTTTAGGACAGATAATTGGACAAAATGATTATGAAGTTTATTTGGGAAAATAATTCTTAAGAATATCAATTTTTTGAGGGGCACCTGGTTGGTTCAGTCAGTTGAGCATCGACTGTTAATTTCAGCTCAGGTCATGATCTCAGGGTTACGAGACTGAGCCCACATTGGGCTATGTGCCGAGTGTGGAGCCTGCTTAAGATTCTCTCTCTCCCTCTCCCTCTGTCCTTTCCCTGCCCTATGCACACATATGTGTGCGCTCTCTCTCTCTCTCAAAAACAAAACAAAACAAAACAAAAAAACGACTTTTTCTAAAAAGAATAATTAGAGAAATTTGCATTTCCCAACCACGACATACCAGAAATCCACTCTACGTGAATAAATATGGTATGGGTATAGGAAGAGAACATTATATCTAGAACAAAATGAGAAAGTAGAAATAGAAAGCAAAAAGCAGTGTGTTTAAAAACATAATACATGAAAATGATGGTCTTTAGTAATGGGAAAAGATAAACTGGTCTTCAAGCTTACAACTTTACAATGATCAATTTCAGATAAAAACTTAAATAGAAAAAGAAAGACAATAAAAATCTCAGAAGAGGTATTTCATTTCTTTTCTTTTTTAGGAAGCTACGTAACAATTTAGCAATAAGAAAACCTTTTCCTAGAAACTCAGAAGCTATTATAAGGGAAAAAAAAAAGATAGGCTTGTTTATCAATATTGAACCACTTAGAACTGTTCACTGCGGAAGATACCTAAACAAGCTTCCAATTATGTATACTTGCAATTCAGAGACAGACAGTGGCTTAGTATCTATTACACAGAAATTGATGAGAGACAATCACCCAGTTAAAAAATGGAAATCAAGGATATGGAGAAACAATTCATAAAAGAGCAAATCCAAGTGACTAACAAATTATTTTAATGATTCTCAAAACTCTAATGGTATAGGAAAGGTAGTTCATATTAACTGAGGTAACTCTTCAAAATGATAAAATTAGTGAAATTTAAAAACAACAATAATACCTTTTACTCTTGGGGATATGGGCGAATTAGTACTCAGTTACTGGTTACAGCTTGAGAGGCATTATTATTGAAATAATGCATATATATCCTTCAACCCAACAATAATTCCATGCCTGGGAATCATAGAAATAAAAACATCAGGATATAAGCCTTTATCTTCAAGAATTGCGGCCCTGGACAACTGTGGGAACAGAGGAAATACCTACCTGTCAAAAGAGGTTGAAAAAGAGCATAGTAATTCTCACCTTAGAATATAATAGAACCGTTAGGAAGGGTAAATTAGGGCTGTAACTGTTGACATCTTAGAGAAAACGGCGATGCAAAAACCTGTATGAAGTATGACCTTGTTTTCGCCTGCCTCTCAATAGGATTAAAACCCTCTCTGTGCTTGTATGTTGTTATGTGAGCACGGCGAATATGTATTGGGTTGTTAGCACAGACATCCTGGAGAGTTGCTGGAAGGGGGTTGAGGGCTGGCAGAAAAAAGGAGAAGGAAAAAATTAGACCCAAAAGAAAAACAGACCAAAGGATGGGGATGGTGTGTTCTGATTCGCCGTAACTTGATAGAAAGACCCAGCATGGAGGCTTTTCCTCTAATATTTAGGAAGTGGAAACTGGGAGTCATGAGCTTATCAGTTTTTGCTTAATGGGACTCTGAGCTGGTCAGTATATTCTTACTGCAGCTTCTTTAGCAAGAAAGCAGTAATGGATATTCTCACCTCGTCTGTCCCTCATATGGCTGATGAGACGCAGTATCTGCCCCACCACAAACCCTTTCTGGGACAACCTCACTCCCCACAGTGCCTACAGCCCGTAAGGGCCACCCGACTCGGTAGCTTGTGCACTGGCAGCTGCGGCAGGCCAGCCGGAGTCCGGGTGAAAGTGGGAGCTGAGAAGACACCAGGACAGTCATTGGTCAGTCATTTGGTGACTGCAAGCTTTTGCACCGGGAGGTCATACCGAGCTGGGCTTGGGTTGACCACTGGGGCTGAGGAAGCAGGATTGCCGAGAGTGATGATGAGGACACCTGACTCCATCGGGGGGTTCTGGAAGACCAAGGGCCCTGTGCCTCTGCTGGCTCCTTCCTCAAAGAGTATCAATGGGGAGCAGATTCCTCCTAGTGCTGAACACAGCAACAGCCTGTGTCCCACGTTCCCCTGGCATGCGACACTCACGGATACGGGCCGCCATGTTCCCATCTCAGCTTGGTGGCGTACGAGATCTGCACCCTAGGCAGTGTTTCGTTCCACTTTCTCATCTGTTCGGTGGTGATGGTGACACGCCCGTCAGCGGGATCCGCCGAGGGGGGTATCTCGGGTGCTCAGCACGGGGTCTGGCACTTGGCAAGTACTCCGTGAGCATTGTAGTTAGTGGAAACCAAGTCAGTGCTCATTCGCTGCCCAGACCAAGTGACGAGTTGGTTTCCATGACACAGCGCAGGGGAACCTGGGTGGCTCAGTGGGTTAAGCCTCTGCCTTCAACTCGGGTCATGATCCCAGGGTCCTCGGATGGAGCCCTACATCGGGCTCTCTGCTCAGCCGGGAGCCTGCTTTCCACCCCCCAACCTTTCTGCCTGCCTCTCTGCTTACTTGTGATCTCTGCCTGTCAAATAAATAAATAAAATCTTTAAAAAAAAAATCATGACATAGCACATTCGTGTTTCTCTCTTTCTCTGCTCTCTGGTAACCTTCAAGGAACTAATAAGACTTTAGATCACTTTAGGCTACTAAAGAGTATCGTGATTTGCCACAGGCAAATTTGTGGCTCATTCTGCAATTGCATTGTTAGGTATTTACCCCAAAGATACAAATGTAGTGACCTCAAGGGGCACCTGCACCCCACAGCAGCAGTGTCCACAATAGCCCAACTACGGAAAGAGCCCAGAAGTCCATCAACAGATGAATGGATAAAGATGTGGTACAGATATGTACACACATCGTGGAGTGCTATGCAGCGATCAAAAAAATGAAATCTTAGCATTTGCAGTGACATGGATGGAACTAGAGGTATTATGAAAGCAAAATAAGTCAATCAGAGAATGACAATTATCATACGATTTTACTCATATGTGGAATTTAAGAAACAAAACAGAGGAGCAGAGGGGAAGGGATAGAAAAATAAAATAAAAAAAGACTAAATCAGAGAGGGAGACAAAGTATTAGAGACTCTTAATCAAACTGAGGGTTGCTGGAGGGGAGGAGTGGGGGGATGGGTAACTGGGGGATGGGCATTAAGGAGGGCACTTGATGGAATGAGCACCGTGTTAAATAAAATGAATGAATCGCTAACCTTTTCCTCTAAAACTAGTAACACACTATATGTTAATTAATTGAATTTAAAGAAAATACAATAAAATTTTTTAAAATTGTGGGTCATTTCACCATCTTGAAACTGCTGATAAATGTTTTCCGGTGAGCACATCTACTCATGCTCCACTGAGTGGCGTGACGGTCCCCAGAACAACTTAATAATGGTGGTTACTCTTCAAAAATTCAAATATCAACTTTAAGAGGTGGCTTAAATTCTGCGTGACGGAGTTTATACGACCACCACTGTTAGCTCTAAATCCAATTTGCACGAAACCAGAGAAATTTATTTCTACTACCTTGAAGGGTAGTAGAAAAATTAGTGATTTTTTTTTTTAAATGGAAACTTCCAGAGGAACATTCCATAGGCACAAAGTTTATGACCTTTGCAGAGTGGCAACATTTCTCTTCCATCTCTCCTGATTTCCCTCCTCTTCTTCTTTTCCCCGCCATTACAGGGTGGCAAGGTCAGACCCGGGTCAACGACCATCATGAGAGAGGAGAGCTAAACCCTCCTCATCTCTTGCTGACAGGAAGACACAGGCAAACACATTATGGTTTCTGCTGGGGTTGATGTGTGGGGCACACACCCACACACTGCTGTGTGGACTTGTTCCCACGAAATGAGTCTTTCATGGTGGGAAGGGAATATTAATTTATTTGATTGGATGCTTGTCAGCATTGTTCTGGAGGGAAAATACCAGAACCGCACCAGCAGACATAGTGATGACAAAGCATCAGCTGAAAAGTTTTCCTTGCTTTACTTCAGCCTTTCTTCACCACAACTCCTGGCTGCCCTTGTGCCTTGCATACACCAACTGAATTCATTCCATTGTTCATTCCACAGGTATCTGGTATCTTCCACGTGTTGAGGATACACAAAGAACCTAGGATCCCACCTTAAGGAGCTCCCACTTGGGGGGCAGAAGAGGAAACACACAAAGGACCAGTGCCCAGTGCCCTGCAGAGAGTCCCTCTGGGCAGCTGGGTGGACAGGCAGACCACTGGCTTCACTCTGGATAGAAGCGGCTCCCTCACTGGGTCTGGAAGGATGAGTAGACCAGGAAAAGAACCAGCAGGTAGGTACAAATGTTCAGAAGAGGGAAAGGCAGTGACCTCGGACTTCTCCAGCAGCGGGGTGGGCGGGCAGCCCATAGACACACCAAAGTACCATCCTCGTTTGTTGGGCTGCGTATCTTGCCCAGTGGACTGTGAAGGTGAGCACACAGATGGCATTTCCTTCCTTTGTGGGAGCCCCGGCACCCCACAATGGCTTGATACAGGTGGGGCTACTCATGAGTAGACAGTGATTCAAACAGAGGCCATCACATGGCGAGCCCGCCGTGGGCTCCGTCCTGTCCCGGCCCAGCTGGGACTTGGCATCCTTCCTCCTTCGGCAGAACCTCAGACTTGGGATTCTGATCTGAGAGCCTCATGGGTCCCTCAAAACCCCAAGATTCTTCCTCTCTCTGCACCCGTTTACAGAAAGAACACTAACGCCATCCCCAGAACCAGGATTTTTTTTATCCTCCTTTTTGGTCTATCAATTAATGTCAAAGAAAGACAAATGGGTAGAAGATCATACCCTTTAAAAAAAAATTAATTCTTGGATCAAAGAAGAATGTTTGGTAAACTTGCCCAGAGTTAAACTAATTGGTTTGGGAGCTGACAGAACCTTCCTGAGGTGTTCTGTTGCTAAATTAGTATTGGTCAAGGTGTTTGAAGTTCAGAGGAGAGCGGATTCTCAGAGGAGAAGCCATTTGAATAATTGGCGTCACGTGGTGCTCGCAAGCCCCCGTCTTCCAGCACCCAACCCTCCTGGAGAGATGAAAGAGACGCTTCCTCTCCCGCTGACCTGGCTCCCATGCCGATGGAGATGTTCTGGAAGCTTTGGAGAGCGAGTGGCTTCTCGTACACTCACAAACAGAACGAGAAACACAGGGAGGGCCCCCTGCCCCCACCCAGGGTCTGGACCACAGCGAGTTTCCCAACCTAAGTGGTGCTGTTGACCTTAGGACCCAATCACTCTCCATCGTGGGGGCTGTTAGGGGCTTTGGGACACCGGTGGCAGCATCCCTGGCCTCCCCCCCAACCCCCAAGATGGCAGGGGCACACACACCCCCCATTGTGACAACCAGGTGTCTCCAGACATTGCTGAATGTCCCCTGGGAGGCCCAGATCACCCCAGTTGAGAACTCCTGGGCTAGATGAGGAGCGTCTGTTCTTCTATTCTTGGCTCTAAACAAAATGTGGTACCTATAGCCTCAACTCAGAGACTTCCTTGGTCAGAGAGTGAGTGCTCCTTCCTCTAGCTGGTGGCCATCCTCTGCCTAGCCTGTGGTGTTAAGACAGAGATTGACATCATAGGGGCGCCCAGGTGGCTCAATCAGTTAAGCATCTGCCTTCGGCTCAGGTCTGTGACCCCAGGATTCTGGGATCGAGCCCCGGATCAGGCTTCTTGCTCAGTGGAGAGCCTGCTTCTCCCTCTCCCTCTCCCTCTGCCATTCCCCCTGCTGGCTACGAAGTCCTCTCTCTGTCGGCTTAACTCTGTTGGCTTAACTCATTCTTACCCATTTGGAAAGAGCCGGGAGACTATGCTCTCTGGGACAGGTGCTCAGGGGCAGAGCCCCGGCCTGGGGCTCAGTCGGGCCGCACCCGGGGTCTGGCTGTACTGTGGCACCCCTGCGGCCGGGGCTGGGTCACGGCCTCCTCATGCGCCTCTCACCTCCTCTGAGCAAATGGAGGCAAGAATCTCTCCTTCACAAGGTCTTGGCAAGGAGGAAGCGGGGAGACCGATGGAAAAGTTCCGGGAGCAGAGCAGGTTCACGGACACGGTAAATGGTCCCGTCTGGCTCGGTCCGAGTGAGGAGGCCAAGCTGCGAAGGCACAGCAGTGCTGTCGGCGGGGGGCGACCAGGCAGCTCTGCCGGAAGGTGCTGGAGCCCTTTCACTTGGCTGGGGCCTCTGTGCTACGTTAAACCAGGCGCGAGCTCCGTGGAAGCCTGGCGGCTGAGCACCCTTAGGTTCTAGAACCATGAGACCTCCGCGCCGAGGGGACCGTTCATGACCACCTCCTTCAGGGCTTCCCGGCTGTCGGTTTTAAGTAAGAAACTCGGTTCCTCCGAACTAGGTCATTGGTTCCCCTGAGACCATAAAACTCTCCCAGGCAGTGACAAAGAGGTGGGGAGAGGTGGGGGGTGGGGGGAGGAGGAGATGTCAACTCCTCTGGCGTCTCCCCAGAGGACCTTCAAGGTCAGAGACACACAAGTCCAGAAGCACTTACTTCACGGTCTTAGATGTGGCACGCAGTTTGCTTCCCCTTTTTCTTGGTTCTCCCCGGCACCACCGTGGCTCCTGCTGTCGGTGCTCACACACGCCGGGCGTCCGCCTTAGCGTGGTGAGGACGGCCACCGAATGCAGTATAGACCTCCTGGGGTCCTTCGGGCGATCGTCTTCGCTAGCATCGCAGTGCCAACGGAAACCACTTTTCCATGGACGTTTATGTCACCAGGTTGATAGACACACATTTCCTTAATTAGCGTGTTTTCTTTTGTATGGATGGCTTTGTTGGTCTTTTACTAACCTTTGTTTTATTTAATTTTGTAAGTATGTGCAGTTTCCAAAATTAGCCCGGGAACACAAGACACATCTGAAGGCATCTGGTTTCCATGCGCATGTCCCCTCTGGCCCTGCTCTTGCCCTCTGCAGACGGGCTACCTTTCAAATGAGGGCGCCTGGGGGTGGGGGGGGCAGTCAGTCAAGCAAGTCAGTTAAGCATCTGCCTTCGGCTCAGGTCATGATCCCGAGGTCCCAGGAAAGAGTCCCACATCGGGCTCCTTGCTTAGCAGGGAGCCTGCTTCTCCCTCTGCCTCCGTCCCTCCTCCTGCTCATGTGCTCTCTCAATCTCTCTCAAATAAATAAATAAAATCTTCAAAAAATATAAATTTAAAAAAATTTTTTCAATCAATCGTCATTCACTCATTGATTTTTTGTGAAAAATGAGTGAATATATCTCTCATCTACATTTTGAATGTGGCTCTGCATCATGTCATGTATATACACATGTTATATCACCTAATATACACACAACTTTTGTTTTTTTATACTTATAATTTTTAAGTTCACATACTATATATGCACCATGCTTCTATGTCTCAATTCATCTTGAAGATCTCTCTCAGCAGAGTATGAAAGCTTTTTTTCATTCCTAAAATCTGTACCTCCACCCCTTTCGCTCTGACAGGTAAGGACACCGAGGCACAGAGACTCCTGTCTGCCCGCTGAGCCCCGCGCGGGGAGGTCCGGGAGACCGCAGCTCCCGCCCGGGCCTCCTCGCGTTAACCACAGATGCACCGAGAGTCCAGGGCCCAGCAAGATGACGGGCCGGGTCCCACGCATGCCACCCTCCGCTCTACCTCAGGCAGAGGGCCAGAGCCTCCCGGGGACCCCCTCCAGACCTCATCCAGACCACAGGCCCCAGAAAGGTGGCTAGAAAAAGCTTAGGCTACCGTCAGCCCCCTGCATCTCCCCCTGCACAGGCCAGAGGCTGGGTGAGTGCGTGCACAGAGGTGGCCCTCCCCACAGCCTCCCTATGCTCTGGGGCCTCAGGTGAGTCCCCTGACAGCGCTGAGCTCCAGTGCCCTCATCTGTGGAACAGGGACACCCCCACGGCTTCCACTGCAGGATGGGGTGAGGTGGCCACACAAGGGGGTGAGCCTTTCCCGCACCCCCTGGCCAGGCGGGCTACGCACAGCAGCCTGATGTCTTCAGAGACGGCCACCCAGTGACAGCCATCCGGAGCACCAGCCAGTGGAAGGCCGGTGTGGGGGGCCGGTGGGGAGCAGTGCTGGTCAGGGAGCAGGGTGCCCTCCCCAGCCTGCTTCCTCATGAAACGGGGCCTGTGTCGGCCCGGAGCTGGGGGCCCGCCTGGATTCAGCGCAGGGAATGAACAAAGAGAGCCTTCAGCAGAGGCTGTGAGAGAAGGGTGGCAAGGTCCTGACGAAGCCATTTCTCCAAAAGCAGGCCCAGAAATACCAGAGCCCCAAAGCCCGGCCTCCAGCCCCCTCTCCCGGTTCATAGATAATGGCCCGCGGCCCTCGCCACCCCCAGGAGGCCTTGCCAGCCATGGTTTCCATTCTCGTGACTACTCAGGCCGCCCCACAGCCCTGTGGGGCAGGCCCGGGAGCTGCTATTATCCCAGGTTTGCAGATCGGGAAACCGAGGCCCGGGAGGTCCCCAAAATGTTAGAGTCTGTGAGAAATGTAGTAAGGGGACCCTGGTCTTCCCCACCCAGGAAGAGCATGTCCTCTACTTTGGTACCATAGGAAAGTCCCCGGGCCGCTCTGAGTCCCAGCTTCCTTATCTGTAAATTCGATTCTCTCAAAAGTCCCCTCACTACTTAGTTAACTCCTCAAATTCCAAGAATCGGGGAAAAGGATTTCCTTCCTCTGGCCCATCTGTGCCCAACCCTGCCTTGGGGGTCTGAGCCAGCAGAGCCCGGGGCCCAGTCTGGGTGCCCATATTTGGTGGGATCGCAGCCCCATTGGCCTGATCTCCAGGTGTTGGACTCTCCCTGGCTCTTAGTCACCTGCCCAGGAATGCGGGCACTTGCAGGAGATGACAGAGTGTCTCCAAGCTCCCGCCTGCCAGGTGCTCTCCAAGCCGGAGGCTTCCTGTTCAAATCCTTCCCGGAAGGCTGCTGCGTGCACCCTGGAGACGGAGCGAAGGCTCTCGTGCCTGCCCTATGATGTCTCAGATTTTATCTTGCTCCCTTTGTTTCCGGAGAAGGAGATTTTTTTCTGGAAGGTAAAATTAAGATGCTAACACTTCACCTCATAGATCGCTTGGAGGGAACTGATGAAATGAGACTTTTTAAAAGCACCTTCAGCAAGGAACTAGCCCAGACGGGGCACCAGGAACCTGAAGGTGGGCAGTTCCCCAGGTGCGGAGGGGCCATGGCCACGCTGTGGGGAGGGCATCCCTGTTTTCCAGATAAGGAAATGCCCAGAGAAATGAAAATACTCCCGGAGTCGCAGAAAACGAGTGGTAAAGCTGAGATTTGAGGAAAGGGAAGTTATTGGCTCTTCCCCATTTGAGACCCAGAGCAAGCAGCTGGGCTGGGCTGTGACCCCGATGGTGCTTTCGGCATTGCCTCTATGTACCCCCCGCCTTGCCCTTTCTCAGACAGCTTCCCTCCGCCAGCACAGACCTCTCCCCAGACGTCCAGGATCCTGCAATGAGCAAAGCGGATACACCCTTTTCTTTTCTATGGATACCCATTCATTTTATAATTTTCAAGTCTCAGTGTATTATTTTTTTAATTTGCCAGAGAAGCGATGAAATTATATGACTCTTCTGCCTACCTTGCATTCTCTTGTTTCTCGGGGCATCTGATCTACAACACAATAGCACTGTCTTTCTCGGGTTCGGTTGCTTTATAAGCATGACTAATACAAAACAGGGGCTTAACTTTCACCCCCAAATCTCTCAGCGACTGGGGGCCGCAGGTCTCCTCGGACCCCAGGCCCGTGGCTACCCCACTCTTCCCCCAGGAGAGAACCCGCCCCAGGGCCCGGGTCTGCCTGCCCACCTGCCCCAGGACTCCCTAGTCTCAGGCTTCATTGCCCACAGGGCAAGTCTTCCTCTTGGAGATGAAAGAAGCAAGAATATAGCCTTTTCCACACACGGGCTTCTCATCTGGAAGCCCTATCTATCTATCTATCGTCTATTAATGTTTTTAAAAGAAGGTAATTGACTCTCCCGACACAGCTCAGAGGCAGGAGGAGACGGGGTTTCCTTTTTTTTTCTCAGGAAGAAAGAAGCCTAGAGGTGCGGGCTGGGCAGCTTTCTGCAGGGCTGGGCCTTTGAACATGAGCTAGAAAGCAGAATGGCAACCGCTCCGCTTTCCCATCAGACAACTTGACCCCCACCTGTCTCCGTTTCCCTTTGTGGTCGTGTCTCGGGCCTGCTTAAAGACCACCCGCCAAGGGAGATCAGCGTGTCATCCAGCCCTCCTCCCAGCTCAAGCATCAAGAGCAGTGACCAAGGCCATGAGAAGATTCTAGACTTTGTCCTGGAGTCCTCTCCTAGGAAGATGACCTTCATCTCGTGGGGTTGTCACGGGATTCCAGGAGATAGCTCGCAGAGAACCCTTAACCCAAAGCTCCGCACATGTATTAGACACTTACTGTTACGATTTGCTGGCCTCTGGCTGAGATCTGTAATTATCATGCTGCATTGATTATTGGCAGGGAGCGAACACAGTATAATTTTTAAAAATTATATAAATTATCTTCTAGAGTTTTTTTTAAACTTTCTATGACTATATCTGCCTTTGTTTCTGCTTGTATGGAAATTAAAATTTTGCCTTTTCCTGCAAAATTATCTTTTATAGCCTACTAGATTATGATAATAATACTTTATACTTTTGTCGGGCCTTTTATCCAGGAATCTCAAAGCACTTCATAAACTTTAATTAATTCTTGCAGCAAGCCCCGTGAGGTAGGTAAGCATTATTAACCCCATTTTACAGATAAGGAGAGCGAGACATTGAGAAGTTAAGTAATTTGCCAAAGGCCCCAAAGCATTTAGTAGCTAAGTCTGAACAAGACCGCAAAACGCCTGTCTCAGGCCCTTCTTGGCCTGCCGGGGCTGCCCCGCTGGTCTCCCCCGGGGGCCCCCGGGCGTGATTGATGGGGAGGCCTCAACTGATTGCAGCGCCCATGGTTAAGTACATGTTGTTGGCCTTACAGGCGTTATGGGGAATTAATGAGGCTGACTCACGTTTCGCCCCCGGGTACTGGCCTATCTTCAGGAGAGCTGGGCCAAGCCTGCGAACCCACTTCTCAGATCGGAGCGTTCCTCGGCTACAAAACTGTCTCGGCCGGTAGACCCCCTTTTCCCTCCTATTTGGACTCGAGCAAGCATCTGCTGTGAGCCAGGCACGGGCACAGGGACACTTTACCTGGGTCACCTCCTCTAAATTAATTCTTGTGGTCATCCTTGGGGTGATGTCATGACCTCTCCCTTGCAGGTGAGGATACTGGAGGCTAAGAAAGTGGAGTGGTATATCCGAGGTCCCATGGTAGGACCAGAACGCCAACCAGGTTCTGCCTCCAAGACGGGCGATCTCGTCACTCGGCCAGCTGAAAACTGGCAGCCGGCTGTGTCCCAGGAAAGGCTGTGGCTTTTGCATGGGCCAACAGCAGGAGAGGAAGGGATTTCTATTGTCCTTGGAAGCCAGGTCAAGCTCATAGCTTCTCTTCTTGGATGCATGAATTAACCGGGAAGTCTCCTAGGAAGGTCTCGCTCTATGTAACATTTCAGGAAGGGACATGGTTCCTCCAGAACCTTTCCTTTTTCCAAAGAGCGCCAACAGACGGCTTTAACGGCCTGTCCACACCACTCCGTCCTTCCTTACTCAACGGCCTCTTACCACGGGCAGCAAAACTCCTTCCCTGGGGCTTGAGACACTGGGATGGCTCGGGATGCTTCACTTTCCTCCAACATTACTGTTGGAGTTGGACAAGCCTGGATTTGAATTCTGGTTCTGTACTGACTTATGGTTAATCTTGGGCAAGTCCCAACCTCTGCACACCCCAGTCTCCTCATCAGTAGAGAGACTGGTTGCCAGGATTAAATGAGTTGATGAACACAAAAGGCTCATGGCACAGGGTCTGCACTCAGTAGGCGCTCATTAATGTCCTCTCCCCCTTCGTCTTCTTGCCTGGTCATTGCCTACACTCTACCGTCCTGGAGCTGAACGACTCCCACCAGTGCTACCTTGTTCTTTGGTTTCCTTGTTGGCTTTGCCAACAGCCGGGCTCAGACTCGTGAGATCCTGCCACACCTCCCCCAGGTCATTGTCACACCCACCAGTGGTCACCAGAGCCCTCCCCGCAGTCAGTCCCCTGTGACCACTGGGCCTTGGCTGGGGGTCACCCAGCCCTGCCCCTCACCCTGGTGGGTGCTGCTTTTGCCTCTTTTGGATCCTGAGCCTTAGACCCTCGTCTCTGAGTAGGAGTGTTGGACTCAATAAACTTAATGGCCCAGGACCATGAAGATGTGTCCTGACGTCCCAGGATCCCCTCTGCACCCATGTTTGTTTGAACCATAAGCAGAACCTTGGGAAATCAGGAGCCTGCCCCTTGCCAGCACCCCCTCAGCAAGGGGCAGGCATAAGAGTTCAGTCCTACGGCTTGAACACTCAATGGCATTTGCGTTTTGAAGATCATCCGAACTGGGACACCTGGGTGGCTCAGTTGGTTAAGCAGCTGCCTTCGGCTCAGGTCATGATCCCAGTGTTCTGGGATCGAGTCCCACATCCGGCTCCTTGCTCAGCAGGGAGCCTGCTTCTCCCTCTGCCTCTGTCTGCCTGTGCTCCTGCTCTCTCTCCCTCTCTCTCTGACAAATAAACAAACAAACAAACAAACAAAAAACAACCTTTGAAGATCATCCGAACCTACTGAGCAGCTCATGTTTGAAATGCTGCACACCAGTCAGTAAAAAAAAAAAAAATACTAGACTCTAATGGCCCTAGAACCCATGAGATCCTGGTTGTCCTAATCTCATTCGCCTAGAGGTGCGGGCAGGTCCAGAAAAAGTGCATCCAAGACCTTCAGTAGCCCTCCCCACAGCTGCTCACACAGGACCAGCCCCCTAAGAGCCATTCCATGGCCTGTGTCTGTCTCTTGCAGACCCTTGCTGTGGGTGCTGAGCCACCAGCATATGGCCTGGGAGAGCCCTTGAGCAGCCTTGCCTTGGTACTACTGCCATCTTGAGTCTCGAGGGCCTTTAGCCACTAAAGCCTCACCCGGGGCCTTTAGGGGAGCTGGGCAAAGCGGGCAGGGCTGCAAAGACCCTTTACAGCTCACCCCAGCAGACTCCAGTCAGATCTGAGCAGCCCACACTTACCGACTGGGGTGGATACAGTTGGGTGTCACTGAAGGCAAATGATGACTTCGTGCCCAGTCATTTCTGCTGAGGCCATCGCAAGAACTTTCCAGAACTCAAGGTTGGAGAACCAGAGAGCAACCTTCCCTACCCTTAA
Source organism: Neogale vison (assembly GCF_020171115.1). NCBI lineage: Eukaryota > Metazoa > Chordata > Mammalia > Carnivora > Mustelidae > Neogale > Neogale vison. Next base: position 136,884,295 of record NC_058098.1, read on the forward strand.
TTTGTTCATTCAGCCTGTACATCTTTACTGGGCACCAACTGTGTGCTTGTTCTTCAGCTATAGACCTAAAGAAGCCCGGTTATCTCAGGACAGAACGCCTGGATGTGCACCTGCTGTTGGGACAGAAACACAAAAAATTCCCCTGAGCTTTCCTTTCCTTGTCTTGAACAGGGTCTTTGCCTTCCTGGGCTGTGGCAAGAGTTAAAGTTGACCAAGCCCGCGGAAGCATTTTTGTGAACCGGAAGCACTAGATAAATGTCAAATAAGGAAATGGAGAGAGGGTGGCCAAATGATTTTAGGGTGTGGGTTCTTCCGGTGTCTTCTTGTCGTTTGCTCGATGACAAAAGTTAATAGTCGAGCAAAGGCTTGGACCCATGGCCACCTCCGAATGTTGCCCCGTCTAAATCAAAGTGAACTCAAAAAGAAGGACATACATACATGATAAACTTCTCATTTTTCAAAATCCAGAAATATAAAAAGTAAAGAGAAAATCCCTTTTCTCCTTCTGCACAGGTGTACCCATAACGGCATACAGAAATGATATCCCAGTGGACGTCATTGCTTTCCTAGAAACCCAGGACAATTCTTTTATTTTTTTAAGATTTTATTTATTTATTTGACAGAGAGATAGAGAGAGCACAAGTAGGCAGAGTAGCAGACAGAGGGAAAGGGAGAAGCAGGGTCCCCACTGAGCAGAGATGCTGATGTCGTGCTCAATCCCAGGACTCTGGGATCATGACCTGAGCCTAACGAAGGCAGCTGTTTAACCGACTGAGCCCCCCAGACGCTCCGACCCTGACAATTTTAAACGTTCCAGTGTGTGGACCTAGAGCGGAGGCCCGTTACCTGTCCTTTGGATGGGTTCCCAGGGGGTGGGAAGGCCCTGAATCGGGGAAGGGAGCCCGTGACACCACAGATCCTACTCGCACAGCCCGTGCTCTAGATCTTCGTTTCTCCAACATCTGTGTGCCCGCAGATCTCCCGGGTCTTGTTAAAACACAGGTTCTGGGTCACTAGGTCTGGGGAGGGTCCTGAGAGTCTGGATTCCTACCAAGCCCCCAGGCCTCCTATAGGTCAGGCCTCCCTCTGAAGGGCAGGGATGGCTGGAGACAATGGGCCTTGTCCCTGGCAGCACACCAGGACCGCCTCTAGGCTCTGCGGGTCAGGCTTGGGCACCACTCCCCTCCAAGCTTTCTGCTTTGCCTGTCGAGGTGGGGGTCTGGGCACTGGTGTACTTTGAAAGCTCCCCAGATCATCTCAATGTTCAGCTGAAGACATTTCATTGCAGGCCGGCGAACTTACCAAGCAAACACAATCTTTATAGTCTGTTTTTTGATTAAAATAAAATATGTGTTGTTAACGATAATGTATTATTTCAATATTGATTCATCAATTGTAACATACCACATTTAATGCAAGATGCTAATAATAGGGAGGACGTGGGTGGGCAGAGGGCAGGTATATGAGAAGTCTATTTTATGCTCAAGTTTTCTGTAAACCTAATGTTCTGAAAAATAAAGCCTATTAATTTTTTAAAAATTAACAACTGGCGTTATGCAGACACTGACCAATCAGACAGAGTCCATGGGGGATGGGCTGCAGCTCTTCCGGGAATGTGGGGGGAGGGGAAGGGAGGGTCTCAAGTGGGGGGCTGAGCCGTCCGAAGGCTCAGGACTGCAGAATTACTTCAACATGGAAACAGTGGGCGCGGTCTCGGCATCCACGTTCCAGCTCTGGATAATGCTAATATTACCAGTTGTTGCACGGGAATTAAAGGCAGAAATGAAGGACGCCAAGAGGTGACAAGCTCGTATTCAGATATTGTTTTCCTCATTTTATACACGAGGAAGCAGAGGCGCACAGATTCGTGACTCACCCAAGGTCACACGACTATTCAACCGCAAGCCTAAGACCTGAACCCAACCTAGCTTGTCTGCCTCAAAACCTAAGCTCTTCTCTAGCTAAGGCAGCTGTTTACCAAGCCTTATCTAAGCTGACCGGTTTACTTCTCCGTGAAGACGGGTCATGAAGATGGTGTTTGCAAAGCGCCAAGAAGTACGGCTCTGTCCGTGCACAGGAAGCTAGAGCTCCTGCCCTGTTCGGCCACTCACCCCACGGAGTGGAACTTTTCCCTCCCTCCTTCTGCTTCCTTTTAGACCTGGAGGAAGTCAGCACTGCAGAGACCTTAGGGCTCCTTGGTCAGTGGTCCCTCCCTCCCATTTTATAGACCGGAAAAGTGAGGCTCGGAACAGGGAGGCAACCTGGCCAAGCTCTTGGCAGGGTGCGGGTCAGAGCACTGTAATTCTCCCAAGCGCACAGGTGCAATTAAGGCGGAAGGAGCCATCACCCCCGCAGTCAGGGAGCCACAAGGCCTCTCTGTGAGCCGCGTGCGGTGATGTAAATGGGAGTTGTCCATGTGTGACTTCACAATGGGGGACAGGGATGGCTCCACTTCCCCTGGGCTTCAAATCTGCAACTCAGCATCCCTCCGGATCCTTCATCCGGCCAGCGCGCGCTTCACGAGAGTAATGGTTAGAGGAGAGTCCACTTAGCGTAATAAGAGGTTTGGTTTTATAAGCAGGAGGAAGTGCCTTTGTCCAGCAGCATGAAAAAGTGGATTTGAAAAGTTAAAATTATGTCATGGGGTGGCTCTCAGACTCCAGCAATGTCTCATACCTCAGCAGAGAGCCACAGGGATGCTTTCATCCAAAGGGAGGTCAGGGCTGAGGCTGCCCAGCCTGTGGCTCAGGGAGCCGTTCCCACTTGCTTCTAAAGCGCTGAGTCAACAGACTTTCCAAGGAATATCCTGTCCTCGGCCGCAGTCCCGTCCTGGGAACATGGTTCCTGGAGGGCCAGGCTGAAAGGAGTCACTGGCTCGGTAGGTTCGGATGGTCTTCAAAACGCAAATGCCGTTGGGCATTTGTAGGCTGTACAAATTGTACAAATGTTGCAATTTGTACATCTGAAACCAACATTGATAGTGTTCCCCTGGAGCTTCAGGATCCGACACGATAACCACCAGCCAAGCACAGCTATTTCAAAGTTTACACTAATCAGGGGTGCCTGGGTGGCTCTGTGGGTTAAAACCTCTGCCTTTGGCTCAGGTCATGATCCCAGGATTCTAGGATCGAGCCCCACTTTGGGCTCTCTGCTCAGCGGGAAGCCTGCTTCCTCTAATCTCTCTCTCTGCTTCCCTCTCTGCCTACTTGTGATCTCTGTCAAATAAATAAATAAAAATCTTTTAAAATAAATAACTAAATAAAAGTTTACACTAATCAAAATGAAATATAATCATAAATTTGATGTCTCAGTCACTCCGGCCTCATTTCAAGAGCCACATGTGGCTCGCAGCTGCCATACTGGACAGCAGAAATACCCAGCTTCCGGGGCGCCTGGGTGGCTCAGTGGGTTAAAGCTTCTGCCTTTGGCTCGGGTCATGATCCCGGGGTCCTGGGATCAAGTCCCAAATTGGGCTCTCTGCTCAGCTGGGAACCTGCTTTTCCTCCCTCTCTGTCTCTGCCTGCCTCTCTGCCGACTTGTGATCGCTGTCTGTCAAATAAATAAATACAATCTTAAAAAAAAAAAGAAATACCCAACACTTCCATCCTCAGACGCCGACTGGTGCGGGCGTAGAAAGTGAGCACCTCTGGCGGGGGCGGGGCGCCAAGAGCGTATCATGTAGACCTGGGGAGCCACTCAGAAAGGCCCACAAGAGCATGTGGGAGACTCTGTAAGTCTAGATGTGATCAGAAGATCTAGAGCTGGGGACAGTGAGGCCATCCGACAAGGAGAAATTCTCCAGCTCCATCGAGGTGCCAGACTGCCTCTACCCAGAACATAGCTTCATAGATCTGTTCTCACGTTATCACACAACACATTTGTCCCAATCATTATAAAACATTCATAAACACACTTGTAAAGACGGAGTACTCTTTTATCCTACGGCTACAGCCTAATTTTACCCTCCTTCCACTCGTGTTGGATGTTCGAAGTGTTTCCCATTTTTGTTATTATAAATGACATTTTCACGAACACCCTTGGGACTAAAATGTCATCTGCTTTTCAGAGTCTATCTGTGGATTGGCAGAGCCCTACAAGTGGGTCTTCTAGATTCATGGGTACAACATGTTTAAGGTTTCTCCTACTGAAGATTGTGTTCGGTAAGTGTGGTACCGGTTTATACAGAGAGCGGCAGGCACACCCGCAGCCCAGACAGGTTCATCAGTGAAGGTCCGGGGCTGCTCATGGGTCCTCCCTTCCTCCTGCCTGAGTATTGCTTTCACCTTCCACGTGCTGTGTTGGTTGAAAGCCCAGTCACAGCTTTCAACTCAGGCCACTTGAACTTGAAAGCTCAGGCTACTGTCTCAGATTCGTCTGAAAGGTCATTGGCGACAGGCCTCCCAGAATCCCAGAGATGGGCCTATGGCCTGAGCACAAGGTTCAGGCAGATGCATTCTGGAGAGAGACAATGAAAGAGGAGTGCCCAGGAGGCCATGAGAAGATCTGAGAGATGAGGGGAGGGTCACCTAGAGGGAGGGGACAATGAGACTTCTCAGTCAATCCAAGACATGTTGAGAGTGAAGAGAACACAATCACTCATTACACAGGAACAACAGCGAAAGCCAGGGCTGACTGCCCCAGGCAAACCAGGATTTATACCCGCCTTACAATGTCATCTGGGACCACATGTCTACCCTAAAGTCAGCACCAAGAGTCTGTACGGAATGGGACCCCAGACATCAGAAATGAGGACCTAATTAGGGACTGTGGGTGTTTGGTTTCTTAATGGATGCAACAAAGGGAAAATATGGCCTTGTTGTCCTGTGAAAGTGCAGTTTCATGGGGTAACAGGACAACACGTGCACCTCAAAGCTAATAAACCACCTCATCAAGGAAGCAGAGACCAGACAAGACCAGATATGGCCCAGAGACCCAGGAGAGGGCAGACGTAAACAGATCCGTAGGAATGTAGTTACTAGGATTTCACTGATTCGAGATGAGGCAAATTTCAATCAGCAAAGATCTAAGGGGAAGGCATTCCAGGAGAGGGAACTGGCTGGGGTAGATTCGGAAGCAGATATGAGAGTTCTCAACTGTTTGTGGTCGAGCCGCTCCCAAATGTCAAGGCCGGCACCAGGCACCTATTCTCTATGGAATAATCCAGTAATCAACAACCATGCGAGTTCCTACGTCCCGCAGTCCTACAAAAGAACAGTTAGATGCCCCCACTCACAGAAAGGGGAAAGACTTTCCGGCAAGAGCCCAGGGCCAGCGGTAATGAGAGCTTCCGTTTCTGCTCACCAGGACCTGTGGCTTCAGACTGGCGGGACAGCCCCCAGGATGGCAGTAGGGACCTGCCGGGTCTGCAGGTCATTTGAAAACCATAATAAAGCTGACCGGAAGCGGCGCTGCTGTCACTGGCCCCTGGCCTGTCAAGTCTCTCCAGCCGCACAGATGAAATGCGCCTCCTTGAAAATTTCCTTCGTTCTAAACAGTCGCTGCGGTCATGATCACGTTTGAATAATACGTCTGTAAAACGTTTTCATTGCTCCCTTGGTTTATAACCTCCCTACTCTGCGCCTTGGAGTAATTCGGAAATCTCTCAGTTCTGTACCTGGCCCCTGATTCACACAGACCGGGCTGCGTGTGTTTGCTGTTTCTCGTGGTTTGCAGAGCTTCGGGAGGCTAACGGGCTGGTCCTTGCCAGTTGCCCAGGATGGTTCTGCCTTTGACACTGAACGTCCCTGCCTATGAGCCCAGCCCGGGAACAAGCCACGTCTCCGCCTCCCAAGACAGATAACGAAATAAACAACGGCACAAGGTTGTAAAGGCAGCACAAAGCTTGAATTATTCCGTCCTTCCCTATGTCGTTTTGGTATAGAAAGTATAAGCTGTATAGAAAGTGGATGTGCTGAACGCAACATGGGATACTTGTATTTGGTGGGTACGGATTCTCGTTCATACGTGAAACGTTTAATTCAATTTGGATGGTACCTGTAGAAGTGAGTTTTTTTTTATTTTAAAACAATTTCTTGGTTGTTTTAAACCTAAAGAACAAATCAAGAAAGTGATCATTGCTGCTGGTTTTTGAAGAAGTTACTAAGAGAAAACAATTTAGTTGTATCAAGGAGAAGGACGTTAAAAAGTTTTCTGTTGCAGGTGTCAACTTCAGGAGACTGGTGCTATGCGTATATTATCTCATTTAATCCCCATGGCAACCCCAAGAGGTGGCTTCTATTATCTCCCCCATTCAGAGACAAGAAGACTGAGATTCAGGAAAACGAACGGACTTGCCAGGGAGGGCCAGGATTCAAATCCGTGCACTCTGTCGCCAGAGCTCGCTGACTCCTGTCCTAGGAAATAACCCCAAAGCTGGGCTCTTCCAGAGCCCAGGTATGCAAGCCCAGCAGATTTATTTTAGAGAGAGAAGGGAGAAGAGGGAGGCAGATGGAGAGAGGGAGAGCGAGCATGCCCGTCAGTGGGGGGGAAGGGCAGAGGAAGAGAGAAAAAGAATCTTCAAGCAGACTCCCTGCTGAGCCCAGAGCCTGACTTGGGGCTCGATCTCATGACTCTGAGATCATGACCGGAGCTGAAACTGAGAACCAGATGCTTAACCCACTGAACCACCCAGGTGCCCTATTCAGAATTTTTGGTAAGAATATATATTATAGCTGCTTCTTCCAGTTGTAAAGGCTATGTAACAAATTATTCCAAACTTTGGCGGGGTAAAGCTACCATCCATTACATGTGCAGATTTGGTGAGTCAGGGATGGTGGGGCCCAGATGGTCTCTGCTCCATGACGTCTGGGTCTTCAGCAGGGACCATCTGGTGGCCAAGTGACTCCCTGCCTTGGGGTGGGCTTGTTTGTGCCGGAGCTGGCTCTCTGGGGCTATAGGAGCTCAGTTCTGCTGGGAGAAAAGATCTGCATGGGACTCTTCACCAGGCCTAGGGTTCCCAGAGCACAGTGGCCTCAGGGCAGCCTCTTATCTTACAAGGTGACCCAGGGCTCCAAAGGTCAGCGTCCCAGCTTGCAAGGTGGAAGTTGCCTCGCCTTTGCCTCATTCTGGAAGTTTAAACAAGCCCGAAGGCAGCCCACACTGCACATCAGGCCTTCAAGGGTGGGGGAGGGGAGGGCTGCCTTTGTAAAATCCAATCTGGGTCGCTTCTCTCTCTCCTTATCCAGTTGCTTCTCACTCTTCCAGGCCCACCTCTGAGCTGGGCTCTTTCTGGGACTTCTGGCCTCCTTCAGACCCAGGTCCCTCCAGTGGCCCCAACCCAGATGACACTATCGGGTGTGCCCCGGGAGAGGCAGGAGATAAGAGAAGATTTCTAGTGCCAGTGGGTGAATAGAAATCAGTTGAAGCCAAACAGGGAGGTCCCACCCTCCTCCCTAGAGACTGAGAAGGGAAGGGGATGTGATCCTTTCCCCTTAGTGAGATGGAAGGGAAATCCGCTGGGGAGAGGTAGTGCTCGGGTAAGGAGAGATAGAGGAAGAGATGCCTTCTCCCTCTTTCCATGAGCCTTTGCTTTTGTGAACCATGTCTGACGTCTAGAGCCAGGCCAGCCATCTGCAAGCATGAAGACAGCTGGGCCCTCACCCTGGGCATGGAAGTGAGAAAGACCAACAGGACCTGGGTCTTTGGTGGCGGTCAGGTGTTTCTGAATGAATGAATCTGGAGCCTCCCTTCCATGACCCTTCTTGGCAAGCGAGGTGATTAGTTTTCCCTGTTGCTCAAGCCAATAGGAAACGTGATCTTGTGCTTACTGGAACTTTTCTTGGGATGTGTCCTCCCAAGTCAGCAGGAAGAAGATGTTGACAAGCCTTTGGGAAGGGAGCCGTGCTTGTCATCAGCCAGCTTGATCTTATGCCCATCCCCCCAGCCCCCAGGTCAGGGCTGTTTTTCGGGGGGATGGAGACGGGGCGGGGGCTGAGCCCTGAAAATCACTTGCCAGGTCTCTTGCCAACAGGGTCCAATCAGGAGGTCCCAGTAAGAGAGTGGAGGATGGGAGACGCCATGTCTTTCTCCTCCTGTCCCTCTGCTTCGAGCAGCGTCCCTGGCATTGGTTGCTTTCCCTCGGTATGTCCAGCCCCCTCTGGTCAGTGCCTCTCTGTGGTGGCCACAGTGCTGCTGGGGGCCCTTCCTCCCTTTCACGCCCAGCCTGTGGGTGGTAGGGGCTTTCTGCAGCTGTTAGATATTGTTATCTCTGTAACCAGTTCCCATGTTCAATTCACTCCACTGAACTGTGGGCTGGGGCCTTGAATGATACAGAGCATGGCATGCCAAAGGGGAATGTTTAATACCTGCATTGGGTGGCTAAGCCCTCCTCCTGCCCTTCAAGATCACTGGGTCCTGTTGTCCGCGAGGAATTGGTTGGGCTGATGGGAAATGCAGACTGAGATCTGTCTGCTCAACCAAGGAGTGGCCCCTGGGGGTCAGAGGCTGTACCCAGAGTGAGTCCCATCCTACAGCCCTCAGTTCCCTCCCCAAGTGAAGCTCGGTACATGGATGGTGACCTCTCTCCATGCCTTTACGCTGGTGCCCTCTGCCCCTCCACAGCCCAGCCCTGCCCTGCAGGAGTCTTCCCAAGCCCAGGCTTCACTGTTTCTAATAACCAGAGCCTGCTCATGCCTTTGTCCTTGGGACCCGCTGGGGGTACCCCATGGGGCCACCGTGCTGGTGACCAGAAACAGAGCACTCGCCTGGGACCTGGGCTCCCCTATGACTGCACACTCCTTAAGGACAGGGGCCTTCTTGGCCCATCTCCTCCTTGGCAGCTAGAGGCGGCCTGGGCTAGAATCAGGGCCAGGGAAACATGTGTCCCCTTGAGTTGCTCCTACAGGCTCTCCTGATGAGCCCAGACAGAAGTTGCCCTATGTCCCCCACCCCGGGGCTCAGCCCATCATGATACTCTTGGCCCTTGGGTCTTGGGTCTGACATGGCAAGGATGTGGAGCTCACACTAACCCCAGGCAGAGCACACACTTTCCAGAAGGCCTGCACTGCGCCAGGGCCCTCCATATGCTGTTGCTTGCCATGGGAGAAAGAACTCTCGCTGGCCCCGGGGCTCCCACCACCGGGGTTCCAGCAAGAAGTGGGGTGGTGGCAAAACCCAGCACAGGGGCCACGACACGTGGGGTCACAGGCAGTCACCAGGAGGCTCAGAGAAAATCGAACAAAAGAGGTGGTGGCCGGGCCCTTGGCCGGTGTGCGGAGATGCCCAAGCACCCAGCCCTGAGCCCCGGGATCCTCCATCACCCAGAACACCAGCTGCAGGTAGGAGACACTCAGGATAAACACGGATTGAATGAATGAATATTCAGGAAGAATATTCAGTTTCTTTTTGCCCTCTGATTTTGGACAGCACATAGAGAGAAGTTCCCATGAGTTAATCAGCCGCATAAACACAAGTCATAGATTTCCCGGGGGGGGGCCCTCTCTCCAACCCAACAATGTTGAGTGGCTGTCGTGTGCCAGGTACTGGGCTAGCGACTAGATGTGTGAAGGTAAGTAACCTGTGGTCCTGACTTCAGTGGGAGTGGGAAGAGACAGGGGCCAAGACCCAAGGTGCCCATCCTGTGTGAGGCGCGCTGGGATGGCAGGCAGGCTCCGCCAAACGAAGTGGTTTAGGGGGGCTGGCACACAGCCCACTGCAGGAGAGGAGACTGGGAAAGGGAGCAGGACAGACCTCAGAGGGTCCTGGGTGCCGGGCTAAAGCCTCCAGACTTTACCCTCTGGGCCCAAGGCCACCAGGGAAGAGTTATAGATAAAGGAGTAAAGTGGTCAGATCTGAAAACCTTTGTCCTGCTGTCAGGGTGAGGAAGGTGGCATGTGAACCACAGTCAGTTCAGACGTCCTGCGACTCTGTCCTCAGGCGGTTCGGAAGGCAGGCTGTGGGAAGGAAAGCATTGCTAGAATCAATTTGCCAGTCAAATGAACTCCTGCTCTTAATGTCTGGACAGAGGCCACCCTTTCTCTGCAATGTACCATGTGGCCACCGACCTGCCACGGGGCACCCTTGGGATCCAGAAGGTCCGCGCTGCGTTCCAGCAACTTCCTGGGGAGCCACACCAGGGCGGGTCAAGGTGGGGTCGTGAGACCACACTTTATAATGTCCTGGACTTCCAGTTACACAGAGCTGTTCTTTGGCTTCTGACAGGCACCTTTGGAGGTGCTCCCCTTCTGTGATGACGCCTGTGTTGCTCAGAGCAAGGAGGGCCTCCCGGAAGCTCTCTGTGCCTGGGGCACATCATTTGCATATTGGCAAAGATGGCACACTTTCCACCTTGGAGGGTGGATGGGATTTTTGGAAACACTTCAAGTGATTCGAGGGCAAGGCTAGTGAGTGGTGAGTGACAGAGCGTCCGAACACAGAGTCAAACATCCACAGGTGACTAGAGCATCCCCTGACTGCTTCCCAGGCGTCCTGGGAAGTCTTCATGTAACTGGAGGTCACGCGCCTCACTCCAGAGCCGACTCTTGTGTTTCTGGGAAGATATCTGGTGCAGTAGCAGATGACCTTGGACATGTGGACAGGACACAAACCTATTTTCCAGGAGGCTCTCAAAGTCTAATATTCCAGTAGCGACCGCGGCGACCGCGTGGATACATAAATGTTCACCGAGTGTTGTCTTTTATGTTATTTAATTATTTCCAGTAAAGGTAACTCCTTAAATTTGAATTTGCTATATACACCTTCATAAGGCCTTTCGTGTTAATAAGTTCATGAAGTAAAAACACCCCTTCTTCAGACATAGCCTCATTTTTTGGTTCAAAAACATATATAGTAGATTTATACATGAGCCTCACTGTGAAAGATTCTTAGAACATCAGAGCGCAAGAGCTTCCCTGTTTTTGTATGCCGATCTAGCCACAGAGTGTTTTACAAGCAGCAGGAGACCCAGCCAGGGAAAGGGAAGCCCCGGGCTCCAGAAGGAGCTCGGTGGTAGGCGGAGCTAAAAAAACATGGAGTTGGTCCTATAGCTTAGGTGGGATGACTAAGAATACAGATCCTACTGGCACATCCAACATCGTTTTTTTTTTTTTAAACTTTATTTATTTATTTGACAGAGATCACAAGTAGGCAGAGAGGCAGGTAGAGAGAGAAGGAGGAGGAAGCAGGCTCCCTGCCGAGCAGAGAGCCCGATGCGGGACTCGATCCCAGGACCCCGAGATCATGACCTGAGCCGAAGGCAGCGGCTTAACCCACTGAGCCACCCAGGCGCCCTCCAACATCATTTTTTATGTTGTTTTTTTTTCCTTTCCTGCCATTACGGCTTCTGCTCCAAACACAAAAACCTCACCTTCACATTAGTGTAACTTTTAGGCATTGGCCACCACGTAGTTGACAAGGATCTGTTGCTTTTCTCCAAGGGAAGAGATAGTCTGGGAGACGATAGAGTCTACTGAAAATATGCAGAAAGACATTAATGCCACGCATGTGAATAAGGCCGAGTTTAGTCATCACCGATTTGCCTTCCCAAATCCAGGTCAGTAGCTAGGTTTAATGACTCACACCCTGCTAACTCCCAGACCCTAGGCCAAGGGCCGCTCCAAGAGTTTGCCTGCAGCCAGCCGGGCCAGTGCTCGCGGAAGCAGCATGGCCTCCTTCCTTTGTTTCTGTTTCTTAATCTGGGTCAGATGGATCATCTGGGCAAGACGGGGCCTCCCCAGAGGAAAGTACGGCGTGCGGGCAGGGGTTTCCACGTCTGGCATGGGCCAGCCGGAGCAGCAGCGTATACAGGTGACCCGGGAGTGAGCGGCATGTATGTACAGGAGAGGGGCAGACCACCTGGCTTCCTCAATCGAGAACTTGCCTCTCATTTCAGTTATTACCTCTAAGTCTAAAATACAATCACACAGCTGAGCGGGAACAGGACCCTTGATCTGACCCAAAACGTTCCCTTAATGGCTGGAGACATGGAGGCTCAGAGGGTCAGGGAGGTGGCCAGGTCACACTCCAAGGGCAGCAAGCTACTGGCGGGACAGGGGATGACCGTGCTTCCCTCCACGCCAGGCCGCTACCAGGACCCCACAGGCTGAGACATCCGGTCCCCGCTGCCTGGAGGAGGCTGCAGAGTGGGGACAATGTTCTTCTGGCAATGACTGGCTGATTGACCTGCCAAAGAGAGCCAAGGGTGTGGACACTCTTCCCCACTTGGCCACGGCACTGGACCCGCGAGACTTCTGGAATGTGAGGAAAAGTCTGTCATTGGGACAAAATGTTTCTTCACAGAGAGGGGACAAATACCAGGGTGCCTCCCGTGAGTCTAAAGCTGTCTCATTTTGTGTCTGGGCTGTCCGGTTCTCTGACGGGCTCTTAATCTCATCCTTGGGTAGGAATTAAGCTTGTCAGGGTGGAGATAACTCCCCGCCTCCCTTCCCCAGTTGAGCCGTGCTGGGTACCCACCCATGGGCTGCTCAAGGACTATGTAAAAATAAAGTTGAGCAAGGTGTGCCTCAGGCCTGGGGACAGTGCAGGGGAAGTTTTTCAAAACCTCACAGGGATTTTGCAGCTGTAAATATCTTTGCATCCTCTGGTCAAACTTCCTTGGAGGCCCAGAGAAGGTAAGTAACAGCCCCAAGTTCACACAGCACTCCTGCACCAGGGACGGGGTACAGCACTGAGCTCCTCCAAAGTCCCTCTGCACCAAACTGGCAACCTGCCTGGACTAGCGTCCCATGCCCTTTAAATCCTCACGGGGACCCTCCGGTGGGGCACACCCCACACTCGAGGTTGGGATGTGACTGTTGGACTTTGTCTTCAAGGGAAGGAATGATAAAATGAAAGAAAAAAGAAGTGCCCCACGTTCCTTCTCCCCTCCCTGGGGTCAGCAGCGGGGTGTGGCCCACATCCCAGAGAGGCATCGTCCTCCCCCACGGACTACATACTCAGGGATAACCCAATGCCTAGGGCTTCGCCTCCGGCTTCATCGTGCAGCCTGTCGCTGTGCGGGGACTTACAGGCTCTGTCCAAGCGAGGCACTCGCACCTGCCCTTAGAGACGTCTAGTCAGCGCGAATGCCGTCCACTATGGTAAAGGGCAGTGGAGGAACTTGGTGGCCTGTGGTCTCTCTACCTCCTTCCCCTAAGGCCCCTAGACAAGCCTCTGGCTTAACACCAACCGCGTGTCTTCGCGTGGCCGTCCCTGCCGGCCAGCCAGACGGAACACACCTGGATACGTTGACCGGCGCCGTGGGAGCGGCCCGAAGTGGGGCCCCCGACTTGCCAGGTGACCCTCAGCACGCACCTGGCCCCCGTCTGCGTCTGCGCCCCATTCTTGGGGAGAAGCCAGAATCGTCACAGCTCCCCTCTCCTAGGACAGGAGGCGCCTGGCAGGAGGGGCCAGAGTCCACCCGGGGTCCACGTGGCCCGCTTGCGCCCGCGATCTCCTTTCTCTGCCCTAGGACACGAGGCACTCAAAGCCAAGAGAAGAACAGTTCTGCCCAGCGCAGATGCTGAAATTCGGCCTCGTTCGCCAGCAGGCGCCCGCTCGTGCCCCAAGGCTGGTGTCCCGGACAGCGGCGGTCGCCCGCGGGCCCAGGACCTGAGGCGTCGTGCGCGCGCGCGGGCCCGCCGCAGGGCCGGGAAGGGCGCGAGGCGGCCAGGGATGCCCCGCGGCGTCGTGCGCGTGCCCGCCGCAGGGCCGGGAGGGGTGAGAGGCCGCCGGAGGCGTCCTGCGGCGTCGTGCGCGTGCGCAAATCTGCCGCAGGGCCGGGAGGGGCGCGAGGCCGGGGGCGGGCCCGCTGGCGCCCGGAGCCGCTGACGTTGAAGGCCCGCGCTCCCCATCCTCCGTCCGGCCGCGGGTTGGCCGCCGCGGGCGCGCTCCGCCCCCTTCCTCGGAGGACGCCCGGACGGAACCGATCGCGGCTGGTTTGAGCTGGTGCGTCTCCATGACGACACGCGCGGTGCTATAAGTAGCGGAGCGGCGGCGCGTCGGCTTTGTCAGTCCCCTCAGCCTCCGCCGCCGCCGCCCCTCTGCCAGAGCTCCGGCGCCACCTCGGGCCGGCGGTCCTCCGCGGGAGGCAGCGAGGCGGCGGGCGGCCGGCTGACGGGGGCGGCGGGGCGGCCGGCGGTCCTGCGCGCTCGGCGGCGGCGTCTCCATGGGGCTGGCCCGCGGCGCCCCAGCGCTCTGAGGTGAGAGGGGGCGCGTCCGGGCGGTTGGGAGGCGGGAGGGGAGACGGCCACGTGTCCCTGCGCGGCGGGCGGGAGGCCCGGGGCTGACCCTGCGCCTGGAGCTGCGAGGGACACGTGGTTGTCGCGCCGACCGCGGGTCCCTGACCCCCCTACCTTCCGGGGCCCGCGTCCCTCCGTGGAGCGGGACTTCGGACCCCCTGATCCTGCGCGCGCCCGGCGGCCACCCTCGGCGCGGCCGGTCCCGCTCCGGATCGCCTCGGCTTGGGGCAGCCAGGGCCGGAGGGGACTGCGTCTCACCTCTTCCGACCCGCGGCAGTGGGGACTGGGAGCCGGAAGCAGCCGGGAAGGCTCGCGGTTCTTTCAACCGCTGTTCTTTTTTTAAAACTCATGCGGCCAGCCCGGCAGCAGGTGCAGGAGAGGGACGAGCGGGCCCGAGCACGTCTCGGGCTCCCGTCGCTCAGCTCACTTCCATTAGGATGAGGCAGGCCGTTCTGCCTCCCTGCCGTGGAATTTTCTCCTAGTGTCTGTGTACGGAGGAAACGACCCGGTAGAGCGGTTCTCCGGAGGTGCTGGAGCTCAGATGTGAGATAGCCTCGTCTGGACGACGGTGGTACATTCTCCATTCGTTGTGCCCTAGAGTTGGCTCTGTGGGGAGTCTTTGGATGACTTAGAGATCTGAGAAGGGTCTAGAATATTGAGATCCCAGTCCAGGCAACAGACTGACCCATAGGAGGCAGCCCTTAAGGTTTTCCAAACAAAGCTGATGGTGGTGGTTTTGAGAATCCCAAATAATGGGTAAGTGTGGGGAGCAGAACTTTATAGAAAGGTCTGGGGAGCACAAAGAATGGGTTGGCTTTATTTAAGCTAAAATTGGGCATGGTTTAGTTGACTTGTGAAATTTTTTCCAGTTTGCTTAAATCGGTCTCTATCTCTTGTGTAATACTTCCCGGTTGGCAGGAGAGACGTTCCCAGTAGGAGAGTGGTGTGTCTGTGCTCACTGACCCATCGTTTCAAGTGACTTAGCTCTACGGAACACTGAAGGGTGAAATTGTGTTGCAAGTTTTCAAAATAAAGCTTTAAAAGATACTTAACAGTAACATTTCAAAGTAATAATTTCCCAAGTTGAAGCTTGAACATTGCTTTAAAGCTTTTCTAACAAGGTCCTAGCTAAAGAGTTCAATCTGTTACTGTGTGAACCTGCCTTCAGTGTCGAATATATAGACACAACGGGTTTGCCGTCTCCTTAGACTCTCGACTTCCCCTAGAGGTGGTTTTGGCAACGTAGGAGGTTGACAATGCCGGAAGGTCACATTAGATCAAGTCTTAGAACAAGTTCTTCCGCTGGCTCAGTCGGTAGAGGATGTGACTCCTAATCATGGGGTTGTAAGTTCAAGCCCCACGTTGGGTGTGGAGATTTTAAAAAATAGATAAAATCTTAAGAAAGGGGGGGGAAAAAACCACACAACAAAGGACAAGTTGTACCGTGCATGGGTTTGGATTTATGGCAGGCTCGTCCCCCTGGGCCTCTCATAGTGTCCCATGCCAGAGCAAACCGCGGCCCCGAACCATTGCCTGGCCTCTCTGCCGTAGGCTGCAGGCACTGAAGCGGGTCGCACAGTGAAAAAAAAGAAAGTCCTGCCTAGCAGAAATTATATAGGTTAAAATCAGTAATTTGTGTCACATTTTGTGAAGACCCAAGGACAGTGGCTCTGAATGTTATGAGCTTTATTTTTGCTTATTCATAATTCATGTCTGCCTCCTTATTTTTGTTATTCATAAAGTTAGCCCGAAATTACTTCCATGTGATTATTGTTCATTAACTAAGCAAGGATGAGATGAGATTTGCAGAATCACTGACTTGATCACCACCTCTGGTTTAAGAATGCTGATTTCTGATCAGATACAGGAGCTGTAATACATTTTGTTGATAATGAAGATTGCTTACTGTAAAGATACATGTGTGGGGGGGGGCGCCTGGGTGGCTCAATGGTTTAAGCCTCTGCCTTAGGCTCAGCTCAGGTCGTGATCTCAGGGTCCTGGTGATGGAGCCCCGCATTGGGCTTCTCTGCTCAGCAGGGAGCCTGCTTCCCCCTCTCTCTGCCTGCCTCTCTGCCTACATGTGATCTTTCTGTCAAAGAAGTAAAATCTTTTTTAAAAATATGCATGGCCTGAAAATAAAGTAGCATAAAAATGAAATCAGAAAATTCTTAGAAACTTCAGAGCATCAGTAAGTTTAGCCTTAGACATTTCCACAATGCCTTTCAGTTATTAAAACTTTTGTGAAGACTTAGGGAAAACAGAAGGTAGATGTTTATAAGGCGCCTTTTAGTAATTGCTGAAATGTTCTCTTAAGCTTCTAAAGAGTTAACATATCCCTGAAATCAAATAAACTGGCCATTATAAACAATTTTTCTATTTTAGTGAAATGAGGATTCTGAAACCTGCTTTCTATAGATTTTTTAGCATGAATATTTGAAGTGCTTGTTGTGAGGTATATAGTAATACATGTAGGATTTTAGCGTTGGGGTGCCTGGGTGGCTCAGTCATTAAGCGTCTGCCTTTGGCTCAGGTTATGATCCCAGGGTCCTGGGCTGGAGCCGCCATCCGGCTCCCCTACTTGAGCAAGAAGCCTGCTTCTCCCTCTCCTCCTCCCCTGGCTTGTGTTCCCTCTCTTGCTGTCTATCAAATAAATAAATAAAAGATTTAGTGTGTTGCTTTGAGAAAGTCTAGTGTTGAATCTGCAGTGTCCTTGGATAGTGGAGAGGTTTATGGAATCCTGTGGCTTACGCCCGGAAGGATGGGATTCCGAAGTCCAGGGGGTGAGCCAGCAGTCTCCGGAAAGCGCCTGTGCAGCCCTGCTTCCTGTGTGCTCACATCACAGTCCATGCCTGATTTTTCCATTTGATGCCTTCCTAAGGTGGATAGCAAATTCGGTGTTCATCAGACCATCCCCCCTGCTGCACTGGGGCGCACGCATCCTCAGCGGGATTTGGAATTCCGGAGAATTGCCTTTGTGAGAAATTGGCCACCATTTCTTTAAGTTCCATTTCTTGTAAGTATTCATGGTTGTTGCAGGTTATTATTAACAATAACTGAGTGTTGGGGGCTCCTGGGTGCTTCAGTTAGGCCTGTGCCTTAGGCTCAGGTCATCCTGGATGGAGCCCCACATCTGGCTCTCGGCTCAGCAGGGAGTCTGCTTCTCCCTTTCCCTCTGTGTCCCCTACCCCACCCAGAACGGTCTTGCTCAAATAAGTATTTTTTTTTTTTTTGTTTAATTAACTGAGTATTGCTATGGCTTCTGAGTAAATTTTTTCACCTTATTTGCAGTTTGTTACGTTTTGGAGGAACTTCAAGAAACCATGAACAACTTCGGTAATGCTGAATTAGACTGCCATTTCCTCGATGAAGGCTTTACTGCCAAGGATATTCTGGACCAAAAAATTAATGAAGTTTCATCTTCTGTAAGTTGAAGTCCGTGCTAGCAGTACAGCTTTCAAAACCTGGGCACCTGAGTGAGAAACCTGAGTGGGGCCTTAAGGAAGTAGAATGGAACATGGCATGTTAGGGAATTAGAACTTATTATCTACGAGTCACTCTGTGGTCCTAGTGACCAGGGTAAAGAAAAGCGGGTTCCTTGAGACTGATGGGAACGACAGGGGGAGGCTGCATGTGGGAGTGTGATTAGGCTGCTAATGAGTTCCCTGCAACCATTCTTGCTGTAGGATGATAAGGATGCCTTCTATGTGGCCGACCTGGGAGACATTCTAAAGAAACATCTGAGATGGTTAAAAGCTCTTCCTCGGGTCACCCCCTTTTATGCAGTCAAATGCAATGATAGCAGAACCATAGTGAAGACCCTTGCTACCATTGGGACGGGATTTGACTGTGCCAGCAAGGTAAGCAAAGCAGTGGGACTCGGGAATGATGATCTCAGATGGCCCTGGTGCTCCCAGCAGGGCAGGTCAGAGTTGGGTTTCTTGGGCAATAGACAGCAGTGAAAGTTGGGGGACTGAATTCCCATTTTCCTGTTTCTTTCTTTGATTGGCTTCATATCTATCAATAACATACTCCTGTTTTTCAGACTGAAATACAATTGGTACAAAGTCTTGGGGTGCCTCCGGAGAGGATTATCTATGCAAATCCTTGTAAACAAGTGTCTCAGATTAAGTACGCTGCCAACAACGGAGTCCAGATGATGACTTTCGATAGTGAAGTTGAACTGATGAAGGTGGCCAGGGCACATCCGAAGGCAAAGTGAGTTGTGACTCCTCGTTTGTGGGCAGGTCACATACGGGATCTACACATGGTGTCAGATTCAGGTTTCCAGTTTCAAGATTCTATACTTGAGTATAAAGTATAGGAGTGTGCTGATCAGAGGCAGAGTAGAAAATCTCAAATCCTCTTGATGAATAAAGCTGTAGGAGAGTCTTGGGGCGCCTGGGTGGCTCAGTCGGTTAAGCGTCTGCCTTCTGCTTAGGTCGTGATCCCAGGGTCCTGGGACTGATCGGGGAGTGGAAATCTGCTTCTCCTTTTCCCTCTGTTCTCTCTGATTCTTTCCCACGTTAATAGAGATTCTTAAAAAAAAAAAAAAGTATGAGACTCAAATCAGAGGGTATCAGCCACAGATTCTTTTTATTATAATCATGGCTACCATGGCTATCAGTGGTCTTCTGTCGGGAAATTTGATACACTTTTTCTGCTTTTAGGTTGGTTTTGCGGATTGCCACCGATGATTCCAAAGCAGTCTGTCGCCTCAGTGTTAAATTCGGTGCCACACTCAAAATCAGCAGGCTTCTCTTGGAACGGGCGAGAGAGCTGAATATTGACATCATCGGTGTCAGGTGAGATCCTGGCGGTGCGCAGAGACTAAGATCCTGGACAGTGCACATCTCGGGTTTTTCTCGCACTATAAATAGTGATTTTCAGAAATAGCATATTCTCCTTTCTTCGCCCCAGCTTCCACGTGGGAAGTGGCTGCACCGATCCTGAGACCTTCGTGCAAGCCATCTCCGATGCCCGCTGTGTCTTCGACATGGGAGTGAGTATATGTAAACCCAGTTCCGGGCTGTGGGCTGGGGAACAGGGCTGATGGTAACGAGCCTCAGTTCTAGAATTAACCTTTTCCAAAAGTCATTGCATGTTCCAGAGGCTTAAACCCAGCTGCTGCCTACATTTTTACGGCTTGTTACCGATCTGGCTGCTCGATTGACTTGACTTTCTTGACTCTAGGCTGAGGTTGGTTTCAACATGTATCTGCTTGATATCGGTGGTGGCTTTCCTGGATCTGAGGATGTGAAGCTTAAATTTGAAGAGGTAATTTATAGCAGAAATACAGCTATTTTAGCAAGTTCCATTTTCATGTATTTCAAACTTAAGTGTCTTAAGTAATAACAAAAGAAATTGTACAAACATAAAATGTTTTGGTATATTTTCAGTGAGTTCTGTTACTTAAAATTGTATTTCATGTGCTTTGGTTTTCTTAACCACAGTGAGTCCATTTGCCCCCAGATTGTGGGAAATAGTTGATGAGGAAAGAGCATGCAGACTTTGGTACATCATTACCCCAAATAGGGTTTTCTAAATTTTGTACTTTTGAACATTTTAATTGTTTCAGTCACTTACAAAGTTAAAATGGACATCTTACTAAATATGGGCCATTTTGCAGTGGTTGAGTTTATGAAACAGATCCACTTTTCTTGTTTTGTGAGATGTGAGGAATAGAGTCTGTCCTGTTGACGTGTATTTGGTAGATTAAAATATTTAGGCACCTTCATACCTCGGTAAGCAGTAATAAATTTAAAGTGGTGTTTGATAGAATTCTGCCCATCAAATCCCAAAAGGAAATCCCTGTGAAACCGCAGGGAGATGCTGCTGTCGGTTTTTCTTGCGCTGCTGTTGCTCGACAGTAAACCTGCCTGCTGCCACTGGTTTTCTCTCTGCGGTGAGCTCTCCTTGGTGACACCCCTCGCTGTCTCTCGCAGATCACCAGTGTTATCAACCCAGCCCTGGACAAGTACTTCCCGGCCGACTCGGGCGTGAGCATCATAGCCGAGCCCGGCAGATACTACGTTGCATCAGCCTTCACGCTCGCAGTTAACATCATTGCCAAAAAACTCGTATTAAAGGAACAGACAGGCTCTGATGGTACGTATAAAGGCCGAGTCATCGCACACATAGCTGTACACATAGCTGTACGGTGGTAGAAAAAGTGGTAATTGAGACTCTGGTGTCCTTCCAGATGAAGAGGAGTCCAATGAACAAACCTTTATGTATTACGTGAACGATGGTGTGTACGGCTCATTCAACTGCATCCTCTACGATCACGCGCACGTGAAGCCCCTCCTGCAGAAGGTACCCTCCGAGCACGGTCCGCACGGCAGCGAGGCTGTGGTCGTAGCGAGGGCAGCTAGGTAACGTTTTTCTCTCTCGATGCAGAGACCCAAACCAGATGAGAAGTACTACTCAACCAGCATATGGGGACCGACGTGCGACGGCCTGGACCGCATTGTCGAGCGCTGCGACCTGCCCGAGATGCACGTGGGCGATTGGATGGTGTTTGAGAACATGGGCGCCTACACAGTCGCGGCTGCTTCTACTTTCAACGGGTTCCAGAGACCGACCATCTACTACGTGATGTCGGGGCCGACGTGGTTAGTGACGACGGCGCGTGTTTCTGGTTTGATAAGAACAGCTTTCTCCTGGGGTTTCTGCTGGCTCTTGCCTGGTTGAGTCAGAAGAAAATCATCTTGTTTAGGTGTAAATACTAAAAAGGTTTTTAAAAATAGTTCTCTGCCTGCATTAAGAATATATGCCTGAGGAAATTTAGAAAATATAAGTGGAAGATTCCTCTGGTGATACTAATCTGTATTCTCAGATTTTTATAGAGGTGTAACTCTTTTAAAAAAAAAAAAAAAAAAGCCTGGGGTACTTCTGTGTAAATGGAGTTTTGTCACGAATGCACATGACTTGTGCTTTCCCTGTTACTGAAAGGGTGGTCCTGAAGACAGGCTTGCTTCTGGAATGTGCTGACTCGCTTCCTGGGGATGTAGTGACCAAGGGAGCACACAGGCTCTTGGGGAAGGGACGCTCTGGAGGCCGCCTGGTTCCGGGGCACTTGGGGTTTCTGAACCTGCCACTTCTATCTCTCAGGCAACTGATGCAGCAGATCCAGAGCCGCGACTTCCCGGCCGAGCTGGAGGAGCCGGACGCCAGCCCCCTGCCCGTGTCCTGCGCCCGGGAGAGCGGGCTGAAGCGCCCCCCGGCCACCTGTGCCTCCACCAGCGTTAACGTGTAGGTGCTGCTCCTGTAGCTGTTAGCTTCGAGTTGAGCTTGGATTGGGGGATCGGGGGGGACCGTTTAACTTAATTCCTGCTAGTTTTGAGATGTCTGTAAGTAGGGTCGGCACGGATGCAACAGTGTGGAAGACGAGGAGATGGGGTCACTTATCTGTGTTCCTATGGAAACTATTTGAATATTTGTTTTATATGGATTTTTATTCAATTTTCAAACATGCTACTAAGGGGCGTCCCTCCGCTGCTGAGCAAGCGTTTGTAGCTTGTACTTTGGCAGAACGGGCCAAAAGCTTAGTGTTGTGACCTGTTTTAAAAATAAAATATCTTGAAATAATTGGGCATTGGAGAGTTTTTGCAGCGTGTCCATTCCCGGTGGTGTGCCTCGAATGTGTTATAAGTGGGAATTTGTCCCAGTAGCTGAGAAGGTTGTCCCAGAGAACTTAGAAGTTGGTGGTTTTCAGTGTTTTGAAAATGCATCGAAATGCTGTCTTCCTGCTCAGCACGTCCATTTCGAGTCTGGGAGTCTTGTATGAAGTTCGCTGTGGATTCTCACACAGAACAGAGGGTTTGGCCCACACATAGGTGGAGGGAAAAGCGTGGGTGACACAGGCCCTGAATGTCCCCAGACGTGGCTGTGCGGGAGCACCCAGTGCTCTTTGTTACCTGCGGGTGTCAGGGCTGTGCCAGGGGAGGACCCGTGGAGCCCCTGAGCGCTGCCGCAGGACAGATGTTCCCTTCCTGTTTATCTTCTCTCCAGGAACAAGTTGCAGAGCGGCAGGTTAGGAATGTGGTATGACATCGGGCGGTCAGCTCATTGTAATAACTTCTGCAGTTACCCTGTGTTGTAGGTCTTTCCTCTCTTTGACTTTGACCGCTGGCCTTTTATATTCCCTTACTCGACTCGTACCCCTCCTGCCTCCAAAGGACATCAGGTTCTCCTACTGTGGACCCCCTCAAGAAGATCATGTCCAATTCTGCAGTAGCCATATGCGGGGAAGGAAGGTGTGCAAAAGCCAGACGGGGCCCTAGTAAGCCCCTGGGCCCCGCTGTCACAGAGCAGTATTGTCTCACCTACCGGGGAGGTGCAGCAAGACCAGAGTCCAGATGGCAGGGAGTGCTGTAGAGTGGATTCCGGGGGAACAACCCGTTTCCTAAAAACCACCTTCCTGCCCGAGACCTGGGTTCCCCATGGGCACTGCATCGCTGTGGTGGCCGAAGTTTCTCTTCCCACTGCTCAGCCAGGCCCAGACTGGGCGTGTCACCAGCTCTGCTGTCCCTAGACCTGAGGACACGGTTGTTGTACATACGAACATACATCAGAAGCTACAAACACAGTAGTTCTGACTAGGGTCCAAGGGGTGGGGGGGGGACCTCTCCGACTCCCACTTCTGTGAGCACAAACTTTCCTGATTCCTCAGAACGTTCAAAATAGAGGAATTGGTGTTGAGAAATGGGAGCAAGTCCCCCAGCCTGGGATCTTGGTAAACAAGGACTTCAACGTGTTGAACAGGAAGGGAGTGAGATCTAGTGGCAGCAGTGAGCTTAGACGGAAGAGAGAAAGGGGAGTGTGTACTTCCCACTCATACGCCAAGGATCTGGAAAGTGCTTTGCTCTCAGCCAGTCCATCCAGCTGGGCAGCGCCAGTGGGATGGAAGCCACCCCAGGTCGTCCTGTTCCCACCCACACGACAGCCTCAGCCTCGCTCCCGAACCCCTGCTTAAACCACTTGTCAGTTGACAGGGCTTCTGGGATTTGCCAAGGCCATGTTCGGGTCTGGAGGATAGTATGGCCTGGCCTGGGCGGAATGGCCTTCTCTGGTCCTTAGACCTGAGAGTGGGCAGATGAGTTTGGCCAAAGAGGAGATCTCATGCTGGGTGTGTGTCCACCCCAAGACCCCGCAAGTCCTCAGTTGCTGCGTGTAGTTACCTACGCCAGGAGGTGAAGAAAGATGACGCTGTCTAGGGGCACCTGGGGGCTGGTTGGTTCAACGTCTGACCCTTGATCTTGGCTCAGGTCATGATCTTGGCTGTGAGATTGAGCCCAATGTTGGGCTCAGCACGGAGTCTGCTTCTCCCTCTCCCTCTGCTCCACCCCATGCTCTGGGGTGCCCTTGCTCTCAAAACAAACAAACAGCCCATTCACAGAAAACTGACTCTCTAAGACTTAATAGAGTGTGAAGTGACTGTGGCTCTGGGTCTGCACCAGGCAGCCGGGGGGATTTTCCTCCTGAGAGCGCCGGAGACTGTGGATAGGCTCCCCAGGGGAAGGGACCTGGGGGTCCAGGATGTTGGTCCTGGATGAAGGCGGGTCTCAGCCCATCGGGCTCCGCGTTCGGTTCACTTGGGAACCATCTTCCGAGTGCAGGTTGCGGGGCCCGTCCCGCACTCCGGAGGTGGGGTGGTGGGGATGGGGGGTCACCGCCTGGGAAGAGCAAGAAGGGCTTCCCCAGCTCCTCGTGTCATACATTCGGGGTGAGCGTTTTAATGAGCAGACACAAAACACTTGCAGTCAAAAAGGTAAGAGAACTGTGTGAACTGAGCTGCCTTTTTTCATATTAGCCGGGCTCTGGTCACTAAACAGAACAATATGATAGCAGCTGAGACACAACATGGACTCACAGAAGTCTGAGATTTCCAGACTCAAATGTGCACGAACACGGACGGTCCTGTGTTGGCGGGGGGCGGGGGGGAGCAGATGAAGGGGTTTCCCTCGGAGCCGGCTAAGCAGGGGTGCTCACCCTGGTTGCCGGGAAAGGCGATGGCGGGAGCCCTCTCTGCAGGCCGTCGGGCCACATCGCAAATAATCCTTTCTGACCCAGCAATTCTAAGGATTTGCTGACAGAAACCCCTTTGCAGGCTCTTCACTGCACTGTGACCACACGTTGGAGACCCCCCCCCATAACCGTCGGCTACGGACAGGCAAGGCATTCGGTGGAACGGGGGCCCGTGGCCGCTCGAAGCCGCCAGAGCTGACGGGGCCCACGTGCCAGCCCGAGTGAGCACAAAGAGTGTGGGGAGAGCAAACACCCAGCAGGCCGCGCGTGTGTGCGTGTGAGTGTGTGTGCGTGCGTGTGCACACATTCCGCCTGTGCACAGAGCCTTTCTGGAAGAGCAGACAGAGGGCTGGGGGGAGACTGGGGCCCGAGGAGACCACACAGCCCTGGACATGGGTCCGCAAGACTCATCTTCAATCTCGAGCCTCCCAAAGGAGGAAGAGGCTCAGAAGCCAATTGGTCGAGTCCCGTCCCACGGCGGAGGCCAGAGGCAGGCCCTGTGACTCCCACGTCCACTTGGCGCCTCTCCTAGCCCACAAATGCGTCGCTGAACTTGAAGCCAGAAGCTTTCCAGTCCCGCCCACAAATGCGTCGCTGAACTAGAAGCCAGAAGCTTTCCAGTCCCACACTGGCGGTTGTTACGAGGGAGGGTCAGTGAAGCCCCAAATGTAGGCCCCCGAGTGAAAAACGCCTGAGGAGTCTCGCTGCTGTTCCTGGGGCTGGTTCCATCCCCGGGGCTGACTGGAGGACCGGGGGAGTGGGGGGGGGGGTTCCTGAGCAGACGGGCCCGGGGTGGGCTGACCGCAGCTTCTGACCCGCCCCGGGGGCCGCGCACACTCAGCTCCCTGCTTGAGAAGTAGAGTTGCGAGACTCAGCAAGTAAAAATTAAAGAAAACTGCATGGGACACGTATCTCTTGTCTGAAATTGAAATTGAACTGTGTAATACTATCAAAAAGGCCTGGGAGTTCTGGGTATCAGGAGCCCAGCCTCCGCCTGCATGTGCGGTGTGGCCCACAGAAAGGCGCTCCTCAATGTTCATAGCAGCAATGGCCACGGTCGCCAAACTGTGGAAAGAACCAAGATGCCCTTCAACGGACGAATGGATAAGGAAGATGTGGTCCATATGCACTATGGAGTATGATGCCTCCATCAGAAAGGACGAATACCCAGCTTTTGTAGCAACATGGACGGGACTGGAAGAGATTATGCTGAGTGAAATAAGTCAAGCCGAGAGAGTCAATTATCATATGGTTTCACTTACTTGTGGAGCATAACAAATAGCATGGAGGACATGGGGAGATGGAGAGGAGAAGGGAGTTGGGGGGAAATGGAAGGGGAGGTGAACCCTGAGAGACTATGGACTCTGAAAAACAATCTGAGGGGTTTGAAGGGGCAGGGGTGGGGGTTTGGGGGAACCAGGTAGTGGGTATTGGAGAGGGCACGGATTGCATGGAGCACTGGGTGTGGTGCAAAAACAATGAATACTGTTACACTGAAAAAAAAAAAGAAAAAAAAAAACGAAAGGCACTCCTCAGAGCCTCAGTCTCATCTGCCAAGTGGAACAGGGACAGAAAGCTACATGAAGGGGCGCCTGGGTGGCTCAGTGGGTTAAAGCCTCTGCCTTCAGCTCGGGTCATGATCCCGGGGTCCTGGGATCAAGCCCCACGTCGGGCTCTCTGCTCGGCAAGGAGCCTGCTTCCTCCTCTCTCTGCCTGCCTCTCTGCCTACTTGTAATCTCTGTCTGTCAAATAAATAAATAAAATCTTAAAAAAAGAAAGAAAGAAAGAAAGGAAGGAAGAAAGCAAGCTACATGAAGCATGTCCAAGAGGCTCTGAAACCGGGTGGGGAGGCCTTGGGGATCAGCACCCCCAAGCCTGAAACCACATTCCCAGCCACAGCCACCAGGGGGCAGCAGCACCTCACACTCCAGGCTCCTCTGCCCAGCTGGGAGCGTGACCCAACTGTCAGGTTCCACAGTCACTTGGCAAACACGAGACCAAGGCCCCTGGAGAGCCCTGTCTGTGCCAGGAGGTCTGTGGGAAGAGGAGCGTGCTCTGGCTCAGAAGGAGATCCAGGGCCAGTCACAGTAGTGGATCTGGGGCTTTGAGAAAGGGGCTCCAGGCAGCCTTGGCCCCAACCAGGCCACTGCCCCACACAACTCATCCTGAGCCCCCATAGGTGAAGCACATCCCCCAGCCCAGCCATCGCCCCTCCTGCCTCACACCCGCTGCACCAGCCTTTTAACAGCCTTGCCGCCCACGCCTGTCCAGAGTGGGTAACACCCCTAGCCACATCCTGAGGTGACCTGGTGACTCTGCCCACTAGCCCTCTTGCCCTGGACACAGCCCTCCCTGTCCTCTCCTATAAGACGGTGACATTGAGGCTCGGCCTCCCTGCTGCAGTGTGGGGTGGGGGAGGCAGAGGGGCGCTGCTCTCATGGGATCCCCACCCACTGCGCTCTCCTGGGTCCAGGTCCCCACCCACCTCCATGCTTCGGTACCTAAGGCTACCAGGCTTGCCCCCTCCCTGTCTTTGTGCATGGTCCCAGGCCCAGGTTCTTCCCACACCAGAGCTGCCTCCATGGCAGTGGGGGGGGGGGGGCAGGGGTCCAACATCCGGGGGATTGAGGAGCCACTTGGCAGCCCTCCCTCTGAGCTGGGGAGTCTGCAGGGCAGGTGTTGACTCAGGCAGTAGCTTCCCCCTCCCCCAAGGCCCTGCAGCCCTTCCCTTTGGCAGCCGATGTGCAGGGTCAATGTCACCGTCTTACAGGAGAGGTCAAGGAGGGCCTTGTCCAGGGTCACGGGGCTCCTCAATGTCCAAGATGAGATTCGTTCCTCTGCCCCGGTGTCTGGGGTGGCCGTGGCTTCCCTGCAGCTCCAGGGAATAGGGACGGGCCACGTGCTGAATCTCAGTCATCATTCCCCGTGGCTAACCCCATGCTGGGCCAGGCTCTGGATCCAAGGACAAAGGGAGGAGCTGGTTGGACAATCCGAGGTCAGTATGAGGGAAGCGGTGCTGTGACTGAGGGGAGCCTGGGGGGCTATAAGCCATCTGGGAGGAGTCGGGGATGGCTTCCTGGAGGAAGGGATATTTGCATGTAATCTTGAAAAGGGCCCGGAGTGTGGGTAAGCATGTGGTTCAGGGAGGACGAGGCAGGAAGGCCGCTGTCGTCGAAACTGGGGACAGGAGCCCCAGCGGCCAAGCCGGGCCGGGCTGAGGGCACAGGGGTTTCCGCCCCCCACACTAGGATGGGCAGCCGGGGCTACCACTCAACATAGCCTCACCCCTGTTTTCTGGAGCCAGCCACTTGCCCACATAGGCCCAGGCCAGGTGCAGTGGACCCTGGACGCCACATCTGCGTGGGACATGCCTGACTGTGTGTCTGTGACCCCTCCACACCGGACGGACACACGCTCCAGCCTGGACCGGCCGGGCTCCCATCTGCGGAGACTCTGGAACCAAACACACCACTGGTCCACAGATACACAGACACACACAGACACACATCCAGGGCAAGGCGCATGGTCTGGGGGCCGTGATGCAGCTAGTTCTCATTCTGCTAATGACTTCTGGGACCTGAGCGAGCCTGAGGGGCCTGGCTGATGGCTCCCCGAGCCCTGGGAGCCGGAGGCGTGTCCCTGGGACCCGTCCCCTCCCCTCCCCTCCCCAGTCTCCTCTCTGCTCGCCACCAGGTGGAGCGCGTGCACCACAGAGACCCTTGGAAACAGAGCCGCAGGGGCCCGGAGAACAGGGACGGGGAGGGTGTGCGTGTGGCGCACAGGTGGGAGATGGGGACACACGCAGCCCACAGGGGGGGAGACCAGCCAGGACGGGCCCAAGTGCGCCCTCTCGTAAACTGCAGGAGTCAGGTGGCCTGGCAGTTCCTCAGAGATGGCTTCCCTTTGGGTCTGAGCCCAGAGGTGCCCCCGCCACCCCAGGGCAGTCTCAGAAGCTTCTGGAAAGAGTCCTGTAGGGGACGGAGGGGAAGTTTGCCCTCCGCAGGCAGCTGCCTTCCCTCGCCAGGTCCCTGCACTAGCCAGGCGGCACTCACCCCATGGCTCTTCTGGGCCCTGACTCTGGGTGGCGTCCCACGTGGTCATGTCCCAAGCCCTCCCTCCGGAGCAGCTCCCGCATAAACACGCCTCCGTCCAGGCCCAGGCTCACCGGGCTCCTGCACCACTGCGTCTCCCACTCTCCTCTCCTCTCACCCCTGTCCTCTCAGAGGTCTTCTGGATGTCCCCCAAGCCCAGCAGAAGGCCACGCTACAGGGCTCTGACTCCCTGAGGACCCCCAGGGTCCCCAGGCTGAGGGAAACCGGCAGAGGCGCCAGGCCCCCCGCTGCCTGCGACACCCAGGGGCCCTGGAGCCCGCCTCCACCGGCCTCGCGCTGGGCGCCACCCCCCACACCCGACGGAATGGCCAACAAGGAGTCCGCGCCTGGCACCAGCTCAGCTCAGCGGACTCAGGATGGCCCAAGGCTGGTGGCTGGTGGGAAGTCGACTTGGGCCCCATAGGCCGAGCCCTGTGCCCACTGCCCCGCTCAGTGGCGCATACCCCCTCGTCCCCTTAGAGGCGGCCAGGCCCAGTTCTGAGCTGGGGCCCTTCTTCTGGATGCCCAAGTCTCCCCTCTGGCCCCTAGGCTCCTCGAAGCAGACTATGCACTCGCTGCTGGCCTGTAACCCAGGGCAGGGCAGCTCCGGGAAAGGTCAGGGACAGGACGGACTTTTGCACAAACTCTCCTCCCTCTGGAAAACCTTCTGCAGGCGTCTGGCCTCCCCATCAGAAGTCTGACGTCCCCTCCTCAGGCGGCCGTGATGAGACTGGACGCCAGTGCCGGCGGTCCAGCGGGGGGCCGCCTGGTCTACGAGGTCCAGACCAGAGTAGGGAGCACAGCAGATGGCCCCCCACTCCCGGCCCCCAGCGGTGCCCCGCGCAGTGCCTCGGCCAGGGATGGAGATTAGGCCCGGGGGCCCCACGCTGAGCCCTACTTAGGGACCCAGGGACAAGCCCCTGCATTTCCCCAGACACATGGGTCCCCAAAAGTGGCTTCAGCTACCTGAAGACCACTCTGTGATTAGGAGTCGTCCCAACTTGGGTCCTCGGGAGCTTATCCTGGGCTGCAGGCCCGTATCTGCAACCCCTTTCTGGAGCAAACAACTTCTCTATGCCCCAGGCCCGCCATCTGGACCACGTGGGTAGTCACGGCTCCCTTGCAGGCTGATGGGAGGTTTACAGCAGCGCATTCAGCAGTATCCGTCCTAGGAAGCCCTCAGCACATGGGGGCTCGCATCTTGCTGGCTTAATGCCAGTTCCCACAGAGGAGGCCAGCTTACCCAGAGAAAGCCTCAGGCTGCATTAATGAAAAGCCAGGGTTGAGAATGAGGGGGTACAGCCCTGCCATCCCAGGGCTTGATCCTGAGCTGTCCAGATGAATACCTTAGACATCGAGCCCGGCCTTCCCACTCTCCCCTCCACATCTCAGGCCTCCTTCCTGAGATCTGAAACAACGTCCCTGCTTCAGGAGTGGTTCCTATTGTTGTAGGTCCATGCCGGACGGGGTGGTGAGCCACACCCACTTTCGTGAGCTCCTGCTGGGGCAGGGTCGAAGAGGACCCCCAGACTCACATCTTCCACATCTGGGCAGAAGCACTTCTGATAGCTTTGGGGTTATATATATTTTTTAGATTTATTTGAGAGCACACACGGTGGGGGCGGTGGTAGGGGAGAGCAGAAGAGAGGAACTTGATCAGACTATGTGCTGAGAGCAGAGCCCGAGTCAGGGCTCGATCTCATGACCGTGAGATCCCAACCTGAGCCAAAAACAAGAGTCAGACGCTTAACCAACTGTGCTACCCACACGCCCCTGATAGCTTTATGTGCCATTTTAACTGAGTCATGGGGGCCCAGATACCTGGTCAAACATTATTCTGGGTGTGTCTATGCAGGTATTTCTGGATGAAATTGACATTTCAGTTAGTCACCTGAGTAGAGCAGATATCTGATGGCCCTTCCCAACGTGGGTGGGCCGCAGCCAATCCGCTGAAGGGCTGAACAGAGCAGGACTCAGTCAAGGGCAATTCTGCTCTGAGGGTCTTGAACTGGGATGCCGATCTCTTGCCTTCAGACCCTTTCTGGAATGACGCCATTGGTTCTCCCGGGTGGAGCTCCAGCTCACAGATATTGGGATTGTCCAGCTTCCAGAATCATGGGGGCCAATGCCTTATAATAAGCGTGTGTGTGTGTGTGTGTGTGTGTGTGTGTGTGTTTAGTTAGATCTCCGACTGGGTCTGCTTCCCTGGAGGGTCCTGCGTCCTGCGACAGCAGTCATTCCCATCCATGCCCCACCCCCATTCCTGGCCCCGAAGCGCCCCCAACAGGCAGTACTGATTAATGTCTTCTGTAAAATTCAAGTCCCTCATGGGAGGGGAGCCCCGGGGAGCCCTGGGGAGCACCCCCCCACCCCCGGACAGAGTTGTCAAGACACCACCTTGTCACTTCTAGCACCGAGAGTGCTGCCCGCCGAGGCCCACAGTTGGGGGCGCGCCGGGAACAAGCCGCTGGCAGTGCCACTGACTCACCAGGCACTCGCCAGGCACTCGGGGACAGCTCGAGTTCATTAAAGGGACAGCCACCGCCCCTGTCCACCTGGGAGGCAGGCTCCGAGTTCAAGCTCTGCCCACTTACCTCTCCGTTTCAGCCCTTCCGCCGGAGAGGACACTGGGGCTCTGAAAGGCCCCGCAGCCCAAGGCAGGTGTGACAGACACGGCTGGCGCCGTCTTGAAAATACAACTCCAGTCCTGATCAGCCCTTCCCGCTGCCATGCCCTCCTGGGAAGGTGGGCCCTCCTCAGCCAAGGGTGCCTCTTGACTGGCCAGTCACAGTCACCTCACACCCCCCAGCCAAGGCACTGACCTAGGTTTCAGCCAAGGAGAGGGGAAGCTGGTGGGGGAATTCCGGAAAGTTCTCCCTCTCCAGGAAGAAGAGAAGACAGGGTTGCTTCTTATCCTGCCTCTGGAATGCTGTGTCAGCTGGATTGCGGGGACCCCAAGGAGACAAGTGTGAGGACAAAAGCTAAATGAGAGATCGGGTTGTGGTGTGGTAGGCAGGGGTGGAGGGTACCTAGGGGCTGCAGGGATATGCTCTCTCCAGAAGCTGGCTTAGCCAAGCCTACAGCACGCTGCCTTTGAACTTGACGTGTGAGACAAACGTCTTACAGTACAATCACCTTCTGCACGGTTTTGTGCTGCTGGGACCAGAGGTGTCCCTCCAGCCCCTGGCTGAGAAACCAGGTCTCCCTCCAGGCCCGTGCCACTGGCTCAGGTCCCCGCTCTGTCCTCACGGGGCCTGAGAGTCAGACCTACCAGCGATGGTTACCTTTTATTTCCATGAGCATTTCTTGGCACAAACGGGGCAGATACTGAAGAAAAGGCTGCGAAGATTTAACAGACACAGGGACAGGACCCGGGCCGAGCCGACCGACAGCAGCCCGCTGAACCTGCCTTGACCAGAGGGTCTGGAGCAGCCCGGAGGCTCTCCGGGGCCAACACGAAACTCCGAGAATTCCATTTATTTGATCATTTTTAATACAGGAAATGCCAGACCAATCAACAGGGAGGACAGACCATACACAGATGCCTGTGTTTACTACGTGGACGGACAGTCGCCACGGCACTGGGCACGCATGCATTTCCTTGGAAACGGGCAGATCGAGAGAGTGCATAAATACCACAAAATAATCAGATTCGGGGGCGGATCACGGGCCACTGGGGCGGGGGGGACCACGCATCACAGGCAACGGAGGCGTGAAATACGGGACCTACACGGCACACGTCACTTCACCAGGGGCATAATTTATACACGAAAAGGAAGGAGGCCACAGTATCCGTACGTGCAAGCAGCTTTGGTCAGAGGAAACGCACGAGCGAGGCAGGGCCATGCACGGGGAGGGCTCGCCCGTCTTCTCTCCCTCTGCTCTCGTCCCCACCTTTCCCACGGCCACCTGCCATCACCACACACAGCAGCTGGCCCGGTCTCGATCTCAGAAGTCCCAACCGTGTCCTCGGCGGTGTTCTCCGGGCTCCCTGGGGCGGGGAGATGCCCCGGGAGCCAGAACTGTGAGCCCTGCGTGTCAACACCTCCCCGGGGGGTGGTGGGGGGCGTCCCTGGCGGGGGGCCGGGCAGGGGGACAGGAGGAGGCCAGGTGGAAGGGGGGAGGCCCAGCCACCAGGCCGGGCAGGTCGCCTGGGCCCCGGCGAGCAGGCAAGGTGGAGGAGGCATCCACTTGTGCAAGCAAAGCTTAGACGGCGAGGCGAGCCTGGGTTCCTCCGCCACCGTCCGGACGCCCGGCCCCTCAGAACTGACTGGCACTACTGGGGTCGCACTGCAACAACCGGACGATGGAGGGGTCGCTCTTGGCACCTTTAATGAATTCTTCCAGGGACAGTTTGCCTGTGGTGCAGGAGAGAGGAGAAATGGGGGTCAGCCAGGGCTCCGCACTCTTCATGCGTCCCGAGGTCCCGGCCACCGCTCCCACACCAGGGGACGCCCCCTTTGGTCTAAGTCTCGCACCTTCCAAAGCTGGGCCAAAGTGGGACTCCGCTAACTCTGCACACCTTTCTGGAAAATCCCTTTCTGCTTTCACCGCCCAGGGCAAAGCATCAGGCACCTTAAAGGACACACCCTGAGTAGGACAGGCGCTGTGGCTTATGGGACAACGTCAATCCTTTTGGAAGCCACCCCAGGCTTTACGTAAGGTGGGACTTGTCCGGAAAGAAAGTCACCTGTAACTGATTTGGAGCTGAGGGGACCATGGCTGGGGGTCGGGGGGCAGCCGGGCCCCCCCCCCCAATCACTGCCCAGTGCCTGATCTCCCCTGGTGGCAGCATGGCTCGCGGCTCGCGGGCGGGATCGCTCTCTGCTGAGGGACTCTTGCCCACCAGGGTGGGGCCTAGAGCGGGCTGGCCTTGCTCTGGGTCCGGCCAGTGACACCCTAGGGCATCCTCTGCCCCTCCCATACCACCGACCCCATTACTGCTAGGACAGGGAGTACGAAGTAGATTTGAAAACTGATATGAGTTCTGGGGGGAAGCCAATGTTGGGACACCCACGGGCCCCCGTCGGTGGTCCCTCTCCCAGGACTCCCACCCTCAAAGCGGAAGGACCTACGTCTGAAGCTGGCCCTGTTCCAGTAACTTATGCCTTGGGGGAGTCCGGGGCTGTGAGGCCGTAGTGACAGTGACCCCGCAGATCGGCAATAAAGGAACGGAGAGGCCTGTGGCCCGCGCCATGCCACCACAGGCAAGATACCAATGTTTCCACGTCTCAAGATCTTTAGCCCTGACCTGGTCTGGAAGATGTGCTCAGTGAGCTGGGGCCAGGGAGCCAGAAGAGGCATCCAGAAGCTTCCAGGCAGAGACCTCCTGCAAGCCCACTGCCGGAGAGGAACAACCCCTCCTCCCAGCCCCCAGCAGGAGGCAGGCAGGCTGGCCCCAGGGGCGACAATACAACATCCAGGCTCAAGGATGGGCTGGGAAGCACCCCCTCGATGGAGAAGTTCTCCGGGACCCTGTGCCTGCACAGAGGGGCTGCTGGGCTCTGGTGCTTTCCTGTGCTTGGTGGGGACTTTTACCCACCACTCCCCCAACTCCGTCACTCACAGTGAGAAGCTTCTGAGAGCATAGCCCCTCCTCCTGGTAGACAGCAGGACAGGTGAGGGGCTGATGGGGGACCCGAGGGGCTCTGGGGGTTCCTGAGCACAGTCTGGGTCTGCCTGGCAGCAGTCGGCGTGTTCCTGGCGCTCAGCCAGTCTCCATTCACACTGACGGCCGGGATGGGTGTGGACGGGAGGGCGCTGTGCTGGGGGAAACCCGCCAGGCGCCCCCGACCCCTGGAGAGGATGGCAGGGAAGGTAAGACAACGTGCAGGGCCCTGTCCACTCTAGAAGGGGTGCCCCTGAGCACCGCTGACTTCACCTTCATCTCTCCACAGCACTCTCCTTTCCCGCACCAAGGCCTGGGACAGATGGACACCGGGGCTCGCAGAGGTGCCCTGCACCGCAGCGCACAGACTCGGGGTCCCAAACAAGCTGGTAAGATGTGGGCCCAGTTGGCCTTCTGGAGGAGCGGCGGGAGGAGCTCAGGCTGGGAAGCCAGGCAGGGGAGAGGGGTCGAGAGCGCCATGCCCAGGGCTCTGTGCTCACAGCACTCTGGGTATCGTCTCCCTGAATCCTCACAACCACATGAGCCTGCGTTTATCATGCCCATTTCACAGAGGAGGAAACCAAGGCTCAGGAGAGCCAAGACTCGGTGCAGGTCCATCGGAGTCCGAAGCCTGCGTCTTACTACCCTGGAGGGTGAAGCCAGGCTTTAAATCTGCCCAAGGGCAATGCCAGGCACAAGGCTGTCTTGTTTCACTCGTGACCATGACTAGGGAACCGTCGCCACGCTGTCTGCTGCGTCCGGCGTACCTTCTGCCGCGGTGCTCACACAGTAAGCCTGTCCCTGGGCCAGCTCGGTCCTTAAACCCGTTTGCCAGAAGCGCTGCACACCTTACAGAGCATTTCCTAATGCATTAGCTTGTTTTTCATCTCCAGCTCAGCCCAGGGGGTGTTGCCTTTTCTACTCTAAATGTCCCATTTCTTTATTGCTCAAAAGCAAATCCAACCTGACTCTCAGACTGCACTTGACAAAGCCGGCAGGAGGCCTGGACCTATCGGGTCGTAGCTGCCTGCTCTTACGTGGATCCTGCAGAGTCCCACTGCCACGGTTCCCCAACAGAGCCCCTGGGGGCCGCTGGGGAGCCTGCCATCTTAGGAGGACAGCAAGGGTCCCACCATTCAGGGACCTTGATCTGCACCCTTCCCCCAAACCCAAGAAGGGCCCAGGTGCCATCAGTGCCCCTGCCTCCCGGTCCCTGGGACACATCCAAGGGGCTGACAGTCTCTCCTATTTTAAAAGCACTTTAAAACGACACTAGGGCTCAGCGGAGACAGGGGGCACAGAGGACAGAGGACACAGACCCGGGTCTCCCTGACTGAATCCTGCCTCTTCCCTCAGGCCATGGGGAGCTGGGGGAGGCCTGAGGAGCTGCCGAGGGAGAGGGAAGTGCTCTAAACATACCTCTGCTCTCAGTAGCCCTGCACATGCGCACGCACACACACACACACACACACACTCACACATACGCCCACACGCCCACTTCTTACCATCGTTGTTGGTGTCCATCTGCCTGAAGATCTTGTCCGTTCGTTTCTCCGGAGTGGACTCATCCTCGGGCATTTTCATCACAGAGGACACCATTTTGTAGATAGCCTGCAAAGAGACACGTAGAATCATGTGCTCCGAGATTCTGGAACATTCCTGGGCAGGTGGGGGCAGGTGTGAACTTCTTCCCAGGCCACAGAAAGACATGGAGAGGTCGGGATGCAAGCAGCCTTCAGGACCCTTCCTCAGCTTTCTAGAGGAACATTTCCAGAATGTTCCACGGGGACGATCACAGACGGCACACAGGGCAAAGGAAGCCAGGCCAATTTATGTGACGTTCAAGAGCAGCAGAAACCACAGCACACTGACAGCCGGAGACTGGGGGCTGTCTGGGTTGCAGGGGGAGAGTGCTCGGGATGACACTTGAGGGACGCTTCTGGGGGACTGCGAATGTCTGTAACTCACCAAGGGTGGTGGTCTTAGGGGCATATGTGCACGACCCCCGTGCCCCAGCACACAGCTGTGCGCGTTTCACTCTGTGACTGTTAGACCTCCGCTTAAAACAAGCAAGATTTCACCCCCGACATCCATAGGGAGAACCACATCATGACCCCCAGAAAGGACCGGCGGCAGGACTGCACAGGTCTCTCCAGAAGGAGGGAGAATGCACAGGCGCACACCTCCCCGGGACAGGACATCCTCACGGGACTGGGCCACGCAGCACGCCCAAGGGCAGAGCCAAAAGCAGCACCAAGCCGCTCCAAGGTCTTGGTCGGCTTCCAAAGTACTAAAAACTCCAGTCCGTGCTGAGAAGGGTACAGGAGGTCAGTATCCCACCGGTAGGCTGAGAGGCCACGGGGAAGGGTCTCGGGGTTTGGGAACGTGGTGGGGGCACCCAGCAGCCAGATCCCATTCGCACAGGCGTGGCGCCCATCCCTACCCCGTACTCGCTGTTTGAACAATCCCACTGGCGTGTCTCAGTTTTGGCCAGGCCGGTCTGCTCAGCCAGCGATGGGCATGCCCGTTTGCAAAAGGGGTGATAGGTAGGCTAGGATTCCAGGGAGAAAGAATTCTCACTCCCACCGCCTCTTACGGTGAAGGACCAGAAGGGACAACTGAGCCACACAGGCCCCACCTGTGCTGACTTACTCTGCATGAGAACAAGCTACGGGGGGCAGCGGGGTGGTCACCCCTTCAGGCCACGTGCGGCTGGCGCGGGAGCTCATGGGGTTGACGCTCTTTGCTCAAGACTTAGCTCCTGGGCCACAGAGTTCCTTACATGCAGAGAAGGCCTCTTCTCGGGAATTCTAGAACCGAATCTCCCCGGCTCCAGGGGCCCCAGGGAGCGGTAGCTTCCGGCTCTCTCCTCCCATAAACCCAGGCAGCCGGTGAAGGGAACCGAACGGGATTTCTTTCTGGAAAATGGCCTCACCTGCCGCTGACAGGCATGAAGGCATGAAGGGGGAAAAAGGCCTCACAGGGAGAGATGTTCCTTCTGAGTCAGAGCCTGTTACTCCGGGACCACTAATATTCCAGTTTTCCTTTTCTGCAGCACGCTCCTGGGGACGTGGCAAACTGCGTGTCGCCGTCTCGAATACGGAGACTCAAGAAGGGCTTAGCAGGGAGCAAGGGACCTCTCCTTTAGGATTTTCAGCTCTGCTAATTCTTAGGACATGCCCTCTCTGAGCTTCGGGCTTCATGAAATGCGGAGAAGGACCCCCCACCCTGCCCTTAGCCCAGGCCTGCTCCAGAAATACTGGGTCTTATCATCCCTACGGCAGTGACCTCCCTGGCCAGGTGACAGGGAGTCCAGGCTGGGGCAGGGGGCAGGGGGCGTTCGAGGGACCCGGGGCGGGCAGGGGCGGGGCCCTACCTGCACGATCTCCAGCATCTCGCTCCGGCTGATGTAGCCGTTGCCGTCCAGGTCGTACATGCTGAAGGCCCACTTGAGCTTCTGCTCCAGCTTGCCCCGGGACGTGACGCTCAGCGCGATGATGAACTCCCGGAAGTCGATGGTGCCGTCCCCGTTGGTGTCGAAGGTGCGGAAGACGTGCTCGGCGAACTTGGAGGCGTCGCCGTAGGGGAAGAAGTTGGCGTAGATCTTCTTGAACTCGTCCACGGTCAGGTGGCCGGTGGGGCAGTCCTTCAGGAAGCCCTTGTACCACTCCTGCAGCTCGTGGTCGGTGAACTCCGTGTTCTCGCGCAGGTCCTGCAGCACCTCGGGCCGCAGCTTGCTGTTCTGCTTGCCCATGGCGGTGGCGGGTCACCCCTGCAAGACGGGGGGGGGGGCGGTGTCAGCAGGGGCGGGTCCCCGGGGAGGGGGGTGCTGCGTGGAGAGGCCCCCACCGTGCACGAACGCCCTGCGGGGAGGGGGACCACTCGTGGGCACATCCTGTGTCCGGGAACGTGTTCATGGTGGGGAGGGGCGGGAAGCAACCGAAATCAGTGGAAGGAGGTGCTCCCGCTGCCGGCCCAGCGCACCCCTGACCCTGGGATCTGACCGGCTCTCTCCTCTCTTCGGCACCACGTCCTGCTTCTGGAACAGGAGTCCAGAAACTCTGAAGGTGTCCCCTCTCTGTTTTGTCTCGGAGAAGCTCCCCGGGGCAGGGCGCGGGGTGAGGTGGCTCTAGAATGAGAGCGGAGCAGCCCACGACGTTTCCCGAATGCGACCAGTAGCAAATCGGGCGCCGCGGAGCGCGGGATGTGCCCCCATGCAGCTCCCCGCGCGGCCCAGGCGGAGGACGGATCCGCAGTGACACGGCGGCCACACGCTGACCCACTGTCACCTCCTCAGCTCATTTCGTGGTCCGGCCCTGACGGTAACACGAACAGCCATCGTTTTTCAAACATACAGAAGACGAGACCATCAAATTGAAATGCCTCCCACCCCCTTCCCGGAGACGCCCGCTTGGAACTGCTTGTGTATTTATGAACCCTAAACAGTGTGCACCGCACCC
The DNA here is from genome assembly GCF_020171115.1 of Neogale vison. Classification (NCBI taxonomy): domain Eukaryota; kingdom Metazoa; phylum Chordata; class Mammalia; order Carnivora; family Mustelidae; genus Neogale; species Neogale vison. The sequence goes on from NC_058098.1 coordinate 136,922,654, forward strand.
CCATCCAGTAAGAGGACAGTCGGAGCTCATCTCTTCCCCGGCATGTCCTCCTGGCTCCCTCCTGGGTTTTATTAGCTTTATGATACATATCTCTGTTTTTACTTATCTATACAGCTTTATCTTTTTAAAAAGATTTTATTTATTCATTTGGGGGGAGAAAGCAAGCAGGTGCGATCAGGGGGAGGGGCAGAAGGAGAGAGGATCTCAGGCAGACCCCCCCGGGCCACCGCTCCCCGACACAGGGCTCGATCTTGCGATCCTGAGATCGTGACCTGAGCTGAGAGCGAGAGCCAGACGCTTGACTGACCGAGCCACCCAGGTGCCCCTTTATGACTTTAAATGACATAGTTCAAGTTCCTTTCCTAACTTCTATGGAGGGCAGCCTGGCCATGTCTTTCCAAAGCTGCAAATGCCCAGCCCTTCCATTCGGAGGAGTAGCTACAGATACTCCAGCCGGGCAAACAGCGTACCTGTGCTGGGCTTGCTGCCCCGATTTCTGTAACAACCCAGGCGTCCGTCACCGCGTACTGAGAAGCGGTGACCAAGACGTGTTTTTAAGTGAAAAGAGAAAGTGCGCACCAGCACAGAGTTTGCGGCCCTTTGTGAAAAAGACAGAAAACCATGTACACATGTGTGTTTCCGTGTCTGCAAGGACCCGTTAGGATGTGGCATTGCCTAGAGAGAGACGGCTGATGGACAAGGTTGGAATGGGGAGTTTTTATTGTAAATCCTTTTGCAATTTTAAAATGCTGACCTCTGTGCATGTATCTTCACACAAGGAGCACCTGCGGGGCTCTGTTGGTTAAGCCTCTGTCTTCGGCTCGGGTCATGATCTCAGGGTTCTGGGATCAGTCCTGCCTCGGCTTCCTGCTCCGTGGGGAGCTGCTTCTCCCTCCTGCTGTTGTTCCCCCTGCTCATGGGCACACTCACGCTCTCTCAAATAAATAAATAAATAACATCTCTAAAATTAAATAACAAAAATAAAAGTAGCCCGACCTCTATTTCTTCATTGAGAAACTTCCCTCTTGGTTCTTTCTCCATAAGATCAAGTTACTGATCTCCCCTTTTCTTTATCAGCTTCTGTTCCGAGAACCACCATTTTTACAACGTCAGGGTTTACAATCTCGGCTTTCTGCCCTGACCTATAGGCTGATCCCAAAAAAGCGGAAGTGAGCAAATGTTTGAGGAAGCCAGTTGTCAGGGCAGCCCCCGCCCTGGGGGAACCATCCTTGCCTCACTCCAGTCCACGCAGAACCTGCGAGGCCACCTCGCCAAGTGCAGCGTGTCCTAGGACAAGGGCACACATGACCTTCATTCCACAGGAGCTGAGAGGTCACAGGAAGTCAAGGTCTCAAGGTCAGGGAACCCCACGCCTTCACCAGCCAGCTCTCTGACCTACCCCAGGACGTGCAGCAGCACAGTCTGGAAGGCCCCCAAAAGTCCTGGCGTTCACAGGTCGCTGATTCTGCTTCTGGTCCCTTCGGAAACTCAGTTAATTAATAGGATTTTCTTTTTCTTTTTCTTTTTTTTTTTTTTGGTAATGACCACTGTGATTCCTACGGGGAAAATAAAGATGAATGTGGAAATCAAGATGTCTCACGGGAGAAGGAAAACCAACCAAGAAACAGGTCGGATCTCGGTCCACTGGGAAACCTTCAGGCCAGGTTTGGGGCTGCGGCTGCCTCTTGACTCTGCGTTTTCTGTCATGCTCTTGGGGCCCCACCGGACCAGCTCCCCGGCCCTTCCGGGTGTCCCCTTGGTGGCCTGATGGCAGGGCACTGGGATGGCCTTGCCTGCCAAACCCAAGGACCGGAGCTGAGGGCACAGGGAGAAGCCACGTGGGTGTTGTCAGGGCCTTAGGCCAGGTGCCCATCCTTCTCTGCCTGTGCATCTGTCCACCCACAGGCTCTCCTGCCCGCACTCCAAGGTGGGGATCAGATCCAAGCAGCCTTGGGTGTGACCCTGAGACTTGCCCCGAGGCTGGTCCCCTCGCTGAGGCACCCCCTGCCCACGCCAGCCTCCTGGGGGTGTGTTCTCGAGCACACATGTCTACACACACGGAGGGGAGGCTCGGAGTCCGGGAGGCCCCTGGTGCAGCATAGGGACCCCCCAAAGGTGACCCCACAGAAGCCACTGAGCGGGCAGGCCAGGCCGCAGGGAGAGCCCTCAGAGCTCAGGGCTACGGACACCCTCTGCTCTCTCTGTCCCCAGGGCACCCTTCTCCAGCCCAGCTCCCACGTGCTTTCTCTGCTCCTGTGAGAGTCCTTTATTAACCTGCCAGCCGCACCCCTGCTTTGTCCGCTCTGTTTAAACAGCCTCCTGGCCTCCTCCTGTCACTTAGGACTTCTGCATGGCAAATTTGGGACGGCAAAACCTGGAGCCCAGCTGGCCCGGCGGGTGGCCCGAGAGCCCCCCACACAGGGTGACCCGCCGCGTGGCTTCCTGCCAGCAGCCTCACCTCTCTGTGTCCTGGGACCACTGAGCAGCACTCCCCTCACCCCGGGGCTCCCAGACGCCACCTGGGACACCCTGAGGGCTTTGAGCACTTCCAGGTCAGAGGCACGTGGGCTTGAAACGGGTTCACTTCCAGCCCTTTCATCAGTTCAGCTGCTCTCGAAGCCCCGATACGGCACGCTCTCCTCCAGTTGTGGCATGTCTCAGCCAGCAACCCGGGTGGGCACCCCAACAGTTGTCCGGGGTCTCCCCGTGGGGCCTCCCATCTGCAGCTTCCGCGGCCGCAGAGCCCCGCACACGGTGGGCCTGGGCCTCGGAGGGTTCCTTCCGCACCGGCGCGTCCCCGTTCTTCACTCCGTCTGCCAGACCCGGCACTGTTCCCGCCAGCAGCAGCGTGTGTCCCCGTGTCCCCAAAGGGGGCGCATCATACCACACAAGGCGCAGCAGGAGAGGACCAGCGTGAGCAGGGCGGGCCGGCCGCCGTTCTGGACGGAACCCCCAAATTCACCTTGGAATGCGAATGCATTTGGAAACGGGGTCTTTTAGAGGTAATTAAGGTCAAATGAAGTCATTGGGGTGGGTCCTGACCCAATGTGACTGGGGCCCTTAGGAGACACAGAAGGAAGGGCGTCTGGGTGGCTCAGCTGGTTACGTGTCTGCCTTCAGCTCAGGTCATTCAGGGTCGTGGGACCGAGCCCCACATCAGGCTCCCTGCTCAGCGGGGAGTCTCTTTCTCTGCTCATGCTCTCTCTCGTGCTCTCTCTCTCAAATAAATAAAATTGGATCTTTAAAAAGAAAACAGACACAGACGGAATGCCAGGCGAGGTCACAGCAAGAAGACAGCTGTCTGCAAGCCCAGGAGAGACCTCAGAAGGGACCAAACCCGTGACCCCTTGGTCTCAGACTTCTGGCCTCCGGGACTGTCAGAAAATAATGTTTCTGAAGCTGCCCGGTCTGTGTTACTTGGTTATGACAGCCCCGGGATGCTAGCTCGGCTGCCCCTGGCCACGGACTGAGTCAGCAGATGCCATTAGTGTCTGTGGGGCCAGGCACCGGGAGGCTCCCACGGCCTCCCTCCCACCCTGCCAGCAGGTTCCAGAGGCAAAGCCAGCACTCGGCCCAGGCTGCCCGGCCCCTGCCCCGCACCCTGCAGCGGGCAGCCACGGGAGGGCCACGTGGCCACAGGAGGGTCCATGGGAGGGCCAGGCGGCCACGGGAGGGTCCACGCGAGGGCCACGTGGCCACAGGAGGGTCCACGCGAGGGCCACGTGGCCATGGACAGCACCTTCACTGGGCAGCGTTGGATCGTTAATGGCTCATCCTTTACCCTGATTAGCATCCTGTCTCTTTCACCACAGAAACAAGCGGCCTTCAGTCAAGTTCTAGGCTCCGCGGGCTCAGGATTGGTCCCTTCAGAGTCCACTCAGCTCCTGAAGACCAAATCCACACTCAGAACGACGCTGTTGGTCTGCCCCAGGATGTGTCTGTGATTTATGTTCTTTCAGATTTGACAGAAACGCCAAACCCCCAACACTTGCTCTGCCTGAGACAACACGTGTTTACGGAAAGGAAGGTACCAGATTAGGGAGAGGGACCAGTACCGTCAACCCAAAGCTGGAAGGTCACAGCAGAGAGAGCTCAGCGGTGCGCCCGGGGGGTGGCCTCACACCTTGCCAGCTCCCTCCCACGCATGTCCCCGAACTGACCCACAAGACTGCAAGGGCCCCCCCCAGCCCCCCTCTCACAGTGCTTCCAAATGGGGGGTGGAGGGTGTTCCTGAGAGGCTGCGTGCGGGGAGAGGGCCTCCTTCCCAAACTAGGGTTTCTTCCTGGTCTGACAGTCTAAGATCCCCGGGTCTGGAGGTCCAGGTGGGGGAGTCTCTCACCACAAGCGGTGACCCCTCCCAAGAAAGGCAAAGGAGACTGGGAAGGGAATACAGCATTCCCTGGAAGATTCTGGAAATGTGAGGTCTACATGTTGGTGTGCCTCACCTCACCCTGCACTGGGTCCTGAGCCATTTAATTGTGGGGATGCTTGCCCACACATGTCCCCAAGCCGGAGCTCTGTACCCCAAAAACCCAAGCCCAGAAGTGGGGGCCATCAGCATGTTTTCGGGGCCTGGCGCCAGGCTGGGCACACAGGAGGTGCAGTCTCCTGGAGCCCATCGGGCCCTCCGAATGGCCAGGGATGCACCTTATTGTTCTCAATGTGCTCGGGCGGTTACCACACAGGTGCCTATGGACGGGGTAGGGGTGGGGGGGGTGGTGCTCCTGGGACCAACAATTACATTCCCACAGGGACGGGGGACTAGGCAGTCTGCCTAGGAAGACAGCATGCGTAATCAAAACCGAAAGAGAAGTGTAAGGGCCTACTTAGCCAGAGCGACTCCATCTTGGTTAAACAGCTGTTTTGTTGTTTGTGCGGTAAACTTAAATTAACCTCCCCTCCTCCCCCCGAGAAGAACTTACTTAAAAGCAAGTCCAGGAAACCAGTAAAGTGTAGTTGGCTAGTCCCTGATAACAGAACCCAGAATACAAGGACAAGTCAGGCCAGATGAAAACATCTAATCAGTAAAAAGCACATATGCAACCTCCCTAACCACCAAAGAATGTAAACCCCGCCTTTTGGCCGCCAAACTTGGGCGCCAATTATGGCCAGAGTGAAAAGACACACAAACCCAGTAGGTTAAAATAACAAGATATGGGTTGCGGTTTTACCCAGTAAAAGGTAGCCTGTGAGGTTGGGAGGGGTCGCTCTCTTTCGGGGCGGCCCTGACCGGTCAGTCGATTCTTGATGCTTGGCACAAATAAAGCTTTGCTTAACCTTCGCTTTGTACCAGTCTTGCTCCTTTGATAACGGACCCCAACTATAAGGAGGTCTTTTTTTTTTTTAAAGATTTTATTTATTTATTGGACAGAGATCACAAGTAGGCAGAGAGGCAGGCACAGAGAGAGGAGGAAGCAGGCTTCCCGCTGAGCAGAGAGCCTGATGCGGGGCTCGATCCCAGGACCCTGGGATCATGACCTGAGCCAAAGGCAGAGGCTTAACCCACTGAGCCACCCAGGTACCCCTATAAGGAGGACTTTAAAAGCCCCTGGAGGTCAGGGAGCCTGGGTAGCTCCTTGGTCACATGCCCAACACGTGATTTCTGCTCAGGTCTTGATCTCAGGGCTGTGAGTTCAAGCCCCACACTGGGCTCCACACTGGGCATGGAACCTACTACAACAAATAAAACCAAACCAAAAAGCCACTGGAGGTCGACGCCCATAGGCTACCTCTAGGCAAAGTCCAGGTGCTGGGAAGGCGGGGGCCACCTTGGCCAGGCTGGGAAGGGGCAATGTTATCTCCATCTTAGACACAAGTGAGGTTTCCATGAAGCACGAACTCATCTGTGACCTTCCCTGGGGTCCCTTCCTTGCCCAGGGCCCGCAGGCAGTGATGGAGGCCGCCACGGCGCTCCCGGCGGATAGTTCCCCCACCATGAAGTGGCGCCCATGAAGGTGAAATGGGGTCCCTCACGCTGGCCCCTCACTGGGCCAGCTCCCACGTGCTTCCTGAAGACTCAGACGCAACAGTTAACCCCGAGAGCCTCGTGTTAGCTCTGTCCCGGAGGCGCTCAGCCCAGAGCACGCAGCCTCCCAGGGACCCAGGACGGGGGGAACGCTGCGTGAACACTGACCCCTCTTTTACTAATCACGCCAAGGAACGGTTATTGATGACTGGATGGCTGGGAAGATGGATGCTAACAAGCCAGCCTTTCTGCAGAGACAAAGCAACCACCCCCTTTCTCAGCAGAAATGGCCCCACAGCCCTGGTGCTCAGGCACACACCATCCTTCATCTGCAGACCAGAAAATCCCTCATCTCCGCTGACGGATGGGGTGAAGAATGGGTGTGCCAGGAAGGGTGATCAATTCGGGATCAGAGCCACCGTCTCACTCGGCTTGAAAAGCTTCGTGATCAAGCGGGGCTCGGCTCAGACAGCCAACAGCCTTCTGAATGCATCAAAGACCGCATTTTCATTCCCAGTAATGGAAGAATGGGGAGACGGTTAATGTAGCACTTACATCCGTCCATCTCTCTGGCTCTCGGTTACTCTATCTATCGTTCTTAATGTGCTAAATTGTTCCAAGAGAAAAAAAAAAAAATCGCAAACATGTAGCTGGGGAGCCCTGTGAAAATATTTAACCCAAAGTAGGTATCGCCTGCAAATTAAAGCCTTTTTAATGGCGTAGTTCTTCCAAATGCTTGGTGAGGCTCGGGGGAACCAAGTTCCGAGCGTGTGCATTAATCCACAGCTCCACACCGGCTGACGGCGTGGGTCGACACTGCAGCCATCGCTTTAAAATGCTTTCGGACGCCTGGGTGGCTCGGTGGGTTAAAGCCTCTGCCTTCAGCTCAGGTCATGATCTCAGGGTCCTGGGATCGAGCCCCGCATCGGGCCTCCGCTCTCTGCTCCGCAGGGAGCCTGCTTCCTACCCTCTCTCTCTCTCTGCCTGCCTCTCTGCCTACTTGTGATCTCTCTCTCTGTCAAATGAATTAAAAATCTTTAAAAAAAAAAAAAAAGGTAAAATAAAATGCTTTCATCAGGTTAGATCTCCAGAGCTCGCTGGGCCAAGCGGACTTACAAGCACTTGGGGAGGACAGGAGGAAGCAAGTCCTTATGAAAGGCCAAAGCTCAGGATGAGGCTGGGGGCAGGGGGAAGGGGTGGGATCCGTGGTGAATCTGAACTTCAAGCAACCCTTGGGCTCTTCTGGGGATGAGAGCTTGTTTTGCCTGGGGTCGAACAGGAAAGTCAGGGCTGAAGGGACCCGCAGAAAATGGGCAGTTTGCTCTGGTGACTCATTAACAAATGGACAAATGCTGAGAATTGGCCCTTCTCTTCTCCAAGGAAGCGGGTGAGAGGCAAGCTGCAGGCAGCCTTGGCTTCTAGTGCAGCTGGTCTGAGGAGGGGGCCAGTCCTGTCCCAAAGGGTCTGTAACCATTGCCGGATCGCCCCCAGCAGGAACAGCACCCTTGGGGCAGCTCAGGCTGCAACGGGGCTGGGCGGACCCTGGTGCGTGCAGGCAGGCGGACTCCTCCGGACCAGACTGGAGACCCTGCCTCCCCCGCCCATCCCCCCATTCCCACCTCCTCCACATCGCTGGTGCCTCAGTTTCTCTGTTTATAACCTAGATTTGCTCAGTTCAGTAATCACCAGCCTCATGTGACTATTGAGCACGGAAAATGGGGCCCGTCTAAATTCGCAGATGTGCCCACAGAGTAAGGCACACACTGGCCTTTGAGGACTTCCCACATAAAAATAATGTAAACTAGCTCATCATGATTTTGCTATCCTGATGACATGTGGAGTGTTAAGTGACACCGTCTGCGATATCGTGGGTTAAACGAATCATGTTGATAACCTTCATCTCCTCTGTTTCATTTTACCTTCCTAACGTGGCTACTAGAAAAATGACACATGACGGTGGCCGATGTTCCATTCCTACTGGCTGCTCAGCCCTGGGAAGACCCTTGGGGCCCTGCAGATCTGGGGGCCACCACACAGGGACTCCTGAAGCTCATGACCACCCTGCTGACCGGCCCATTACTAACTGCCACCCAGCTCGGGCAGGTACCCACGAATGAAAGATCGTGGCATTTCCATTTCCCAATCAGTCACAAGTTCTGTTACAGCATTTTTGAGAACCTTCCTAGAGCCCAGCTACAGTGATGGTCCAGGTCCTTATACAGCAGAGGATCAGAAGCGGTAGACAGTGTTCTCTCAGGAAGCCCCTGAATGAGATCAGCGGTGGCAGACCCCTTGGGAGCTCAGTTACAGGGTGCACCCAGGTCCAAACTTAGCCCTCTGACCTCCAGGAGCCCATTTTTAGAGGGCTTCCTGGAAATCTGCTGCATCCAGCTTACCAGGCCAGTGAGCTCTGGTTGAGAAATCCCGCTGAAAACCCTCTGGACTTCTGCACCCATCCCCCGAAGCTTAAATCCTCATGACTCCCCAAAAGCTATAAAAAAAATATAATAATAAAAGAAAGGAGGGAGGGAGGAGGGATTTGGCTGAGACCTAGAACTCCCCTCCCTGTCTGGAGCCTTCCTTTCCACTCAGCGCAGGCTGAAATGCCCTAAATGAGCTCAGAGAAAGGAAAAGGTGGAGAAGAGGAGAGAGAAACTCCCAAGAGACCGTTCTTTCCCCCCGCAGAAGCTGCCAATGCAGCAGAAACTGTGGGTGGCTTTCCCCACACATCTCGTGCCTCTGACAACACTGGTTTGTCCATGTGACTGCTCGCCTCAGCTGCCCAGCGAACTTCTACTCAACCTCCAAAGCCCACCTCACAAGTTCCCTATTCGGGGCTGTGCGTCCCAGCCCCCAACAATTATTCTTTCTTTTGTATCCCAATACCAATTTTTAACCCATTTCTATTATGACCTCAGCCTTTATAACACCGTTGACTTGTGTCTTTCCCTCACTGGTGTGAGCTTATTGTGGAAAGAGAATACCTCATTCATGCTGAAGCACTGTCCAGCCACAAGGCCATTGCCGTGTGCTGCTCCCTCCACCTGGTCTCAAGGTGCCTTCCCTCAACGCTCACGTCTTTGCTCGAGTCTTCTTGGGGGTGCCTCTTCCAAGGAACCCATCTCAAAGAGCATCGGCTCTCACGCTCTGGTCCCTCACCCTGCCCCCTTGTCCTAGCATTCCCTACTCCTTGGCACCACACTGACACATTTACTGACTGTCTCCTCTCGTTCCTCTGTATCCCCACGTTGCCCAGAACAGGGCTTGGTGCTCGGTAAATCCATCTGCAGTAAGGGTTGTGGGTTCCGAGGGCCTAGCACAGTGCCTGAATGGAGGAGCTGATGAATGAGTAAATGGGTTTCTTCTAGGACCCTCTCGCCCCAATATTTTGTGACTTCCCCAGTATCAGGGGACCCAGGAAGGCACATCACAGGTCAGGACGTTAAAGCACTCTCTTGCCCAGATCTGAAGCTCCAAGAGAGACATTCTGTAATCCAGACTTGGTATTTTGGAAAGTTCCATTTATTGGCACGGAACAGCCATAGCTGAGCAGAGGGCCTGCCTAGGGCATGTCAGACCCCAGGTCCAATCACCAAACCCGTGCCATCCCCTCTCTCCGTCTGTGAACACACCCCAGCTAGGTGGCCCTCAGCCAGGGTTCCCACTGCCCCCCTCTGGCCCCCTCTGACCCCACTTCAGTCAGCCCTGGGGGCACAGAGCTGGGGGGCGGGGTGCCCACCCGGCTCAGCTGTGCTTCTCAGGTGTGGAGATCTGGGACACCAGCCCGCACACGTCGGCACAAATGCCTCCAGGACTCCAGCGCCCTGCCTGTGTGGGACAGATCCGCACGGCATGTGACCAAGCGAGCCCCGGATTCTGCACTGATGCTCCCGGCCAGCATGCGGAACCCCGTCCTCCCACCCGCCTTGGGAGGGAAACCCATAGGCGGTGCCTACATACCCTGGCCAGCGGGGCACCTCCTGGCAGGTGGGGGTTGCCCCGAGCCAGGCTCTGGGGTGCGGTGGGTCCCAGGTTCGGTGCCTCAGGCCAGCATCTGCTCACTCCTCCGTCGTGGGACCAGAACGCCCGCTCGGTGGTGGCTGTGCACGGAAGGGGCCACATGGGGCAGCGGGTGCATGGAAAATGGGCAGCCCGTGCTCTTCCCAGGCTCCCCTGCTGCGCCTTATGGTCTCGGCTGTCTCAGAACTTCTCTGGGCCTCAGTTTCCTGAACTGTAAACGGGAATAACAGCCCTCGCCTGCCGCTGTGACCCGTGTTGCCGCAAGGGTAGACGGAGATGAATGGGTCTGCCCACCGGGATCCCCGTCGCGGGTGGAAAGCTAAATTTCCACCAGGCTCCTGCTTGAGTGACAGCTCAATCCACAACACACACGCCCCAAATGAACCGCTTCCAAACTCTGAATTCACGTGCCCCCAGTGAATGAGGTCTGGCCACATCCTAAGACACCAAGGGTAGAAACTAAGAAATGTAATTACAAAAAAAAAAGAAAGAAAGAAAGAAAAGAAATGTCATTACAGATACCGGATTTCAAAGATGTTTTCAAGACACGCAGAGCCCCCTGGAGGTTTGTGGGCACCGACAAGTGGCTCCGTCCCCAGGAAAGTGCACTGCACGAGGTGCTGCCACAGCAGAGCTCCCTGGCTGCCACCAGGGGCCGGTCGGTAGCTTGTTCATGGCGCAGCTCCCTAGTCCGGAATTTTTTTTCTTTCTTTCTTTTTTTTTTTTAAACTTGGAAGGAAACTTCCAGTGAATCATCTCATATGCTATTTGATTCATGTTTAATGTCTTTGGGAAGAAATAAAAACACTAAGTCATTCGCAACAAAAACGGCATCAGCCTGGCTAAAACACCAGGCCAGGCCCCCAAACGGGGACGTGCGGGCTGCCCTCGGGCGACCACAGCTGGCGCGGGCTTCACTTTGTCATTAGGAGCGTGTTTCCGATCAGGAGTGCAGAAGGCTCATAAAAGCTGCCCTTTGCCACTTTCATTCTTTAAATCACAACACCGGAAGGCACGGATCTGCAGGGAGAGCGGAGACCGATGCGCAAACTCGCGCACGGACAATGTCGATCGGCACACGTTAACTGAGCACATACCAAGTGAAAACCAGCGTGCAGCGTGCTGGGCACACACAGGAGGACGGGGGCTCTCAGACTGCTTGCGGTGCAGTTGGGAAGGCAAGGCATGCCCTTCCTTCTTCTCTATGCCGAGTGGGCACCTCTGCTGGCCGGGCACCGAGCCCCAGGGCTGGTGGCATTAAGGGGGGCAAAGGAAGGTGGTGTTCCAGGAGGAACCGACAGACTCTAGCTTTAAGGCTGGGGCCCACGTCCTTTCCTGACCCTCTTCCCCAAGGACATAGCTGAGCTCCGTTCACCCAGAGCACAGCTGGGAGGAAGCCTGTAACCAATTAGCACAGTGCCTGAAACATGGGAAAGTTGCAGTACTTGGCACTCGGTGAGAAGAAGGAAGTCAGGGACACAGGGAGAAAAGGTGGGCTTGACGACCCCCAGCTCCTCTGCGGGCCCAGCCCTTGCATGGGGAACTCGGCCTGGCCCCGTGGAGCCCACCTTCCCTGCGCTCTGAATTTCCCAACCCAGACAGTCTTCAACTTCAGAAAAGGAGCCCGTCTCCGGGGTCTCCGGCGCATCCACCAGAGCAAACCTTTGTGAAGTATGTTCCCAGGGAGGACTTTCAGCCACAAACCCACACATACAGTCTGACAGGTCCAAGAAGAGTCAAGGGGTCTACAGGACAGAAAACGTGAAATGTGGGCTGACCCGGAAATCAGGGCTTTGGGAAGCGAGAAGGATCGGTGTCGCCGAACTAAGAGGAAGGGCCTGTGCGGGCGCAGACCTGGCAGGGGGCCCTGGCCCAGGAGCCAACAAGCTGCAAGATCTTGGGGTCATCGCTTGCATTCATTCATTCATTCATTGGATGTGGAGGCTCCCTCTGTGTCCCGCCCTTTCGGCTTGGAGCAAAGGGTGATCGGCAGGTAAAGCACCCCTCCTTTTATCTCTGCCTTTCATCTCCCCAACACTATGCAGAATCCTACCCTGAGCAGAAGCTCAGGGAGACCCAAGGCAGTGATTCCCTGGCCCGGGGCTGGCAGTCCTGTTTTGGGCGGGAACAACACTCCCTCGGTGGATTCCCCACCGGATGAGAACGCCAAGCCAACTCGCACGTGCCCATGGTCCGTGCGCACGTGTGTGTCTGTGCGTGTCTGTGCTTGCACACACACAGGCGCCCGCACTGCAGGCTGCCCACCGTGCCCGCCATGCAGGACCCGCCCCCTGGGTTGAGGCTTGAAGGAGATGCCCACAGGAAGCAATATTGCAAAATCATCCCCCGTCACTATAAAAATAACCTTCAACTTGCAACACGGGAAGGGTTCCCCTCTCCCGGCGCCCTGCCTCAAAACTGGAGCCGTTTCTACTTTGCAGGCCACTTCAGAGCGGCAAGGGGACAACCCTCTGCCCCCTGGGACCCGCAGACCAGCAACACTCCCGCAGGGGCCACAAGGCCACTACCCAGAGGAGAGGTCAGCCCAGTGTTATGCAGAACCCAAGTCTCCTGCCCCCGTTCACCTAACATCTGCCAGCAGAGCCGTGGCCACACAGATCTCTGTGAGCAATAGTTAGGAAATTTTTGAGGAGGGGGTCACTATGGAAAGGACCAAGGAGGTCTCCTGCATGGTTTGATTTTGGCAGCGCTGAGATGGCGCGTTATTCCCCGTGTTCCTCGTCGGGTTTAGCGCTGCAGGTGTCCTGCCCCCGTGTATGACCTCCGCCCACTCCCATCCCACTGCCTGGTCCATCCGTCCCTGCACCTGTTCATCTCCCAGCAGTGACACCAATCCTCTTGCTGCTCCTTAATGACCTGGCTGTCTTCTGCCACAAGCCCTTTGCACTGGCTTGTTCCTCAGATATAAAACAGCTTCCTCCTCTCCTTCGGGTCTTTCCTCAACATGCTCCCCAGCGAGGCCTTCCCTAGTCTTCTATCAAAGCCAAAACCCCACCACACATTCTTTATTCTCCTGTCCTATTTGATTTTTCCCTCCGTATTTTATTGAGTTCATTGTCTCTCTCCCCCCAAGAACCAGAAGGCAAGTTCCCCCGGGCCAGGCTTTATTCTGGCTTGTTCTCTATCGGAAGCCCAGAACCTAGACGCTTCCTGGTGCAGAGTGTGTGATCAATAACTACCCATTAAGTAAATGAACGCAGGGTTGCTGGGGGGAGGCCTGGAACCCACGGCCTCACACACACGTGCTTCTCCTCCAGTGCCTGGGAGTAAAAAGAAGGGGTCCTCCCATTTGCTCTCACCTGACTAGGACATCCACGGCCAAGGATACTGAAGTGCGAGAAATACCACTGGACTCCCCGAGTTCCTCATCTCTTTTGGTGGTAGCAGTGGGGGTGGGAGCAGGGGTTAGTGGGTCTCTGCTGTGGGCATTGGGGCCCTGGGCTGGGAAGAAACACTCCCTGACTGCCCCTTGGGCCCCTGTCCCTGCTCCTGACATCTAGCTACTAGCCTCAGCAGGACCTGACCTGGCCAGAAGCCTCCCCGAACCCCAACCCATGCACCTGTGCCAACCCCTGAGCCTCTAGCTGGGACACGTGTACAGGCACACCTCAGTTTTACCGGGCTTGTGCTTTCTCGTACCTCATGGATAATGCATTTTTTTCTGAAGATTTTATTTATTTATTCGCAGAGAGATAGAGGGGCCACAAGTGGAGGTGGGGGGCAGAGGGAGAGGCAGACTCCCCACTGAGCAGGGAGCCCCACATGGGGCTCGATCCCAGGATCCCGGGACCATGACCTGAACTGAAGTCAGAGGCCTAACTGACTGAGCCACCCAGGCGCCCCGCGGATAATACATTTTTTACAAATTCAAGGTTTGTCGCAACCATGCATCAAGTTAGTCTATCAGTGGCATTGCCCAAGAGCATTTGCTGACTTCACGTCTCTGTGTCACATTTTGGTAATTCTTGCCATATTTCAAATGACTGCATTATGATTCTATTCTATTCTAATCGGTGATTTCTCCGATAGCAGTGGCTACTCACAGTAAGCTCAGATGACGATTAGCATTTTTAGCGATAGAGTATTTTTCAAGGAAGGTAGGAGCATTGGTTTTTTTAGACATAATGCTTTTTCATACCTAACAGACTACAGTATAGTATAAACACAGGTTTTGTGCACAAAACCTGGGAAACGGAAACAGTCATTGACTCCCTTTACTGGGACATTTGCCTCGTGGCTGTGGTCTGGAACGGAGGCCGCAGCGTCTCTGAGGTGTGCCTGGACACAGACAAGGTCTGGGGGGACACAGAGCCCCACTTTCTCCTGTTTCCCAGCTCCCACAGGGCTGGCGGAAAGAGATGGAATGACTGAAAGCTGTTACCTTCCCGGCTCCTCTCTCCCCTGAGGCAGAGGCTACCACGGGAGCATTTCACAAAGGTGAGGAGGACAGATGAGAGAATGAAGGACACCCAAACAAGAGATGGGGGGACCCCTATGCCCGAGAGATGCAGGCTTCCTGGCGGGAGCAGGGAGGCGAGCTCTGCTATCTGGGGGCTGCTGGGAGCCTGCTGGTCTGACCCACCTGCCACACACAGCCATTGGGGGGACTTACAGGGAACCAGCAGCCAGGCCTCTGCCCCCTCAGACGCCCTCAGGGCTAGAGTGCCCGGCACCCAGCCACCTCAGGGTGGTTTATTAAGATGGAAATTGAGGTAGGTTTTTGGCGCAAATGGTAGCCTCACAGCTGAGCCATAAAGGTGATTCCTTGGAGGGCCTAGAAAAGTCCAGACTTTCTGCGAGGGCTCTGGGTAGGCTCTCCTGGGCTGGTCCTGGCCCCGCAGGGCTGAGCCCCCAGCGGCCCCTCCCCCACACTGCCCCCTGCCCCTTGGTCGGTTGGTCTTCGGCCACAGACCCCACATCCTGGGCCTCGGCTGGGGCTCACAGTCCTGGAGTGGGTCAGGCTGAGCCGGGCAGGGCCGGTGACTAATGACAGCCACTGTCCTAATTACCAGAAGCAGGCGGAGGAAAAGGAAGCAGGGCTGTGGGGCAGCTGAGGCCTCCCCACGCCTCTACTCTTGCAACCACCCCAAGGGGGAGGCGTGACTGACCCTCTTACAGATGAGGCAGGGAGGCTGTGAAGTGAGCCCAACGGATCCGAGGGCACAAACCCAAGGGCAGAGCCCCTTCTCACACTTACCACCTACCTCCTCACCTGGGAACAGAACCGAACCCTGAGCCCAGCGGCAGCGACAGCACAGCAGAGGCGGTGGGGTCCTGGGCCCCCAGGGGGGCTTGTTCAGTGCACAGCCAGCACTTCCTGTTGGGGACACCATCTGATGGCAAGGGAGCCCTAGGGAGGGCCTCTAGAGGACAGAGGACAGGCAGTAGGCTCAGCCCCGGGGGCCAGGAAGGCTTTGGAAAAAAGTGAAACCTCTGTACAGGATGGACAGGAGTGAGCCAGGCCAAGAAAGGGGACGGTGGTCTACGCAGAGGCTGCCAGTGAGCAAAGGCCTGCGGGCTGGACAGCATGTTCAACATTACAGGCCCTCTGCCCTCACAAGAACCCGAAGCAGGCAGTGGTCTGAGATGGGGCCCAGAGGGTGGTGGGTTCAAACAGACCAAGGGCTTGTAGGTCATGCGAATTACTGTGGACCTGACCCCTTGTCTGAGAGGACAGCAGCTGGGCTCCAGGTTTGGGGGCCGGGCCTGGCAAGGGCTTGCTGTGCTACTGGAGGGCAGGAGGGGCGTGGGGCTGTGAGTGAGAAAGGCTGGTCAGGCCCTTGGGGCGGCAGGAAGGACAGCAAAGTGGAGGGGCTGGGAGGAATCTGGGAAGCCAAAGAAAAGTCTGGGAGGTCAGGGGTGGGACCAGAGAAGGGGACATCTGAACCCAAGGTTTCAGAGACCCCAGTGAGGCCTGGGGGAGAAAGGAGGTGGTCGGGGAGGGGGGCTCAGCCCTGGGGCCCTGGGAAGGCAGCTCATCCCCCTCTGTGGAGGTAGAAGGTGGGCAAGGCTTGGGAGATAGAAGCTTCAGGAATGTTCTAATTCCCAGATCAAAGCATTGCAGATCAAACGACCTACTAGAAAGACCTGGCTTCAGGCGAGAACCAAAATGGTCATGGGACCTGGGTGGGCTCTTCACATCCCAGAGTCTGTGACCTGACCCCCTCGTCAGGGTGGCCGGGCAGCTGTCCCCCGACTCCTGGTCTCTTCCCACTGAGCTGGGTGAAGTCCTCACACGGCAGCGACAGGCAGGACCTCACCCTACCCTAGCGACGGGTCCTCCCTGCTTCCAGGCCCCTCTGGCCTCCCAAAGTGACACCCAAGGCCAAGTGGGGGTGGAGACAGTCGGGACAGGAAGCTGCAGGGGCGCGTTCCACAGCCTTGTCTGGGCTGGAGACCATGACCCAGGAGAGGGGAACAACGGGTGATTTAGGGTGCGTACAGCCCCGGCCCGGAGCCCACTGCCTTTCTGGTGGCTTCTGTGTGCCTATCGGGGGGACTACAGCTTTTGTGAGCCCCACACAGAACACAGGAAGGTCCAGCCATCGAGGGCAAGGGCCACGAGCCTATGTCCCTGCTGCCCTGCTGCGGTCCTGTTGGGAGCAGTCTCCGGGGGAGATGCGGGCCACGCTGTGGGTGAGGGCACCAGCTGCCACAAGTCGGAGCAAAAGCCAGGCCGGCCTCTGCGGTCCGCCCGCCTGGGGCTGGGGTGCTGGCAGCGTCACTGAGTCACTGGGCCTGTCCCAACAATCTGACCCACTGGGTCACCATCAGGGCCCCGGGATCGTGCACACCACCGCCTGGCACAGAGCAGGCTCAAAGGGGCTCCCGCAGACAAGCTCCCGCCCCGGCATGCAGAAACGGCCCAAGGGCGTCGCCAACCTTGAGCGACCTCGAGCGACCTTGAGCCAAGAGCCAACCACTCGGAGTCCCAGGGTCACTGTGAGAAGAGACGCCCAGGCACCGTGGGCGTCCTGGGTGGCCCAAACCACTCCCCCACCCCCTCCAATCATCACACCAATAGCACATTCCACACACCCTGCCTGCGTGGCCGACAGAGAGCTGACCTCCTCCTTCACCCCTTCCTGTGAAGGGGCTGCACCCTGGACGGGGCGTGTAAATACAATGTTCCCATGGTCACCAGTTGCCGGGTCCGCACTAGGAACTTTCTGGGCACTTATTTGCACTGGCCAGTTCGATCCTCCCAACGGCCCTATGAGGTAGGTCTAACGACTGTCCCCATTTTCCAGGTGGGGAAGCTGAGGCTCAGAGAAGCTAACTACTCGCTCAAGGGCATGTATCTTCCAAGCGGCAGAGCCAGAATGGAGCCCAGACCGTCCTGGGCTCTCGCAGCCGCCTTCCCCTCTGGCTGGCTCCTTCTCCAGCCCCAGTCCCCTGTCATGCGTCTCTTCGCCTGAGACCCCATTCTTCTTCCTAATCTAAGCACACTTCCCAGCTCTTTTCCTCTAACCCGTGGTTGTCTCCTCCAGTGACCACGGTTTATACACACTCACGGGAGTGGGCCTGAGGAAGGGAGCCAAGCAGCTCATTTGGCCCAGAAAATACGGCCCCTGGACGGTACAGGTGCGAGCGGGGCACCCCTTGTGCCTTTGCTCCTGCAGAAGGAGGGGCTGCGTCTCCGCCAACCGGCTCGGAGAGGCGGGAGGGCCGGAAGGGGCTGCCTCTGCTTCTGGCGGCGGGTATACAGTGGCACTCAATAAGTAATCAACATTTGACAAATGAGGGCCCCCAGAGGCATCACACAGACGTTCCCGGAAGCAGAGCGCAGTTGCCTCAGGGTTAAAATCCTATCCCAAGTCACCAATACAGAACTTCTAAGCCAAGTCCGTTATTTAAACTCCCCGCTGGGCTCTGAGGCCTCGTGTAGAAAAGTCATACATCTTCCCACCAGAAATTCCCACGGGAAGGTCACTGAGCTTTTAGACAGAACCACTGACACACACACACACACACGTATACAGACACACATATATGTGTATACGGTATTTCAAATATTTATGTATATATTTTATTCCATTATATAATGTATTTTTTTAATAGACTTTATTTTTAGAGCAGTTTAATGTTTCACGGCAAACGTGAGCAGCCTTCCCCAGGATCGGCGCGCCCATATGGCGGCACGCTTCTGACAGCTGATGACTAGGTCATCAGGTCGACACACGTCACCCCAAATCCATAGGTGGCACCCACTCTCGCTGGCGTTCCTTCTGGGCGTCTAGACGGGTGTGTGATGACATATGTCCACATGACAGTATCATACAGAGAAGTTCTGCTTCCCCAAAAGTCCTCTGTGCTCCCCCTTGTCCCATATTTTTTAAAGGCACTTTCAAGTCCATGATCTTAGCTACGCCATCTTGTGGCTCTATAAACCCTGCTTTGACACTCAGGGAAAATCAGGTCCAGACGGGGTCAAGGGCCCTCCCCAAGGTCACCTTTGCAAAACCCAGTAACAGAGCCAGCCGCAGAATGTGCTAGAAGCCTTGAGTTCCACCCTTTTAGCAGTCCTTGCAGGGAGAGCCCATTCTAACCCCCAGTTCACAGAGGGGCAAACCTACTTGGGGACATTTGCCATGGTCAGATGTGGCTAAATGGGATGCCCAAAATGCAAATTCCTAAACCCAAGCCTGCTCTCTCCATTAATTACAGGAGCTTCTAGGAGACTGTGGGAATGCAGTGAGAAGGCGCCCCTGTGGGTCAGGGAGCCTGGAGCCAGAGCAAGGGCTCCCCCAGCCCTTAGCCCTCTCAGGGAGACCCTGCCCTTCTATCGAAGCTCTTCCGGTCCCAGAGGCACACATCAGCTCGTTCGGGAAAGTACTGTGTGGCAATAGAGCAGAGGAGGAGAAGCTCTGTTTCCGGGTGTGCCTCTGCCGCTAAGTGGCCTTGTGACCTGGGCACACCCTGTCATCTCTGCCATTCTGTTTCCCCATCTGCGACAAAGCCTGTGGGCTGTGTCCCCTCAGAGGCCGGCTGGCACTGCCATCAGGCTTCCTCACCAGAGGAGGGTCCATCATTCTGGAGGCCTTGAAGGCTCTGTCTCCCCAGCTGCCTGGGAACACTCCATTAACTCAAATTGCAAATTTCCTCCGGGCTCTATCGCTGAGCCACAGGGGCTCCCGAGCCACCAGCTTTCCGTGACAGATAAAGATTACAGTCGTTGCTCAAGACTGAATCAAGTAGCAGAAGTCATTATGCAGAAATAATTATGTTGAGTTATGTCTGGCGGCTCCTGATTTCTGTCTAGCAATTGTCTTGCAAATGCTCGGCCTCTTCCTCTCCAGAAGAGCTAAGTGCAGAGGCCTGGGTGATTCAAACAGACACACGGGCACAGTCCCACTGCTCCAGACTCCCACGGGCGGGGAGAGGCCATCAGCATCCCAGGGTAAGGTTCTCTGTGAGGCCCTTCTGCTGAGAACCTGGGAGAGACGAGATACTAAAGACAAAGGCCTGGACAAAAGCCACAAGCACCCCTGAACTGGACCGTCCTTCGAAGCTCGCTTCCCACATCACTTGCCCCATGGGCTCCTTCCTGACACCCCACCTTCCCCAGCCCCTTGCTCATGTTAGACATAAGATACCGCCTTCTCTCAGGTTTGGGGCTCCTGGGGTGTCACTTGGGCAATGATCAGGTCTGACCTACTTTTGTACTCCCAGCTCCTAGCAGAAAACAGGGCCTCAGGAGAGCAGGGAGAAGGACACCGGAGAGGGCTGTGTGGCCGGACCGCCTGGCTCGAATCCTAGCTCTTCTGTTGCCTGGCGGTGTGACCCTGACCCACTGTTTAACTTCTCTCTGCCTCAGTTTCTAGGTAAGTAAAAGGGAGATGATAATCGCCCCCACCTGGTGCATCCAGTTCTTGTAAAAACTAAACGAGCTAATGCACAGAAACGTGTTTGGCACACAGAAGAGTCAGTGAATGAGAACAGTGACCGAAAGAGCAGAAGGAATGTGCTTCTAGGACCCAGAGCCGGTGGAGAGACCCAGACACCACCCCTTCCCCGAGAAGAACAGACAAGCTGGAACAAAGGAGACCCTCCGAAATGCCTATGACGGACGAGGCATGGATGGAATCGGCAAGCAAAGTACGACTCACACACAAAAAAGCCCAGACCCAAAGGGCTTCACTGCTGAATTCCAAAAACATCGAAAGAATCAATACCAATTTTCACAAATTCTTCCCAAAAAATAGAATAAGAGGGAACACTTCCCAACTTGTCCTATAAGGCCAGTATTACCTGATATCAAAACCAGACAGACTTCAGCAGAGAAGATACAGACCGGGTCTCTAATGCACACAGATGCAAAAAACAAACAAAAATCAACAAAGCACTAGCGTACCAAAACCAGTGACCTGAAGAATAGAAAGACTTTTACACCATGACCAAGTGGGATTTATCTCAGGAAGGTTGGTTTACCATCTGAAAATCAATTCGTGAAGTATAGCTTATCAATAAAAATAAAAAGCAAAAATCACACGCTTAATTGATGCAGAAAAAGTACTTGACAAAATCCAACACTTTCATAATAAAAACACTAAATAGTCTAGGAATAGAAGGGAATTTCTTCAACCTGACGAGGCCAGCATCCTACTTAATGGTGAAAGATGAAATCTCTCCACCTCAGATGAGCACTGAGACCAGGCTGCCCGCTCTCACCACTTCTGTTCAACAATATCCTAGAGGTTCTAACCAGGCTAATAAGGCAAGAAAATGAAGTACAGGATTAGAAAAGAAGTAAAATGATCTCTATCTGCAGATGACATTATCTTGTATATAGAAAATCCTAAAGATTCCACTAAAAAAAAAAAAAAAAGCCCAACACTTCAGCAAGGTTGCTGGATATACGATCAGTATACAAAGATCAGTCATAGGGCACCTGTGTGCCTCAGTCATTAGGCATCTACCTTTGACTCAGGTCATGATCTCAGAGTCCTGGAATGGAGCCCCGCATCTCGCTCCCTGCTCAACGGGAAGCCTGCTTCTCCCTCTCCCACTCTCCCTGCTTGCATTCCCCTCTCCCATGTGTGTCTCTCTCTGTCAAATAAATAAACAAAAACCTTGAAAAAAAAATCAACTGCATTTCCATATAGTTGCAATGGAAAACCCAAAAATGAAATTGAGAAAATAATTCCATAAGTAATAGCATCAAAAAGAATAGAATAGGAACAAATACAACAAAAGAAGTGCAAAATTTATACTTTGAAAACATATAAAATATTATTGGGGGAGGGAAGAAGATCTAAATAATTGGGAAAACATCCTATGTTCATGAATCAGAAGGACTTAACATTATTAAGATGGCAATACTCCCCAAACTAATCTATAGATTCCATACAATCCCCCATCAGAATCCCAGCTTGCTTCTTTGCAGAAACTGACAAGCTGATTCTAAATTTCATATGGAATTGCAAGGGACCCAGGACAGTCAGAACAATCCTAAAGAACGAGAACAACATAGGAGTCACACCTCTCAATTTCAAAACTTACTGCAAAGCAATAATAACCAAGATAGTATGGTATTGGCCCATGAATCAGAATCAATGAAACAGAATTAAGGATCCAAAAATAAACCCACACATCTTTGGTCAACTGATTTGGAACCAGTGTGCCTCGACGAGCCGATAGGGAAAGAGTATCTTATAGACAAATGGTGATCGGACGACCGCACAGCCACATGCAGAAGAATGAAGCGGGACCCTTACCTCACATCATATAGAAAATTAACTCAAAATGGGTCAGAGAACTTAATGCAAGAACCCAAATAATAAAACTCTAAGAAAAAACCATAAGGTTAAATCTTCATAATCTTGGATTTGGCAAAGGATTCTTAGATAGAACACCAAAGGCCAAAAAAACCACGTAAGATAAATAAATTGGAATTCATCAAAATTTAAGATTTGTGCTTTAGAGGACATAGACAAGAAAATGAAAAGACAACCCACAAAAGGGGTGGACATATTTGCAAACCATATAACTGATAAAGGATTTGTATCTAGAATATATAAAGAACACTTATAATTCAATAGAAAGACTTATAAACCAATTCAAGTATGGACAAAGGTTGCAAATAGACAGTCTTCTAAGAAGACATACAAAGACCAATAAAACACATGAAAAGATTCTCAACATTTATTATTAGAGAGACACAAATCAGAAGCACAATGAGATGCCACTTCACACCTGCTAAGATTTCTAGAAATTAAAAAGTCAGATATATAAAAGCACTGCAAGGATTTGGAAAAATCAGAACCCTCATACATTGCTATTAAGAATTTAATGGTGCAGCTGCTTTGGAAAACAGTCTGGCAGTTCCTCAAATGATTAAACATATAGTCACCATGTAACCCAGAAACTTGGCTCCTGGGCGTATACCCAAGAGATAGGAAAACACAGAGCCACACAAAGACTCATACACAATGTTCGCAGCAGCATTGTGCATAATAACCAAAAGGTGGAAACAACCCAGATGTCCATCAACAGATGAATGAGAACAGAACGGGGTATATTCATATGGTGAAATATTATTCAGCCATAAAAAGAAATGAAATTGACACACATTACAATACAGCTGAATCCTGAAAAGATTATGCCAAGTGAAAAAAATCAGACACAGAAGGATAAATATGACATGATCCCCTTACATAAAGTGTCCAGATAAGAAATCTATAGAGACAGGAATTCACAGTTTCTTGGGGCTGGGGGATGGGGAGGTAGAAGGGGACAGCCAAAGGGTATGGGAGGTTCCTTTCAGCATGATGGAAATATTCTAAAATTGACTGTAGGGATGGTTGCACATACGTGTAAATGTACTAAAACCCATCGCATTGTGTACTTTATTTTGATTTATTTATTTGTGCATCGTGTACTTTAAATGGGTGAATTATATGGCATGTGAGTTACGTTTCAACAAAGCTGTTTGGGGTGGGGGCAAGGACTCTAGGTCAAGGTCTTCGGACAGAAGGGCAAAGAGCAGGCTCACAGGAGCAGGTAGGCAAACCGCAGGGCTACCCACCAGAGCCTGGTGGCCTCGAACCCCGGGACGTGTCCCCTAGGCACACGTCGCAGGCTGAGCTGCAGCCCTGCCTCGGAGACCCCCCGCCAGACACAGCATGTACTCCACACACAAGCTGCGTGTGTGCCCGATGTGTGTGTGAGACGCAGGGACAACAGCTCCACTTCTGAGCCCACGGCCAGCTGGGTAGGCTCAGATGTGCGCCCCATGTCCAGGGTGGGCCCGGACACAAGCTCATGCAATCACTCTGCAGTCAAGAGCGTCACCCAGTGCACAGAAGGAGGCAGGGGCAGTCTCTTCGGATACACACTCAGGGAGGGACATGGCATTGAACGCTCAGTTCGGCTCCCGAAATGGCCCAGGCAGCCCCTCTCCCTGCCCCACGTAAGGAGTTACAGTTCTGGGGGCCTTTCTGGGCCCAGTTCCTGGACCCACACAAGGAGGGATGCAGTGCCCACTGACCTTGCTGGCCAGTCCTGAGGAAACAGCTAGAAAGCATCTTCCTTCAGTGCCTGACGCTTCCTCACACCCGGACCTAGACTTCCCACCCCACCTGGGACCCGCAGAGAACCCAACGGCCTGTCCAGCCGTTCACACCAGGGGCGGATGTGTGCTCAAGAGCTGACAAATTATTTTAATATATCCTGAACTCTAACTTCATTAGAGAGCGAAGTCCCCGAGGGAGGAAAATAGAGTGGGGTCTGGAGTCCAGATGGATGGGTTTTGGATTATGACTATGTCTGAGGGGACACAGGAGTCTTAGGAACGACTAATTCCAACACGGTCCCCAGGTGTGAGGCAGGACGCTCGCAGAATGCTCGTGCGCAGACGTTTCGCACAACAGCCGCTTGCGAGAGGCATTTTCCTCGAGAGGCATTTTCCTCCACAGCTCGGTTCAAGGACGGCAAGGGGCTGCGTGCCCTCCAGAGGGGACCCCACCCAGGCCACAAGTCTCAGAAAGGGGAGCAGGGCTGGAAAGGACAACCAGGGGAAGTGGCCTGGCACCAGCCCCCTGGTCACCTGGGCCACCGCATGGTGGCCAAGGGCCTCTCCGACTTCCAATGAGTGTGCCCGCTGTTTGGCAGTAGCCCCCGAGGCCGCTCCCGTCACCAGGAGTTTGCGATCCTGCCACAAAAACCGAAGGAGCCTCTCTCCGACCGCTCTGAGAAACTGTTGAGTTATTGACCAAGGTGCCCGCACACACCGCATACACTAGGAGCTGAACTTCTTGCTCTATTCCCAGCGGCAGGATTGGCACACGTCCACCAAAACACAAGATGTGTCACGGGCCCCGCTGGAAATGCCCAAGTCCGTCTGCAACAGACCAGTGAATGAACTGTGGGGTGTTCGTACCGACGGGAGAACACAAAGCATCAGAATGAACCTCAGCGGCGCGACCTGGACACATCTCCAAGCAGGGCACTGAACAAAGCGCCGGACACACAATACTCCATGCTCTAGGGTTCCATTTACGAGAAGAATGAACGCAAGGAAAACAAATGCACAGTGATGGAAATAGAGACTGGCTATGCCTGGCAGGGTAAGGATTAGAAAGTCATGAGGGGGCTTCTGGGCGCTGTCTCCTCTTGGGAAAATGCGTACTTAAATGCACACAAGTGAAACCTCACCAAAAAGCCAAGCAAAGAGGGCAAAGCACCCCCTCTCATCCCTGCATCCCCCCTGGCCCACCCCAGGCAGGGCTGAAGGATTCCCAGCACTCCCCAGCCTGGCTGAGGCCATAGGCTAGGGGTGTCTTCTCGTCACCTGTCACCTGTGAAACGGTAGGAAGACAGCAAGCCAGCTCAGCCATGACCTCCTCCCCAGGCTGGCTAGCCTCTCTGTACCCCACCTTCCTCACCTGAGCGTGGCTGTCACATCTGTCCAGAGAGGCTCCCAGGGACATGAATGTCCATGAAGCAACGGCCCTGTGTTAGGAGCGGCCAGCCTACATTCCCCACAACACTAGCCAACCACTTACTAGGCTGAAATTTATAAGAAATTACTCTGTGCCAGGCACTGGGGATTCCTGAGTTTTGTCAAGCAGTCTGCCTTGAAAGGGCTGACTTTCCAAGACACAAATGGGAATGGGGCAGGAAAAGTGAGTGAAAGGGGTCAAAAGGCAAAAAATAAAAAAATAAACACACAGAGATTGCACTAGAACGCCCATAAAGGACCGCCAGCTGGTCACGGGTGGGGAGAAGGGAAATCACTCTGACCGCCACCTCACCTTGCAAGGGAAGGGTCTCCCCTCTTCACGATAGATAATAATTGATGTCCTCTGTCAGCGAGCGCCAGCCATAAGGAGCGTCTCAGAACCAAGCCACAGCGGCCAGGGGTTGTGTGTGATCACTGGGAAAGACAGAGATTCTCAGAGATCCGGAAAAAGGAGGACCGGCAAAGCGAGGGGCTGGGGTAGCCCTCGGGGCGCTGGTGCTAGTGGAACTCCCAGGGCCACCCAGAGTTCAGCAGCCACAGGTGCTCGTCCAGCTAAGAGCCTCTGCCTTCCTTTCCCCCCACCGATGATGGGTCTCTCTCCAGTCTGCCCAGCGGAACAGGGGCACCCGGTCAACACCCCCCACTCCTCCTGTCTCGCTCTCTCAGGTCAGCACCCAGATCTTTAGCGCGTGTTCTAAGACCGTCCCCCTCCCCACCGCCAGCCTCGCCAGGACAACAGAAAGAGGAACCAGGGAAATGGCACTTGGATTGTGTGCCCCCCCGCCGCCCCCAGCATCCATTCCCTCTTCCAGCAATAATCCTCGGTGCCTCTCAAGGGTCCACACTGCCTGCATTCCCAACGCATCAGACCCGAAGGGGACGCCCTCGCCTTCCCAGCACAGTCGGGCTCTGTCCCTCACCACGAATGACCGGACGTCCCGCCACCCTCAGCCACAGAGGGTGGGCCAGCAGGGGGCACACGGGGGCGCGGAGAACAGGGGCAGCACAGCAGCAGAGATCCGGGAGCCCGGCCATGTCCCCACCCAGGGCAGCCAGGACCCCTGCGTGTTGTGAGGTATTGAATTAACCTTGTTTGCTTTAACCCACTTTGAGACCGTTTTTTCTATCCCTTTCAACAGAGTCCGAACTGACGCGAGATGCCTTATACTCTTCTGAAGGAGAATACGACCGCGTCTCATCCTCCTCGGGGCTCCACTGTTCCACTAAAGACCTTAGTTGCACTCACAGAATGTGAAAGGTAAGAAAGGCTCCTGGTCACGGACATGTGCAAATTACTTCCTGCCACAGAGTTAAATTGGTTTCTTTACTGCAGGACTTCTCAGACCCTCTAACATATGACTGGTTTGTTTGTTTCTAAAGATGTTATTTATTTATTTGTGAGAGACAGAGAGAGCACAAGCAGGAGGAGCAGAGGCAGAGGGAGAAGCAGGCTCTGCTTCTCTGAACAGGGAACCCCAACGCAGGGCTCGATCCCACGACCCTAGGATCATGACCTGAGCCAAAGCCAGACGCTTAACCGACTGAGCCGCTCAGGCATCCCTGTCCGGTTTATTTACCTTCAATCTTTGTGACTCAGATTTATGTACTCAACTTTGAGGGGGCAGAGTGACATGCCTGACTCCCCCCGTGGGTTTGGCTGCGGAAATCTTACTTTCATGGAGTAACCACGGGACAAGAGGACATGAAATGCATTTCAGAAAATGATCCAGCTGAAGTCCAGATTTCTTCTATTCCAAACTGCTTAGCCTTTAGGGGTCCTTTGATTTTCCCACCTGAGCCTTTTGGTTTAAAAAAAAAAAGTTTTACTTTAAGCACCGCTGTGGCAGAAGAATTTTGAAAACGAGAGAATACTACCAAAATACCAGGCCCTGGAGAAGGGCCTCCAAGAGCCCCTGGCCTGAGGGGCAGAAGGAACTGAGGTCTCTCTCCACAAAGTACATTTTCTGGAGGCATAAAATTCAAGTTTGTTCACTCTTGACTCTCCAGGAAAGCAAATAAAATGGCTTAATGCCCACGAACAGAATCCTTGGAACCTCCCGCATCCCAGTCGCTGCGCCCCCAGCCCCGCAGCTCCCCGATGCCCCTGAGCCTGGACCAGAGGCTGCAGGATCGCCGCTCTGGTGCTCCTCTCCGGCCGTGTCGGAGGCGCGTCCTGCTCGGTCGGACCAAGAAAAATCGAGCCTCTGCCAACATCCCAACAATGAGGCGGCCGCAGGGGAAACGTAAGTGGGGCCCCAAACTCGGGGTGGGGGGCACGCAGGCACCTGGGTTTGCCGGGCACACGCAGACTCCCGGTGCTCAGGCTCTGTCACACAGCCCATGGGCCAGGCCACAGGCCTCTCCCTTCAACGCCCTGCGAAGTTTTGTTAATAATGAGGTCGGAGGAGCAAGAGAAAAGCTTTGGGACGGGCTGTCAAGACTGCCCTTTTCCGCGACAGCCCGTGGCACAGGAGAGCGTGGGCATTCCGCGTCGGGTAAACGGCCGCCACGGGTCCACACGCGTGACACCAGCCGGCCTCCAGGACAGCCCAGGGTGGGCACAGCAAATCAGTCTCCCCCCGCTTCATGCACCAGGACACCGAGGCCCAGACAAGCTCAGGGTCTTGCCTGGAGCCCCAGAGCCAGGAAGAGGAGGGGAACGTGGGCTCCGGACTCCGACTCAGGGAAGTGGGCTGAGGCACTGTCCTGCCCGGAGGAGGCTGCCCCGGGTCCTCCATCAAGGGTCAAGGCGGCTGCTCCTCCCAGGGAGGAGGCTGGTCCCAGACTTGTGGGAGTGGCCTCTGGCCGGTCCCCCTGCCACTCTGCCTGGCATTTGAAGCAGGATCTGAGGAAGGTGTCACCGGGGTGCGGGGGCCAAACCTTGCAGCATGGGGACAGCCCGGCTCTATGCTCTGCAGATGCAGACCCAGCTGGAGAGAGGGGGCGTGAGGGTACCCTTACTGCACCTGCCATCCCAAAGTCCCCTCCTCTCATAACTACGGGGCTGGCCAGGTGGCAGAAGACAGGAAACCTATTCCCTGCCTGGAGGCCTCTGGGACAGCAGGTACTCAGATTGCCGGGAGCAGGGGGCAGAGGGGTACCAAGCTCCCCTTCCCAGGCATGTGGCCCAGAGCGCGTCAGATCTGGACTCTGACTTACTGCTGCGTGGCCCTGGGCAAGTCACCTGTCCTTCTGGGGCTGCTTCTCCCTCCTGCTTTTGGGCGCCCGGAAGCAGCTTCGAGGACCCCGGGAAGCAGTGAATCCCAAGGACGCTCATGCAGCTCTGACGCCCGACCCCGGGATCTAACAGCAGCGGTGAAAGCTCTGACTCAGGACCTCTGGGCCCATCCACACCTCGTCCCACTCTTGGGGTCACTGCCCCAAGATGGGTGGGGAAACCCAGCTCAGAGACAGGAAGCCACATTCTCAAGGCCACATAGGCAGGCGGAACTGTGCCCACTGAGACTAGCTGGCCTGTAGGCCACGTGTCCCCCACCAGCCACAGGGACGCCAAAGACCCAACTCTGCCCTCAGGGATCGACGAAAGAGCAAGGAGGGCAGCACCAGGAAGTCGGGAAGAGGAAGGCAGTGCAAAGGGGAGGGCTGAGGTGGGGTCTGTGTAGGGGCGAGAAGGCTTGGTGGACAGAGGGTCTCTGGGCCAGGCTGCCTGCAGAGCGGTCCCCTCAGGCCAGGCTCCAGGTGCCGGCCTCTTGCCCCCACTGAAGGCGCTGGTGGTCCCATGCAGATCTGGTTCCCCCAAGACGCAGCCTTCAACCAAGAGCCAGGAAACGGGCACCCAGGGCCGCGGGGATGAAGGCCAGTTCTCTTGCTCAAGCCATTTACTCAGTAGCCAACATAGCATGCTGAGCTCGGCCGCCGTATCTGTGATGAAGGAGTAAGTCATCCGAAAACACAAATAAATTATTCATTCCCCACAAATGAGCAGCCCCTCAGTTCTTGCAATAGCCGCGGCACCACAAACACCCCAAAGGCTCAGTGAATCCTATTAGCGACACTGCTCTGCGGAGCAGACACCGGATTCCGCCATCACCCCATGTAGATGGCTGTCGCCCGAGACCTGCCCACACGGCTTTCCACCCTGCAGCCACGAGTGACATCAGCCCAGCATCAAATGGAAAATCACAGCCCAGCCCCGCCTGGCCTGGGAGACGTGGGGCTTCTGTGCAGAGCGCGTCTACACTGAAGGACTGGCCTTTTACCCACCGCCTCCAGACCCTGACCGCTCTCCCCAGGGGCCACGGGGTCGACCGTCTGGGCCAGGGACACGAGCCCGGAGTTGGCCTGCTGGCTAGCATGCGGATTTCTGGGCCCGGACACCTTCAGGATTCAGCCCAGGGAGGAGGGGAATCTGAGGGGGGCAGACACTGCACTTTCCAGCTAGGCCCACCAGGAGGAATCACCTGGATCGATCACAACACAGCTAGCCTCGCACCACTGGGCAACCCGGGACAGGTTCTCGCCTCTGTGGCCCCAGGTGCCCTGGTGGGCTCTTGGGGGATGGCAAGAAAGAACATCTGCAAAGCCCTTGCACGCACCGGTGCTCAGCGGAGGCCGCTCACAGCGGGGTCTTGGCAGAGCCTCACATCTCCAATTTTGTATCTTTGATTCACATCTGCTCAGCTCGGGTCACAGTTGGGAAGGAGAACCTGGAGGTTTCTCTGACTGCCAAGCTCTGGCCCACCAACGAACTACATGCTTGTTTAGCACACCCCCTGAGTGCCCAGAGAACCCCTCCTTCCTTTGGACCCCAGCTCTCAGGGCCCCCCACCCCGCCGGGCACTCCCTTCTATAGCTCACTTTGCTGCAACTTGCTGACCAGCGTCTGGAGTCCCACAAGCAGAGGGACAGACCAAGGACTGAGGTTATTTTGTTTTTTAGATTTTATTTATTTATTTGACAGAGAAATGTTTCTCTCGAGAGGGAACACAAGCAGGGGGAGTGGGAGAGGGAAAAGCGGGCTTCCCGCTGAGCAAGGACCTTGATGCGGGGCTCGATCCCGACCCCGAGCCGAAGGCAGACACTTAACAACTGAGCCACCCAGGCACCCTGAAGAACAAGGTCTTACCTGGGGGCCTAGCACACTGCCTGGCCCAGAGCCATAGCATTGGGGGGAGTGAAAACTAACCACTTTCTCTTTGCAGAAGCTAGTCGTGCCATGTGACGTGAGCAGACAGGCCTCGTCCCTCTGTCCCCACCCCTCCATGACTGGTCTGCACAAGAACAACCCTGGCCTGCGGGGTTTCAGGCCCTGCCTGGGCTCCTGGGGACGAAGAGGCTTTCTGACCCGACTGAAGAAATGACTGACCTTTCAGCCTGGGGCCCTCACCTTCTCCACGCGGCCACCCTCCCCCAACCCGAGGGCGGAGGTCAACAGTTGCTCGGCTGTCTGTGTACGAAAGGGAAATTTGTTTTTACAAGTAGGGGCAAGTAACAGGAAGCAGACTCTGGCCAGAGAGCAAGCTTGCCCACCCGCAGCCATCTGCAGAAAGGAGTGTGTGTGCATGTGTGTGTGTACACGCTGTCACACACACACGCATGCACGCGCGCACACACACACAATTTAGTGGTTCTCCTCTGCGGGCAATTTTGCTCCCCTGGGACATTTGGAAGTGACTGCAGACATTTTTGGTTACTACAACTGGGGCATGAGGTCCCTCCTGGCATCTAGCAGGTGGAGGCCAAGGACGCCCGTGAACCTTCTCCAGGGAACCGGAGCCCTCCACACCCCCACACAGAATGATGAAGCCGGACTCCCAGCTGTGCAGAGGGCAAGAGGCCCTGATGTGGATACGTTCCCCTGTGCCTTTGCTTGCCCCCATCTGGTGACAGATCCTCGCCCTGAGGACTTCCCTGATGGAAGCAGGTCCCTCCGTCCCAAATAAAGGACCAATGGTCCTGCAGGGCACAGAGCCCCTCCCCACCCCACGGCTCGAGAACGTCTTGCACAAGCAAGCCCACGCTCCCCACGCTTCTCTCCAGCAGGGAGGGGCTCTCGGCAGCCAAGTTTCAATGGTCGTGTGGCTGGGCGGGGCAGGAAGACGCGCAGCCCCTGCGGCTGGTCTGCATAGACCACACTCGGCCGGGACGGCAGGCACACGCACTTCACACTCCTCCCACGCGGGCCAGGGTGCAGCCTGGGGCCTCTGCTCTGGCTGACGTGGGCTGGGAAGCTCGGCCACAGCCCTTCCTGCGGGACTTGGCATGTGGCCATTTCCTTCTGAGCCCTTTTTTTTTTTTTTTTTTTTAAAGATTTTGTGTTTTTATCTGAGAGAGAGAAGGAGAGGGAGGGGGGAGCAAGCGTGGGGAGGGGCAGAGGGAGAGGGAGAAGCAGGCTCCCTGCGGAGCAGGGAGGTCGACATGGGGCTTGATCCCAGGACCCTGGGCTTAACTGACTGAGCCACCCAGGCGCACCCCCCTCCCCAAGTTTTTTTAAGATCCCACAAGAGGGGGTCTTTCTGCAGGCCAAAGTCTCAAACGTTCCATCAGAAAGCTCTACAGACGGGAGGTTCTGGTGGCACAGGGGACCCGGGTGGGGAATTTACACATTAGGTATCAGCAACGTGCCCCCCCCCCCCCGCCAAGTTCTTCAGGGGAGAGGGAGCCTGACAAGTGCAGTTCCTTCCAGAGAGGCCGCTTGGAGGCGAACAGCTTGAGCAATGGAAGGTAGCAGGTCCCACGGCGGCGACCCCCTGGCTGACTACTGACAGGCCCTTCAGGTGACTCACCTCAAAATATCCATGGGTGCCTGGTCCGCCCCGTCAGCTAAACATCAGACTCTCGATTTCAGCTCGGGTCATGCTCTCAGGGCCGTGAGATCGAGCCCCACACCGGGCTCTGCGCTGGGCGTGGAGTCTGCTGAAGGTTCTCTCCCTCCTTCTCACTGCACCGCTCCCCCCCCCAAAACCCACAGGCCCCAACTGACCCGTGGACTACTTACAACCAGGCACAGTTACCAAAAAAGGGAGAATTCCAGATTTTGCCGCATCTCCTCATCTTCCCCGTTTAAAAGCAGGCCCCACCCACTGCCTCTTCGTGGAGGTCCTGTCCACACTCCGCCGCACTGTGCTCAGTAAACATCTGTCTCCTTTGTTCGGCCTCAGGTGAATGCTCCCACCGCCCACCCCACGGCATCCACGTTGTCCCTCAACCCTCTGGACCTGGCACCCCGGGCCGGAGAAGGTGGGAGGCCGGCAGAGGTCTGAGCAGGAAGGGGGATCTGAGGTCCCTGGGCAAGACTTGTCCTGGGGCTCAGTGACTCAGGCCTGCCCTGTTGCTCAAAGCACCACATTTAATCTTGAAGGAGCACAGGTGGCTTCTTGCTTGGGTCAAGGGCCTACCGGGTGTTTCACAGTTAGATGGAGCTCCCTGGTGGCGCCTGCTTCCGGGGCAACCAGATGCCTCCAGGAGATGGCAGCAGGCCCCCTGCCAGAAGATTCCAGGGTAGGGTGACAAGCGCCGTGAAGAGCTGAGTGCGGGGTGCTGGGACAGGCCTACAGCCCTACCTAAGGATCTGGGAAGGCTTCTTAGAGGAGGTGACATCCAGAGACCTAAAGGATGAATATGAGTTGGTCATGCAGAGAGAGAGGAAACAGAGAGGGGAGGACTGCAGGGAACAACCTTGCCAGGGACTTCCCAAGAAGCTCCTTCCAGGCAGGGCAAGGCAGGCCCTCGGGGCCCAGGCACTCTAGGGACAGACCACAGTCAGTGGGCTGCTGCGGTCAGTGCCCCTGGCTCCCACATGCAAGGCACCTGTGTGGGTCACAGTCAGGGAGGCTGGCAGCCAGGTGGCCGCAGGCTTGTTCCTCCGTCGCTGGCCTGGCTGGAAAAAGCCTAGGGGCTGGGTTACTCGAGCAACGAGCAAACACTCCTCCACCCACGCCCTGCCCACAGCAGCACCCCTGCCCAGATCCTCGCCAGTTCTCACGGGCCGCTGTGCCCACAAGTGGGGCAGCCTGAGATCCGGGGCTCTGCCACCATGCACCTGCCCACACACCTTTCTGGCGGCCCCAGGGCGAGGGAGCCTGGGATCTCCAGGCCCAAGCAAGCTTGCACAATTCCTGAGAACTGGATTCTTCTTTTAATTTCAAGTTTACTGTGGCCCCTTCAGGGCGTGGGCTCTGACGCAGTTAAAATTGTGCCAAGCTCGTCTGCAGGGATGACGGCTCCTGCCTGGACCCCCAGGTGGCCCCGGGGTGGGGAGTCTACCTTCCCTTACAAGACACTTCGCCCAGAGGACACGGGCCGCTGGGCCCACTCCTGATTCTGGATTCCAGGGCAGGGGCTGCGACGTGTCCTGTTCGACTGATGGGGAGCAGCCGCGGCCTCGCACGGCTTCTCAGGTCTTCCTCACACCTGTGCGCTAGTGAATGAACGCATCTGCACTTGAACCAAAGTGCAAAGCCCGCCATTAACTCTCTACGTTTCAGCTCATTTTCAGCTCATCCCTTCCACCTCACAGAGCTTCTGGGATTCCGCGCTCCCCACCACCCGCCAGGGTTTTATCCACGGTGACATCGGTATAAGGTCATACACAGCGGGGGCGGGCCAAGATGCAGAGGCAGTCAGGGCCAAGCCCACGGCAGCTGTCACAAGCCGCCCAGGGTCGCTGTGGCCCCACTGCTTGAGGCCTGCGGGGAGGGTCAGGCCGCTGTCCCTGGGCCCCAGGCCACCACGGCTCAGCCCCCACCGCCAGAGCCTCCAGCAGCCCGAGGAAGTCCAAGAGCAAAGACACAGCCCAGCCGCCCCAGAAAAAGGTTTGTGGCGTCCTCACCAGCAGCCGCCCTCAGACCTGCTCCCGGGGCCATGCCCCATCACAGTCACCCCCACAACTAACACCTCGCCCACCTCCACAGTTTTTCTAGAAACACGCCGTGAAGGATATTTTACAAACAGAAAGAAGGAGACCGAGTCTGGGGGAAGCAGCGGGGCCGAACTTCAGATCCGGTCTCCGGAATCGCGGACTTGGCGCAGGCGGACAGCCCAGGCCTGGGTGCTGGAGACTTGACCGTGCTCCTGGCAGGAGGGGGCAGGCGGGCGGGTGCGGCGTTCACAACGGTGGCTCCAGGCCCACACCCCGCTCCCCACCCTCCGCCCCGACATCCCCAGGAGGGCAAGGCCGGCCTCCTGTGAAACGAGAGGCTGGACCGAAGCAGGTCCATGTCTAGAACCTTCCGTGATTTGCCATCAAAAGTTAAGTTTATAGGGACGCCTGGGTGGCTCAGTTGGTTAAGCAGCTGCCTTCGGCTCAGGTCATGATCCCGGCGTCCTGGGATCGAGTCCCACATCGGGCTCCTTGCTCGGCAGGGAGCCTGCTTCTCCCTCTGCCTCTGCCTGCCATTCTGTCTGCCTGTGCTCGCTCTCCCTCTCTCTCTCTGATAAATAAATAAATAAAATCTTAAAAAAAAAAAAAAAAAAAGTTAAGTTTATAAATGCTTGTGGACCACCCGGGGGAATGGGCGATGACGCTCACTGGAAAGGTGGGATATGGAATGAATTTGCGGTATGGCCACTGTGTCCACTCACTGTCCTGTATATAAATACATACCAACTAGAAGAAACGGCCCGCGTTAGCTGTGATTTCTCTGAATCGCAGAACAGGGGCTTAGATCTGCTTTTTTTTTTTTTTTTGCATTTTTCACCTTCTTTACAATGAGCACCAAACATACATAACCAGACCCAAAATACTCTGAAGGACATGCTTCTCCAGCCCAGGTGCCCAGCAGACCGTAGCCTCACCCCAGAGGCTGGGCCCTGCACTGGGCAGTGCCCTACTTTGGAGACGGGGGTAAAACACGGCTGCAACCAAATTTCCCCAGCCCTGAGCACCTTGGAAATGTTGATTATTTGCACAGATAAGTCCCACACCTCCCTTCAAAGGAGCCTTTAAAAAAAAAACAAAAAAAAAAACAATACCAACTTGAAATTATATCTCCCTGCACTTTGCCGTGGGCAAGGCAGGTGCAGAGCGGATCTGGAAAATGCCCAGACACACAGGCAGCTGAATCCACACTCAGGATCCCACAAAGTCACAAATCCCATTAAGAGCCCTGAAACCAGGCAAATTACCCCAAAGTGCCAGCATCATCCTGGCCTCCAGCATCCAGGCCAACAGGAGGCCACAGCCTGGAAATGCCCACTAGGCTCAAGGAAGGCCTTCGGCCCCAAGTGAGGTGGTTTTTCTCCAGCAGCCCCTCTCTGCACACTGCTCAGCCAAGCTTTCTTCTGCGTGTCCCCCTGTCCCCACTCAGAGGACAGCCTGCTGTGCCCTGGAGGACTTTGGATGTTCTTCTGTGTGTATCAGTTTACCTTCAATGCTAGGCTGACGGTTCCTCGGAGCAGGACTCCCTAATAACCATTTTTGTATTTCAGTGCCAAACACAGCCCTTGGGCCGAACGGAAGGGGGAATGGCGAGCCGGCCCCCGTTTGTGTGTTACAGTGAGTAACTTGGCCTTGGCTCCACCCCGAAGTTGCTCATCTGCCAGATACCCTCCAAGCACAACATTCAGGGAGGTGACGGCATGAGGTGAGCCGAGACAGACAGAACCTTCCAGAAGGTGGGCTTGGATGTGGGCCAGGAGGAGCGAAGTACACAAGACAGGACCAGAACGGCCGGGCACGTGGGTGTCAGAGTCCAGACTCACCTGCAAGCAGGAGGCCAGTGACATTCTCAAGTCCTATCCATTAACCTCTCCGGGTAAGTGCTCAAGCAGCGGAAAAAACCAGAATGAATCCCAAGTGCCCAGCGGGTCTGGACATACAGGTACCATGTCTGAGCTGTGCTTCTGCTCGGCCCCCTCCCACCAACCACCCACTGTGGGCGGGTGCAGCCTACGCCATCCAGCTCACCCCACCTCTCCACGGTGCCTTCTAGGAGGACCTAGCGCTGAACAGCGGGGTGTCTGTGAAATAGGCAGTGTGCGCCCAGGAATGAAACACGACCAAAGCCTGCAAAATCGGTCCACGAAGGATGGTTTTAATAAAATGGAAGGATGTTTTCAATAAGTTATGTTAAACAGGTTCCGACGCAGTATGTAAAAAATAGTCTCATTATAGTGAACTTTAATGAGACACGTATTTTCTGACATTCATGAGACTAGAAACTATAAGGCAGTGTGATCCGGGGCTACCCTGCCAGGCTAGGTGCCGTTGCTTCCAAAATTGCTCCCCCCCCCCACCAACACCCTCCCCCCTCCCCCCTCCCATAAGCCCGCCAGGCCCACTCCCACCTTGGATCTGGCACCGGCTCTGCCTAGACCATCCTCCCTGGTGACGGTCCCCATACTTGGTCAAATATCTCTTCCTTTTCCTTTTTTTTTTTTTTAATTAAGATTTTATTTATTTATTTGAGACAGAGAGCATGAGTGAGGTGAGGGGCAGAATGTGGGGGATAAGCAGAGTCCCCACTGAGCGTGGAACCTGATGCAGCCTCGACCCACAACCCCGAGATCATGACCTGAGCCAAAACCAAGAGTCAGATGCTCAACCAACCAGACCACCCAGGCACCCCTCAAATATCACCTTCTTAATGAGGTCTGCCACCACTGACTTATCTCAACTTGTAAGCCCCTCCCTCCAACGCCCCCACTCCCCCATTACCCTGTTCAGCTCCTTCCCAACGTGATGGAATTTGCTCGATTATGATTATCACGTTGGTCCCCTCCTACCCCCGTCCTCGAGGCAGGAGCTTTGTTACTTTATGTTTCAGGAGTATCCTCAGAGCCGGAAACAGTGCCTGGCACATAGCAGGCATTCAATAGGCACCTGTTGAATTCACGTGTCTATCTTCTATAACAAGAGAAGAAATAACAATAGCAAAATATTTAAATGTCAAAAAAAATTTAAATGTCGGGGTTTTTTCTTCTTTGTCTAGATCAGGCACATTTCCCCTTAACACGAGACCTGGGTACTTTCAGATGCTTTATCAGCATTAAGAATGGATCTTCTTTTGTAAAGACAAGTTCTTTAAGGTATAATTTACATATACTAAAATTCACCCCTTTTAGGTACACAGTTCAGTGAGTTTTGACAAATGCACACAGTTGTATGATCCCCGACATAACATTTTCAGCATAAGAACAGGATTTTTGAAAATTATATATTAATAAGCAGTCACAGCTAATAGAAATATTTATCTTCTCTCCCACTACTCTCCTAATTATTTCAGTAATTGGTGGTTTTGCAGCTGGTTCTTCTTTCTCTCCCCAGATACAAAAGAAGGGCAGAAAGGAAACCAACGTTTGCTGAGCGCCTGGTACGCATCAGGCACTGGCACCGAGACACCTTCCTGGGTCTCATTTTCTCCCGGAACCCTCTGAGGGAGGTGCTGCGTCCAGGGCACAAGAGAGGAAACCACAGTCAGAGAGTGAACCCCCCACCCAAGGTCACAGGGCTATGAAGAGGCTGAGGCTTCCCTCCATCAGGTAGATTCTGACTTCGGAAGTCACGTTCATCCCAGCAAACAACAATGGGGTCACTGTCAAAACTGTGAACGACAACGGGGCAGCTGCAATCCCTGTTCCTTCTGCATCTGGTGAGACAGGCTTGCCTTGAGTTTCCTGCACGCTATGAAATAGGGGGGCTGTGGATCCCATGCCCTCTGCCCGGTTTGCCTGCGTTCTCCCTTCTTCACCCAGACGCCTCTGACACACAGCTCTGGGGACAAGCAAAGCCCCCAAAACCCCCCAGCCCCAGGACGAGCAGCCGAATGTCCAGGCAGGGACTAGAGAATTCTACAGAGAACAAAGTGCTGCTGAATGAAAAAAAGAGGTTTTCACACAGTACCTAAGGAATGATCTCATGTGCGAAATGCCATCTATAGGGCTATGTGGCTGCAGGGTTGTTCTCCTGGGGTAGGACAGGTACCAGAATGTGGTCTCTTATTCTGGGATGATGGGTAGGACTTCTCTACCCCCTGCCCCCACCTTTTGTTCTTGTAGGATTTCCTTCCCTAAAGACAGCTGACTAGGGAAGATCCCCCCTATTCCCCCGCCAAAGATCTCTGGGCCCAGATCCCTCCAGATCCTTCCAAAGACCCTCTAGGCCCAGATCTCCCAAAGACCACTCCTGTGTGGCCAGGCACGGACACGGACACCTGCCTGTCTGCCCACCCTTCCACTCAACACTTCAAGGCAACCTGTTCTGGGTGGTGAGCAGACCACCAAGGTCCTGTCCCATGGAGCTGCCACTCTGGTGGGGGCGGTGGGGTCAGGACGCCTCCTCTCTGCCCTCGGGCACAAGGCTCTGCCCGTCTCCCCTCTGCACAGCTCCTCCCACTGTGGACCCTCAGCTCAGTTCCCAGGCCCTCCCAAGAGGCTCTTCCAAGAAGCCTTCTCGGATGTACCCAGTCCAAAGCATTCTTTCCCTTTCCATCCAGCACTCAACGCTGTGCTCCTGCCTCTACCTCAACTCTTGTCCCGTGCGTCGTCTTTGGATCGGACACCTCTGCCTGCCTCCCCGTGCGCTCTGAGGGGGCACGGCTGCTTTGAAGCCGTACCTCCCTCAGAGCCAGCGCAGGCCTGCCGTCTGCATGGGCAGCTCCCGGAGGGCAGGGCAGACTTCTGACCCTGCAGCCTGGCCTTCATACACATACGAGAAGCAGGTGCTCCCTGTTACGACCCTAAAGCTCCCGAGAATGGTGAGGTCAGGGGTCAACAGGCAACCCCCGAGGCAGGGGTGTGTATGAAGACAAACAAGGCCAGAAGGGAAACTGGGAGCAGGGCTGGGGGTGGGGCGCGGGGACCATCCGTGTTGGAAGGCCACGATGGGTGACTTTTTTTGTCCTATATCTCGCCAACTTCCTGATGCGTGTTATGTATTGCATTACATAACTTTTCTAATTAAAGTACGGCTTTTAGGCAGTCCAGTGTCTCCTGGGCTCCCGTGTTCTGCCCCACTGACCTCGAAGACAGGACCCAGTGAGTGAGGAAGATGATCTAGGACACCCTGAAGGAGGGAGGGAGGGAGGGAGGGAAGGAGGCGGCCTTGCCTTCCCAGCCAGGTTGCCTCAAGCTCCTGGAAGAGCCGGTCAGGAGACTTGGGGACTTGAGGACCTATCCAGGCTGTGTTTGCTAGAGGCCCAAGGGGGAAAACACTGACCTAGAAGCTAAAATGTACACAAAGTCCATTCTGCAGGAGCCCAGGTGAGCGGGAGCTAAGGTGAGTCTGGACTGTTGAGTTCCGAAGGTTTGACCCAGACTGGGACAAAGGAGAGAGACCCCAAGCACAAGGCCAGGTGATACAGAGTAAGGACACCACAGATCTCTGGGGAAGTGGCCGGGCCAGCCAGGGCTTCTAGCTTGCCCAAGGGCCCAGACATACCCAATCTGGGAGGCTTTTCGGGCTCCAGAAGGCTGAGGGCGGGCGGGGGAGAGGGCTGGCTTCTCAAGGCCAGTGAGGAATCTAGGCAGGAAGGGGCCTCAGGTCCTAGGTGCCAACTCCAAGGTCCTCGAGTCCCTGGGATGAAGTCCCAGGACTTCCCACAAGAAGCCACACTGTGGTGTGACTCTGAGTCCTGAGCTGGGACACGAGGTGGCGAAAACGAAGGAACTCCCACCATCTCCCAAACCGAGAGACCTTATTTATTTCCTGGGCTGACAAAACTCTGAAACATTAAAACCCCACCGACAGCAGGGGGTTTTGTGATGGTATCGTCTACGCTGAGATCCGCTCCCACAATCCGCTCCCACACCCAATCTCCGGTTTCTAGGAACGCTCCTGTCACTTGTCACTTTAGATCACTTTAAATTTTAATTTTTCTATTATCAGTCAGAGGATAAGGATGATACTTCCAGCCTCCACCCACCACATGTCTTATTCATGGAGAAGCGCCTCAGCGTGGGGCCGAGAGAACTTGCTGGGAGACCCCGTACTGCCCCCTCCTGGACAAGCCCCTCCGACTGCCGCCTCCGTTTCCTCTCCTGCCTCCCCTTCCAGTCAGGGAATCTGGCACCCCTGTCCCTTACCCCGGGCGCATGGCCCACAGGCCCACAGGCCCACAGGCCATTGTCCTCAGCCACTCAGGGCCGCTGTCCTCACAGGCCCGGCCCGTGGCTGTTGCTCTGGGGAGGAACCTGTTCAGCGTTCTTACTGGAAGGTCAGGTCAACGTGCAGGGCAGCAAGGCAGTGCTCCCTTTCTTGGGGCCCTGGAGCACCGCTCTGCTCTCCAGGGAGGGCACCGAGGGGGTGAAGGACAGGGAGGGGGAACCCAGGGGTCTTCCAGAGGCCAGGGGCAGGAGAAACCCTCAAGCTCGCCACCTTCTCCAGGACCAGCCTTGGCTTCCAGGCCAGGGAGCTGTGGGGCCCCGGCAGCCGCACTGGGGGCTCACAGGCAGCCAGCCTCCCCGATCCCGCATCCCCTCCAAGGAACAGTGACTGAACACAACAGGCGCTCGGTCACGGACGGAGGACATGGAGTGGACGCTCCATACACTTGAGTGGATTCCCAACGGCGCCCAAAGGAAGTGCCTCTCACGCAAGGTCTCCCCCGTCCTTAGGCGGCGTGGCCCACGGCCCTCCAGTGTGGCTCACACCAAGGAAACGCAGCGTTTCTGCTCCTCAGCCCCACAGGGGGATGAACAGAAGCAGAGATAAAGCAGACGTGAAATCGGGACCTCTGGTGACACTAGACGGGGACCGTCCGCTGTACCCCCGCGTTCCAGCAGCGTGCTGCTGTGCTTTAATGTAAGAGGAAGACCCCCACGGGGTATCCATTATCTCTGAAGCTCGGGGCCAGACGAACGGGCCTCTGAAGGAGAGAGAAAGGTCCCAAGACCCAGTTGTGACACGAGGAGGGGGCGGCTGGCCTGTTCCCCGAGGTCTCTGTGTCATCACCCATGAGTAGCTGTATGGAAGTTTCGTGACCAGGACCAGGACCAAACCCGGGCACGGCGCCACAAGGGCAGCAAAGGACCAAGGCTGGAAGCCAGGTCCCTGTCCTCCACGGCACACTGCCATCCGTGGCTGAGACGGCCCAGGCTCAGCAAGGGGGACTTCCTGGGTGCCTCACCTGGCCACCTGGGGGGGCTCTCTAGGTGAATGGAGCAGCCCTGCGGGGAAAGTGTGGAGCAGGGGGCGAGGAGGCCAAGCAGGCCACCCGGAAACAAAGGCTAGTGTCCACGGGCCATGGGAAGAAAATGCAGTCCCTCCAAGGTCCTCTCTCCCTGCTGGGGACCCTGGGGCTGAAGGCTGTGGGTCAGGCCTGCACCCCATAACATGTCCAATTCACTAACAGCCTCAGATAAGCCCTTTGCCATACAGATGGGGAGACTGAGGACAACAGAGAGGGAGGGCAGAAGCTTGCTGGGGGTCAGGATTAGAACCTGACCCTCCCTTGACAGGGTCGCCCCCTGCAAGCCCGTTCTGACCCAGGAGCAGGGTGTCACTTGACAGAGGAAAGCACCCTTCCTCTCTCGCCGAGGGGGCTCTGGTGGTGTCTTTGTGGGTCACCGCCCTGGGCAGGCTCCTGTGGTCTGCAAGGGGCCAGTGCCAGTGGTCGCCTCGTGTCTGGAGCCCAACCCCCGTGTCCAGGCATCCCAGGACAGCCTGTCTGAGGGCCCGCTCACTGTCACCTCTCTGCCCTCCATGGGGGACCATGCCTGGGGTCAGACACAACAACCCACCCCGAGGCCAGCACCTCTGACACTCCTTGGAGCCTCTTCCTGTCAACACTGAACTAACCGCTCCTCACAGAGACGGTCCAGTTCTGCACGAGGCCCTAGAGAGCCCACAGGTGCACACGAATGCGTGGAACAGGCCGGACACCCACCAGGCCGAAATCCCAACCCCCACCCCACCCCCAATTCCATGCATGTCCCTGGGGATGCACAGGAACATGCACACATGCTGCCCCTCTCTCCTTTGCCACACGCCCCACCGGGCACCAGGTTAGTCGTCACCTCCAGGGCAAAAGAAGAAATTCATGAAGGCAAGCCGCAAAGAGCTCCTAGCAATCTCCAGCAAGGGCCCCCACACCAGTGTTTCGCCCTACCTGGCTGGGCACAACGCCAAATCCAGTATCTGTGTACCTACCACCCCTCCCACCACCTCCCCAGGGCCCAACCCCATCGTTTGCTGAAGATAAGAGGACCAGGTATGCGTCTGCGCGTCCAGATAAGGTCCATATATAGAAGGACAAAGTTGTTTTTTCCAGAATGTTAAGCACATTTCAAGAAGGGAAAAGGTTTCAAGGACACATGGGGGGTGGCCTAATGAGGCCAGAGCCTTTTCCTTTTCCAAAACCATAAGCTGAACTTCTTGAAGTCCAAGTAAATCTGGCCTGCCTGAGCTCACATTGCCTTTTAGCTCACGGCGCTTTCCCTGGTGGATCCAAACACAGCACATTCGTTATTATTTGATTAATAGGGAACAGTTTTCAAGAGACAAAATTGGCTTGCTTAGCCACCACCTCCTCCAACAAGGCCTGAGGGACCCCTCCGAGGGTTCCCGCCACATCAGGGCCCTATCTCCATCCCCCACCTGCTGTGGGCCACCCACCCCCACCCGCCCCAGGGCAGGGTAAGGGCCTGCAGTTCTGGAACTTGCTCCCACACCAGACGGTGCTTATTGATGCCTGTCAGGTAGAGCTGAAATATAAAGTGACCAGGAGGCCCACAGGCATGCGCATCGAGAACCATGAACAGGTACACGCAACCAGAACCACCCACGGGCACGCGCATCTAGAACCACCCACGGGCACGCGCATGGAGAACCATGAACAGGTACACGCAACCAGAACCACCCACGGGCACGCGCATCTAGAGCCGCCCACGGGCACGCGCATCAAGAACCATGAACAGGTACACGCATCTAGAACCACCCACGGGCACGCGCATCGAGAACCATGAACAGGTACACGCAACCAGAACCACCCATGGGCACACGCATCTAGAACCACCCAAGGGCACGCACATCTAGAGCCGCCCACGGGCACGCGCATCTAGAACCACCCACGGGCACACGCAACCAGAACCACCCACAGGCACACGCAACCAGAACCACCCATGGGCACGCGCATCTAGAGCCATTTATGGGCAGATGCATCTAGAACCATCCACAGGCATGTGCATCTAGAGCCATCCACGGGCACGTGCATCTAGAAATATCCATGAGCAGATGCATCTAGAACCATCCACGGGCACATGCATTCACCTGTTAAAATCACCACACACAAAAGCATGTTTTTATGAACTCTCTGACTTTTGTCAGAGACCTGATTCTCATTTCCTAGGGTGAGGCCACTTGTACTCACACAGCCCTGTGCCCAACACCAGGTGGGAACCATAGCGGGAGACAAAATCAGAGGCCCGGCCATCAGCCTGGATCTCTCCAAGTTTGACCTGAAGCATAAATCACCCCAGAGCAAGACAGGCCAGGCTGACTCCCTCAAGTCAACAGCAAAGGTGGGGTGGAGAGAACGACCACTCTGGGGCTTGGGAAGGGGGCGGGAGCAGCAAGAGACGGCTGCCAACTGGCTTTCTGGAAGACAGGCTCTCCCCTCGGGAGTTCGTTAGGAAAGCTCCCTGCTCTCCGGAAGTAGCAGGGGTAGGAGGTGCACTGGGTAGGAGGTGCACCCGCTTCCTGCTGACTGTTCCCACCTCTCTGTAGCAGCAGGCAGCTCCAGACTCACAACCCGGCCCGGGGCCCGGCTCCAAAGAAAACCCAAATGCGAGCACAGGGTAAGTGGCTGCCCTCACCCGGCCCCCAGCCTCCTGGTCCTGCAACCACCCAGCACCTGGACAGCAGGAAGGCAGGTGCTCACCAACGCCGGGAAGGGCATCTGAGATACCGTGAGCCTGGGAAAACCCCAAGAGAATTTCCCAGGGGCTTGAGAGAAGAGCGAAGTGAGCCCCCGAGGAAACATACCCCTAAAAGGCCAGATGGGGCATGGCGATCCGGCACAGGCATTCCATGACTTTCCTGGGCAGAAGAAACGGCTCCCTCCCTCCGGCCCCACAGAGCCGGGAAGAGCTCCCTCACTGCGGCCACCCCAAAGGGGCATCTTCGGCGAGACTGGGCTGGCCATGCTTTGGGCAGATTCTGCCACTGGATCAGGCACCAAGTGCACTGATCAGGCGGTGGCGGTGTCCAGTGCCAGCCGTCCCCCAGTCTGG
The DNA here is from genome assembly GCF_020171115.1 of Neogale vison. Taxonomy (NCBI): domain Eukaryota; kingdom Metazoa; phylum Chordata; class Mammalia; order Carnivora; family Mustelidae; genus Neogale; species Neogale vison. The sequence continues at coordinate 136,966,750 of NC_058098.1, forward strand.
TGGGAAGCATGGGCCACCGCCAGCTCGGGGGACGTGCTTTTGGGAAAATCTGGTCATGACGGCATCCCTCTGCCATGTCTCCCGACTCAGGATAGATGTTGGCTAAGAAAATGAAGCCAGTTGTGGCAATGACTTCCAACAGATACAATCAAATGATCTATTCCTGGATTCTGCAAGTACTGAAATGTAATTCAATTCCTGAAATGTCATTTGGAGCTGCTGGTGCGGGTGGCAGAGCAGCCCAGTAAACACACCACCGTTCAAGCCCAAACACACACGCCGACCTTGAGCCCTGGTGCCCGGTGCTGCGTGGGAGGCCGGCTCCCAAGGAAGCCAGAGCCAGCAGGACCTAAGGAACAGTGGTCCCGGGGAGGAGACAAAGCCGCAAAGAAGTGCTCACGATGCCGCAGGAGGTGTCCCGCTGGAGAGACACTGAGGACCCACACTGAGCGTAAGGAAAGGGGGCTCAGCACACCCGGGGGAGTCAGGGGGCTCTCCAGCCACACCACAGCTGTCCCCAAAGCTCCACTGACCAGCTGATAGGAGGGGACCCGCCCTTGGGGGCTCTGGCCCAATAAATGTGGAGACACATTGGTCATGCATGCACACGCACACACTGACACGGATGTGTGCACAGACACACATGCACACTCATTTACATGCACACGCATAGATGTGCGCCCCCATATACAGGGACATACGCATATGCACAGTGACATGCCTGTTGGAGATACAGGCACAAGTGCACATACACACGTCTGCATGCCCCTGCATACGTGGGCAAACACACACGTGTGACACACAGACACATGCACACATACACACACACCGCACGTGCATGGGCACATATGTACACACCGGCATGCATGAGAGAGACACAGACATATGAGCACATATGCACACACAAGCATGTGCACATAAGTGCATGCCCCCAAGTACACAGGCACATATGCACAGTGGCACACACATGTGGCATGAAGACACATGAACTCACATGCACACACACATACACACATGACCCACAGGAGCATACAGACATGCGTGTGGACATGCAGACACAGGTGCACATCCCACACATGAGCACACGTGCTGACATGCATGCTGGCACTCAGACACACATGAGCATGCACACGAACATGTACGCCAACATGCATATATGCCCGCTGGCAACAGAGACACCATGTGTGCACACACACACACACCTGTGCACAGAGATGCCCACATGAACACATGTGCACACAGTCCCACAGTAGAGAGGGCAAGGACCAGATGAGGCGCAGGGATCCCACATGGCACCAGCTCCAGCATGAGGGGCAGAGGGCTGCCCCGGCTCCGGGGCGCGTCCACACCCCCACCCAGCACGGATCCACCCGGAGCTTCAGGCGGGGGCTGCGGAACAGGAGAGAGCGTCTGCTGGCACTTTGACACATTTATGCTGGGAAGCTGAAAATGGACATGAGAACCGGCAAAACTACTCTTCTGCTTTACTGGTTTCTTTCTGAAGTTTATGAATTTTCAATAAGAGAGATATTAAAATTTTTGTTCAAATCACGACAACAAAGTGCCCCCTGAGAACCGCATCTGTCTCCGCCCGCCCTGCCTAGATTAAGTATCTCACACAACACGTGCCGCACACGCAGGGACCAGCTTCTCCTTAAGTCCTTGGCAGATGACTATGAACGAGAGGAACGACCAGAAGTCCCTAGACAGACCCCTCTCCTTCGGACGCCCCATGGCGCCGCGGGGGCCTCTCAGCACAGGCGGGGTCGGCACCCTCCGTGGGGCTCCCGGCTCCCCTTGCTGGGCCGAACACCCCTCCTCACACACGGGGGGAGCCAGTGTCTGCCCTGCCACTGGCTGCCCCCACTGCAAAGTCCCAGGCTGGTGCAGCCCCGAAAACAAGGGCACTGTATGAGATACACTTGGGGGCCCTGGGCACCCCCCAACATAGTCCATCTGACAGCCGAACGGCAGTGCAGTCTCGGGGTGCGGAGTTCTCCCTGTGCCACTGCTGGGAGCCGAGATCCTCACGGTGGTGTCCACATCAGGGGGTGGAAATCAGGACAGCAGCCCGTGGGGGAGCCCATGGCAGGCAAGGCAGGCATCGGAAGCTTCCAGAAGTGACACCCAAGCCCTGAGGTGACAGAACGGGACTGCGGGTAGGCTGGGGAGGGGCACACCAGGACGGGCCAAAGCCACGAGTTCAGCACGGGTGCTTCCCCCCCCCCACCCACCCACCCCCGGTCCTGGACCAGGGAAGTGCTCTCGGGAAACCAGCCCTGAAAGCGAACAGGGAGACTGTGCTATTTGTGGGAGCCGAGCGGCGAGCTCCTCAGGTACACAAAGCGTCCCTCTCCGGTCCACATTCAGTCTGCTTGAGTTCAGGGGGAGGGCCTCTGGGACACAGGGTGGGGACGCACGTCCAGCCGAGGAGGTCCTTCCACAGGAACGATGCTATTCTGGAAACCAGAAGACCTGGGGCTGGTCCAAACCAGCAGCTCAGGACTCGCATTCTCTGCCTTCTGGGAGCCCGTTCATGAGGAGAGGACCAGAGGCCACTTGGATGAGTGGGAGCCTGAGGGACGATGGGGTGACCTGTAAAGCCTGGTGTCTGTCAGCTGTCCTTACGACACTCTCTGCAGCTGGGGAGGGAGGTAAAGACTATGGGGCCAGGTAGATGAACCATCCAGATCGGGTGGGAAGAGAAGCAATGGCTCCCAGCTGCAAGCCCCCAAAATGGTCATCTCTGAGGAAGACCTGCCTGTCCCTCCCCAGGCCGGCATCAGCTGCCCCGCCTCCTGCATGGACTCTGGGCAGACGCCCCACCCGTGCACCTCGGGGCTGGACGGTGCACTGATTTCCAAGCACATCCCCAGAGTCAGGGCTCAGTCGGTGGCAAACAGCCCCCCGACCCCAGATGCGCGCGCACACACACACACACACACGCACACATGCACGGGCCTGGGGCAGGTGCACAGAAGGTGGGGTCGCCCGCAGAGACAGCCAGGAGCCCACAGTTCTAGAACATCACAGGAGAGGGGCAACAGCAGGGACAGGGAACCTGAGTTCTAGCTCCAAGACATCCGTTTCCTCTCCTATAAACCATGTCAATGACCAAGTTCCGGAGCACGGGGGACAGCCCTGCCCACGACTGCCTCTGGGGGCTGGGTCTGCACACGTGCAGGCACGGATCCCTTGCATCCAGCTCCCCGGGACTCGCGGTATTTCCAGGCTGGTGGTCAGAGGGGACAGGACACACCCGCCCAGTGACACCGGGTTGACCTCACATAGGAGCTTCCGGTTCAGGGTATGGCCAGCTTTCATGGGCCCAGGCCCCAGCTGTGAAAGGACAAGCAGTGGAACTCATGAGGGAGGGGAAGGGGACCGTCTCCTTCAAACAGGCCCTCCTTTAAGGGGGAGCTGCCCCTGCTGGAGGGACAGCAGCGAGAGGAGAGAGTTCAGAACATTCCAGGCAGGAGGAGACTCCTTGGCAAGAAGTCAAGGAAGGGAAGGGAAGTTTCTCGAAAACCAGCCAACAGGAAAGGGAACATTTCCTTCTGATAATCCGTGGACAGCCGGGAGGGTGCCTCCCATGGGACTTATGGGCTCTGTCTCCCCAGGGTCCCCTGCCCCCGCCCCTTACACACACATCCTCCCAGCTTCTGTCTCCCTGGAAACCCCAGTCCAGGTCCCGGCCCCTTCTCCCTGCATCCACAGCCACACCCAGGTAGCTGAGCAAGTCCCCCACGGCTGTGTCCGGCTCGCTGGGCCCTCCTCATCTCTCGGGGAAAACCGCCATGGGAGGGGAGCCCGGGTTGAAAAACAGCAAGCAGGGCTACCCCAAGCAGGATCCTCCCTCTGGGTACCCCTGGAGCCTGAGCCCTGCGGCAAAGGCAAAAAGGACACCATTACCCAGTATCACTGTAGGCTCTTCCCAAACTGCGGCCTCTTCCCCACTCCCAGAGGCCCCCGCTCCTCCAGGAGGCCCCTGTCAATCCCGGCCAGGAAGCTTCCTGCAGCAGGGACGTCCCCCAGCCCAGGGGCCTCCACCCCACCCCACGCCCTAAATCCCACCTGCCCTCCCCAAACTGCTTGCCAGACGCAGTAAAGGCCAGTAAAGGCCACTGCTCGCTGGGCACGGAACACTTTCTCCACGTTAGGTGACCAGACCTAAAATGGTAGGTGTGGCAGATCCACCTTTCAGACCAGAAGAAACCCAAGGCTCGGGGGTGGCAAGCAGCTCCCTGGAGGTCAGGCAGCCCACGGACGCTGGCTCCAGATCCGGGCTCCAGGCCGAGGAGTTCACACCAGGGGTGACATCGGGGCCCACTTAACACGCAGCTGCCTCGTCCAGCCCTGGAGATCCTGATCAGTAGGACTGGGAGGAACCCAGGAGTCTACACCCCAGCCCGCCAGCTGCCTGGTGGGTCCGACAGAGGGCAGGCCACACCATTCAGAAACATAAAGACGCCCCACACCTGTCACTGAAGTGGAATGCCATAAGGAGAGCTCAGACACCTGACAATGTGCCAGCACATCCTAAAAGGTCCCTTATAGCAGCTTCTACAAACAGCCAAAAAAAGTCCCACGTATCTCTCCAGCACCATCCAAGGCTCAGGGGAACAGGAACGGGGCTGCTGGAGCACAAACCTCCAGCCCCCCACCCCGCGAGGGCGCACGGCTTGCTTCACACCGCAGAATTCTCCAGAGTCAGAAATGCTCCCTGCCACGGTGTCGCAGTGACCTCAGAAGACCAGCTTTAGGAGAAATCTGTTTCTCCGTGGCTCTGCTCAGCACTGCCTTTATAAAAAATTTAAAAATCTTCTCATCTTCCAGTCAACTTCAGAAAAAGAAATAAAGTTAGACACAGGTTGGGACAGATGGAGACTGGGGCGGTGTCACTCCAGGAAATCCGCTTTCCCCCTCTGAGCCTGGGAGTCCCTGTTCCAGAATAATATGACCGCATCTTTTCTAATGCAGGTGCAAAAGCCACCACTGAAACCAGTCCCGGTGCTGGGCACTTCTCTCTGGCACAGGACCACGAGGGGTTGCAGCTTTGCCCGTGAGAGGCCCTCTGTGCCGTCCGCACAGCCTCCAGGACTGCCTCCCTCCTCTCCCACCGCCGCAGACACGGGATCCCGTTCTGCAGATAAGCGCCCGGGGCTGCCGAGTCCCTCGTCGGGCTGCCAACTGGCAGAACCTTACATCAGGTCACGGTGAAGGCCGCAGCCGCCCTCCATCCCCACGGCCCACCTCTCTTTCCTGAAGGAACAAAGATCATCTAAAGAAGGAAACCGAGACAAGCAGAAAGGGTCCTCCCCAGTTCTCCCCACTGCTGGATGCTCCGTCCCTCACACGCCCCGGAATGCCCCTCCACAGACGTTAACCCCTGAGAACTCCAGCCTGACCTCTCTGGGAAGCAGGACCCAGAGCCATCCGGAGCTCGGCCTGCTGACATGCCACCCTCCCTAGGATGCCCCCCTCGCTTCCTCACTTGACGGCCGACCTGCCCGCCACACACCAGCCAAGGGCTCCTCCCACCTGCCTGGGTCCCAGCCCACAGCTGCCACCCTCTCTGTCCCCACTGCCACTAGAGCACCACCTGCTCCCGCCAATCCCGCATGTGTACCTGCTCACCTCCATAATGCTAGCATACAGTAGGCGCTCAAAAAAGACTCATTGGTTGAGCAACTCAGATTCAGTTGGGCAGAGTCAAGTGGAAGCAGCCCTAGGCCCCTTCTCCAGCACTCGCTAGCTGTGTGACCCTGAGTACCTTCCTTACCCTCTCTGAGCTTCTGTGTCCCTGTTACGGTTGAGAGGGTAACTCCAGCTGATACCACGAGACTCAAATTACCTAAAGTATAGGAAAGCAATTGGCAAGCTTTCAAGGGCTACAGAAATGTTACCAATGTTATTATGAAAAGACATCATTACCATAAGAGACTCTAACCTTCCCATGTACCAAAGTAATCGCTGCAAAATTGAGAGCTTTAAACACAATGGTAAGCACGGTGTGCACAGCTTAGGAAATCAGTTTAAAATAACCAGCAAATCATTCATCTCAGGTTCCCAAACACGATGGTTTCACAGCACCGACGAGGAGGCACGACAAACGTCCAGGGAGCCGGGACTGGTCAAGGACTTTGGTTAGAGATTCTGTCTTCTGATAATTTGAAGCCAAGTAGGGTAACTGATTCAAATTTCAGAGAGCCATGACAGTGTCCTGGGGTGACCCTACACAGCGGGCTCACCCATCCTCAGGTAGTGTTCTAGAAATAGGGCCCCCTGACCAACAGGCTGGACGGGGAGCTCCATGAGAGCGGGGCCCACATCCAGCCACCTCGCTCCCGTGTGTCGTCAGAGCTCCGCAAATGCGGGGCACATGCCAGGAGCCCTGACATCTCTACTGAGGGAGGCTGAGGGACAAGGGATGAAAATGCAATTAAGAAAGTTCAAAAGGGGGGGCACCTGGGTGGCTCAGTGGGTTAAAGTCTCTGCCTTCAGCTCGGGTCGTGATCCCAGGGTCCTGGGATCGAGTCCCGCGTCGGGCTCTCTGCTCAGCGGGGAGCCGGCTTCCCCCTCTCTCTGCCTGCCTCTCTGCCTACTTGTGATCCCTGTCTGTTGAATAAAGAAAGAAAAATCTTAACAACAACAACAACAAAGAAAGTTCAAAAGGACAGAGAGAGAGAGAGAGAAGGGAGGAAGGAAGGAGGGAAGAGGAGAGGGAGAAGGCAGGAGAGGGACAATGGAGAGAGGAAGGCAAGAACCCCAAGAATTCTTCTGGAATGTGCACAGGCCTCCACTCTCGTACTGCGAAGATGGCTGGTCTCCCGTCACATAGGATTTGTTTTCCAAAGGAAGTCTAGTGAAAGGATTGTTGTATTTTGGGTTTTGCTCTCCACTGTCCGTTGTTCATAGCTGAGACTATGTGAAAGTCTCTCGTGTAATGGGACGCCAAAGCCCTTGGCTCACGGGTCCGGCTCACACATGCTGGGTGTCTGGGGAACTCAGTCTCCTGGGGGAGGCTTCCTAAGCCCGAATGCCCTCCCTGTTTGGCACCCTCACCCCAGGGGCTCCTAGGGCAGCAGCTCCCTGCAGCCCCTTCCAGGGACATGCCCCCCCATACCCTCTAACCCACCACAGGGAGTCAGGGCTTCTCCCCCATCAACGTGTCTTTTAGGGGTATGACCGCTCTCTCAAGACTGGGGGCCCTTGCCAGTATCCCACACTCCGCAGCACGAGACCTGTGGACTGTCAGGTGACGGATGAACGGACAGATGGAGAAATTGAAGGAGGCACTGATCGGCCCAGGAGGCAAACTCACAGGTGATAAGGAAGTGGGTAAGAGGCAAGCTTAGGGGCTCCCGGGCCTGGTGAAGATGGCAGAGTTAACCCAGCCTTCTCTGAAGTGTCCATTAATGCATCAGTACATATGGAGCTAAAACTGCCCACCACTGCTGGGGGTACTGGCCTCCAGGAAAGGGGGCACCTTACTCAGAGTGGAGAGGAGCTGGCTTGACCATCCGCCCACCAGGCAGTGGCGTGAGGGTCAGGGTCAGGATCACGGGAGGCGGGGAATCAAGGGCTGTGGTTTCTCTGGGGTTGGAGGGTGAGGCCCCAGCCACCCAAAAGGGCCTGGAAGGTGGGGGTTGGGGCTCATGGTCTAGAACCTTCCTTCCACGGCCGCAGGGCTATAGGTGGGAGGCTCTATCTACCTGGGCAGAGGGCCTGAGAGACAAGGCCCCGTGGCTTGGTGGCTCCCCAAGAAGCAGAGAGCAGAAAAGTCCCCCGTGCCCACTCGAGGACTTGCTGCTGCCACGCAGGCCATCAGGATGGCAGAAAGGAGAGACGGCAACCAAGCCTCCTGGTTTCCGTTTCTCTCAGCCACGGCTCTACAACACCTTGCTTCCATCCTGAGGGCTGCCTGGAGTCCCTCGCTGGCCCGTCCGCAACCCTGCTGCTAACCGGTCGTCATCTGGGTCACCTGGCATTTCCAGAGACCGTATTTCCAAAGGCTCTCTAGATGGTTATGGCCACGCTTCACCCCTGCTTTTCTCTTCATACTTTCTACTTAATAAAATGGGGCTCGGGACGCCTGGGTGGCTCAGTCGGTTGGGCATCTGCCTTCAGCTCAGGTCATGATATCAGAGTCCTGGGATCGAGTCCCACATCGGGCTCCTTGCTCAGCGGGGAGCCTGCTTCTCCCTCTGCCTGCCTCTCTCTTTCTCTGACAGATAAATGGATAAAATCTTTAAAAGGGGGGGGTGCTCAACCCAGCAATCCCGACACCCAGACATCACATCTGTCCCCCATTTATAAAGTGGGACCAGAAGCATTGCGATCAGGGACACATGTAGCCAGAAACTGGAGCCAAACCCTCTTCTTTCTTACAGCAAATCCCCGGGGCCCCAGAGAAAGGCTGTGCTCATCAGAGCTGCCCACAGCAAAGCCGCGTTTGAAACGTGAAAGGAAGCAGGCTCAGGGGAAGAGAACGGGCAGGAGCTATGGCCCCAAATCACAGCCATGTTTCCCCCCGAGGGGCAGAAGCTCTGGGGGGTGCAGACCTGGGGAGGCATAGCCATGCCCCCTTCCGCCACCTTCCGCTGTCTCGCTCCCGGCAAACACAACCCCACGCTTTCTCTGCCTAAAGACGAGGGCACCGTTTCCTGCAGGAAGACAGCTCTGTCGTTATCACCGGTGGGGATGGGACTGCGTGGAGGAGAAAAACACCGTTTCTTGGTTTTCTTCTCTCCACTGCAGGCGGGCAAATGACAGGAGGAAATATCACTGTTCTGCAGACACCACTCGGGGAGGGAAGGTCACGACGTTTAAAAGAACCTGCTGGTTCGGAGGCGGGTCCCCATCTAGAGTGATCCAATAAAGAGGCAAGAGGCACCTGCGCTCTTCCTAGCACACTCCTTGGAGGAAACGCATCGCCAGCGACGGCGTGAAACCGATCAGGGCAGAACTGCGCAGCGCGGAGCCTCCTTCCCGCATCCGGATACCCGCGGGCGTCCGCTGCACCTGTGGCAGCTTCCTGGCCACGGCAGCCCCGCAGAAGGTGCGAGACTCGGCCTCCTGGCACAGCTCACGCCCCCAAGGAAGAAGTAAGACAAGCTAGCGCTGCCACATAGTAAGGAAAATGCACGTCCGAGTAGGAGCCTGGGCGAGACCAGGAGTCATGAATTCCATCCCCTGACCCTCACCTGCCAAAGCTCTCCCTCGTCTCCTCCTCCACCCCCCACCCCCGGCTGCCCGGACTCCTGTGCTCCCAACACACCACCTCTGGCCCCCTCCCTGGTCCTCTGGACGCAGGTCCCTGAACAGACGGCCTGGGAACACCAGAGCAGGTGCTCACCCAAGAGTCGAGAGATCACTATTTTAAACAGCTTTCAAAGGAGGTTATGTGAGGGTTTGTGGGATGGGAGCAGGGCCGGTGCAAACCCCTGAACGTGGTCAGGCCGGAGGAGTGCTCAGGGAGAGGCCTGCACAGGGGCAGGGCAGAGCAGGGCAGGAGCTGGACCTAGGGGAGGTGGGCGGCTGAGACCTGGGGGAAAGCCGGGGCCACGGGGCCCAGGACCCCATGGGAGAGCCCTGAACAAAGGTGAGGGTTTTACCATATACCCACCGCTCACTTTGTACCAACAACCCTGGGGTGCCCTTTCCTGATGACCATGCCCCAGGGTGGTGTGGATAGAGGGCACAGACCGACTATGGCACCAGACAGAGCTGGGGTCCCGGTCCTACCTTTACAGCTCGGCCCAGCCACTTAGCCTTTCCGGCTGCCTGCAGGAGGAAGGGGACTGTGAGGGTGATGCCACATCGGGCACCTGGCACAGAGCAGCGCTGCTGCTGCCCCCCACTGTCCTGGCCTGCCCCTCCCTGCCTCAAACTTCTCGGCTGTCCTTTGAGGCCTAATTCAAGCCCCCCCATCAGGTCCTCCCAAGCTAGAAGGGGTATCCCACGATGAACTTAGGCGCTGTGTGTCTTTAGGAAAGTTACCTAACCTTGCTGGGCGTCAATTTATGTATAATGAAACAAAGACAGTAAGACCTGCCTCAGAAGGTCACTGCTGGAATCAGAAGAGCAAATGAAGGAAGGAATAAGCAAATAAGGAGAGGAAAGGGCCTGGCGCAGAGCGAGCATGTGGCAGGCGTCAGCGACATCAGGACTGAGCCCCTCGAGGGCTGGGGAACACAGACCTGGGCCCATGTCAAGGACAGGCACAAGGCATGTTCTCCTTTCACAGCATTTGGGGCAGGATGGACGCTCTGTGACGCAGATGGCGGTGGGGGGGCAGGCGGATCTCCATGCACGCGTGTTGTCACTGCCCCTGCCGGGGAGTGGAAAGCGGATTTCCCAAGCCCGAGGAAGGCGGGAACGTTGGAGCTGGTGTCTCCATCTGGCCGGGGGAGGCCCCCGCAGGAGGGAGGGCGGTGGAGGGTGACCCGGCTCCTCAGAGAGGAGAGCCCAGCCCTGCACCTGGGAGACGCTGTGCCTTCCCAGATGTGAGGCAGGGGCTCTGAGGATCCCAAGCCAGGGGGCCTGACCCCGAAGGGTGCTTCCGGAGGGGAGAGAAAGGCCAGGTGCGGGTGGACTCAGGGCAGGGCCCAGCCTCCCTCTCCCTCCTCCTGTTCGCCCCTCACCTGCTTTCTCGCTGTCTGTCTCTGCATCTCCCGCACCCCAGCCCCGCATCCCTTCCTCCCCCTCTCTCCCCCCGTTCAGTGGAGAGCAGCGCAGGTCCTCCGCTGTGACCGTGCAGTTGGGGGTCACGCAGAACGCCTTTGGGCTGCTTCTCTCGCCAGTTATAAACAAGCATGTTTTGCCGAAAGGCCAACAAATCGCCATCATCCCACTCCGTGCAGTTGCTGAGGTAAATTACTGGTTTGTGACTAATGTTCCTGGGGAAGAGAGCGCACTCTCCGAGACAGTGCCGCACCTCAGCCAGGAGCTCCTCTTGCCAAATAAGAGAAAACAGGTACCGATTTCCTGGACCCTCAGAGCAAGGCCCTGTGGCCGCCCCCCCTCCCCGCCACACACATGGAGCCAAAGGAAATTTGCGTAAGGTCATTATTTATCTACTTAGAAAAAATGCGTACATGTAATGCGGAGTTTAATGCTCCCAGGCCTTTGCAAGACTAGCTTCTCCATCTCCCTGGGCGGGAAGCAGATAACAAAGGAGGTCAAGCCCTTATCGATTTTCCCAGCCAGCCGTCGGGTGTTTCTCCACAAATTTACACAGTTGCAGACAGTCTCCAGGAAGAGCTGTCAGGACAAAACACTCAGTGTTGCTCTCCACTTCCTTTTCAGTGACCAGTTAATGCTGTGACTCTCCCGCAAACTCCTATGCACCCTTCAATGCCCAATCAAAATGCCCTCCCTCTTGGCTGCTACCGCCCGCCTCAAGAAGGTGTCCCACCACTGCTCCCCCCCGGCTTTCAGAAGGCCAGTGCAGGGCCCATCTATCTTCTGACCTCCCACGAGCCAGTGAGCTACAGGGGCACAACGACACCGCCTTCCCCACCGTGAGCTCCAGAGCACCTCTCCAGATAGGCCTGGTTCATGGAGGAGGTTCAGAGGGCTTGACAGGTGAAGGAGCTGGAGGAGAGAAGAGCAGTTTGCAAAACTAAGGTCACGTCACAAGTTTCACACTAGGCCCTTGCACAGGGCTGCACATTTAGGATCAGAAGCCCTCGGAAGTCTAGGTCACTTGTACGATAAGCCCCCATCCCTGCTCCCCACCCCAGAGCTATGCAAGCACCCAGAGAGAGGCAGAAAGAAGGTCTGAGTAGTCAGAAGCCCATCCCCGCCTTGACAGTGCGGGGCCTCAGAGTGTGAGGCTGGTGTCGCCTGGCGAGCCAGCAGCCTCAGTTTACTCCTCCGTGCAAGGATGACACTGATGCCTCCAAGCCCCCTTGGCAAGGGAACCTGTAAGGTGCCAGGAGGAGGTAAGAGCATTAACTGTTATCTGACCCAGCATTAACTTGGCAAAGTCAGCCTCGGTTTGCACCCCGAATTTCTGAGATCTGTTTGCGGGAGCTGTGGAGGGGAGGGACCACTTACAGTGCAGGGGAGAAGGAAGACACTGAGGCTCCCAAGAGGTCTGTAACCGCCTGGCAGTAGAAGGCACTCAGAAAACACCTGTGGGATGAAGGAGGGAATGGACGACAATGAGAATGAGCCCACAGCTGAAGGACTGTGCGTAGGGAGGGGGAAACAAAACCCTGCTGGGCCTGTGAGGCTGCAAACAAAGACCTGGGAGACCTGGGAGAGTGAGTTGAGAGACAATTAGGAAAGAACCGCATGATGTTGGAACGCACTGCAGCTGGTGGGTGAGCTCCCCGTCGCTGGAAGAATACAAGCCCAGAGCAGATGAAAGATCACTTCACAGAACTATAGTACAGCTAAAAAACCCAAGCATTGCGTGGGTGCTTAGAATAAAAACTCTCTCAGTCCCTTTCCACCTGACTTCCGGCATTCTACATGCTAGGCCAGGGGTCAGCAAACCTCTGTAAATGGCCAGAGTAAATATTTTCTGCTTTACACGTTATGGGTCTCTGCCCCAACTCTTCAACTTTGCCTACTGAGCAACAGTTGCCGAAGATAATGACATAAATGACAAATGAACGTGGCTGTGCCAATAAAACTTTATTTGCAAAAACAAGCAGGGGGCCAGATTAGGCCCTGGGCCCCTAGTTCTAGAGGGATGATCTCGTCAAGTGAAGCTGTGGGCAACTGGTAATGTTGGCTCCCCAACCCCCCAGGGTCCAGCAGATAATACATACTGCTTTGCCCTCAGGCCCAATTTAAATCATCCTAGGCACCCCACGCCTCAATTTCTTTGACCTTTTACCATTTATTTTACTATTCTTGCTGCATTTGCCTATGTTTGAAATTTTCTGTCATAAAAAAATTTAAAGAGAAGAAAGAAAAGAAAAAGAAGGCTTCCCAGAATCCAGACCCACATAGAAAGCTGACCCAGTCCTGCCGTCTCTAAACCACCACAAGCCACGGGGCCCTGAACCAGTGGCCCCCACCAGGGCCCCCCACTGCCAGCACTGACCAGACACAGCAGAGAGAGGAAAGATGACCATGTCAGAGGTTTCTCTACAAGCTGAGGTGCCTTTTCAGAGGACGCTCTTTTCTTCTGCAATCACACTTTCCCTTAACAATTGTTGCTACAAAAATGTCCCTTCTATCACAAAGAATAATTTAGATGACAATGTTTTATGCCCTGATGTGACAAAAGTTAAAGGTAGTAACCCTATATGGGCCCTGATTTATTAATTAATTTTTTTGTTTGTTTGTTTTTGCCAGTTCAAATCCTAAAGTCTGGGAGCTCCTACCCCCTCTTTGGGTCCTAAAAATGAACTTTCCCTCAGGCTTCTCTTCACGCCCCAGCCTCACCCCTCCAAGACCCAATCTCCCACATGAAGCACCTGTGTGATGCCCCCAGGTCCTCTGCTACCCCCGAGGATGGCTGCAGCCCCAGGGTGCCCCCAGCAGAGGCAAAGGGGTGCAGGGGACCTGCCTTGCCATGGGATGCCACCCTGACCTCATGGTCCCATGCTCAAGGCATGTGCACAGGCCTTTGTTGGTTCTCAAACGAACCTTCGAGGCTAGCAAGACAGAAAACTGAGGTACAGAAAGGCCAAATGACCCGTCCACGTTCCTCCAGCAAACCAACCGCAGGCGAGAAGGGTGTCTCCACTGACAGCTACCAGCCCCAGGCAGTGCGGAATCTCTCTGCCTTCATGTTAACCTGGCCCACCACACCTCTAACCACCCTCTGACAGCAGGACTGATAGAGCATCATCTTCGCTTAGTCTGCATTTTCAGTGACCGGTTCAAATAAAAAATTAAGTGTCTAACCTGGTCCCAATTTTTTTTTTTTTAAGATTTTATTTATTTGTCAGAGAGAGAGGGAGAGAGCGAGCACAGGTGGACAGAATGGCAGGCAGAGGCAGAGGGAGAAGCAGGCTCCCCGCCGAGCAAGGAGCCTGATGTGGGACTGGATCCCAGGACGCTGGGATCATGACCTGAGCCGAAGGCAGCTGCTTAACCAACTGAGCCACCCAGGCGTCCCACAATTTTTTTTTTTTTTAATGTCAAGAATGGTACCCGTCTTTAAAGAACTTACTGGCTGGTCAGAAAGACTAGAAGATTCTTTTTCTTTCTGCTCCAGAGAGTGCAGAGAGCTGGAACCTTCCACATCTGGAACATTCCAGAAGGTCTGGCAGATCAGGGAGACTCCAACAGTGCTCCTACTGGGAGCGCCAGGCCTTAAGCTCCTTCCACACCTCTCTGTGGAGGCCTGAGCTCTCAGGACCCCTCAATATTGAAACCAGTTCCCCAGAAGACAGAGAGGAAGGGACATGCCTGGGTCTTGCCCCAGCACGCATGACCTGTGCCAGTGGAACCAGCTGCCGACAGGGGATGAAGTCAATTGTTTCCAGGATAATTAATTTAGAATCAGACACAAACCTACTGGGAAATCAGTCCATTAACAAAGAGACTCAAGACCAGAATGGGGAAGTTTCAGCAATATGTGGGCAGGAATCAAGGTATATTCTATATCCTGAGGGGCTTAGGGGATTAGGGAAGGAACAAAGTCCCAAACACTGCAAGGGGACCTCCATGCAGAACCTCCCTCTACTGGAAATCGGAGATGGGGAAAAGGGAAGGGGTCGGAGAGGAGAGGTGGAGGGTGTAGTGTAGTGGATAGGCAGCAGGGCTCCTGGGGTTTTGTTTTTAAAATAGTAGCTTTCTTGGGGCACCTGGGTGGCTCGGTGGGTTAAAGCCTCTGCCTTCGGCTCAGGTCATGATCCCAGGTCCGAGGATCGAGCCCTGCATCAGGCTCTCTGTTCGGGGAGTCTGCTTCACCCCCTCTCTCTCTGCCTGCCTCTCTGCCTACTTGTGATCTCTGTAAAATAGATAAATAAAACCTTTAAGAAAAATAGTAGCTTTCTTGAGATACGATTCACAAAGCACACAACTCACAGATCTCAGGTATGCAACTCAGTAATCGCACAGAGTTGTGCAACCATCACCACAACCAACTTCAGGACATTTTCGTCTCCCTCAAAAGACACCCACACCTATTAAGAGTCACTCCCCCGGTCCCAGCTCTGGGCAACCCTAATCTACTTCCTGTCTCTACAGATTTGCCATTCTGGACGTTGCACATAGGTGAAATCACATAATCTGTGGTCTTTCATGACTTACTCCATTCACTCAGCATATTGTTTTCCAGCTTCTTCTGTTGTATAGCATGTGAATGGGATTTCCTTTTCATTGCCAAATAATATTCCACTCTGTGGATCTAACACATTTTGTTTACACATTCATCAGCGGATGGACACCTGGCTTGTCTCCACACGTACGAGCATGTTTCACGGGGATGTGAGTTTTCCTCTCCTTGGGGTGTACACCTGGGAGGGGAACTGCTGTGTCATGTGGGAACTCTCTGTCTAAACTTGTGAAGAACTGCCAGGTTATTTTCCAAAATAGCTGCACCAGTTACATTCCTACCAGCAGTGCTGAAGTGTTCCAACTTCTCTGAGTCCTCGCCACCACTTGCATTTATCAGGCTTGTCGACTCTAGAAATCTCAGTGGGTGTGAAGTGGTATCTTGTGGTTTTGATGTGCATCTCCCTGATGACTAATGATGTCGAGCGTCTTTCCATGGGCTTGTACCATGGAAAATGCCTGTTCAAGATCTTTGCCCTACTTTCAATGGATTATTATTTTTTTAATACTAAGTTCTAAGTTCTTTATTCTAGGTACAAGTATAGAATACATGTGACTTGCAAATACTGTGTTCCATTTTGTGGGCTGTCTTTTCACTTTTTTGATAGTGTCCTAAGTAGCACAGAAGTTTTTAATTTTGATGAAGTTCTATTTGCCTATTTCATCCTTTGGTCATTTATCCTTTTGTTATTATATTCAAGAAACAACTGCCTAATTCAAGGTCCAGAAGATTTACACCTATTTTTCTCCTAAGAGTTTTATGGTTTTAGCTCTTACATTTAGGTCTTTGATCCATTAATATTTATAAATGGTGTGAGGTATGGGTCCAGCCTCATTCTTTTACATGGGACTATTGATTTGTACCAGTACCATTTGTTGAAAAGCC
Source organism: Neogale vison (assembly GCF_020171115.1). Classification (NCBI taxonomy): domain Eukaryota; kingdom Metazoa; phylum Chordata; class Mammalia; order Carnivora; family Mustelidae; genus Neogale; species Neogale vison. Next base: position 136,982,885 of record NC_058098.1, read on the forward strand.
TATTCTCATCAAGAATTTTAAATGCTGGAACGCCTGGGTGGCGCAGTTGGTTGGACGACTGCCTTCGGCTCAGGGCGTGATCCTAGAGTCCCGGGATCGAGTCCCACATCAGGTTCCCAGCTCCATGGGGAGTCTGCTTTGCTCTCTGACCTTCTCCTCGCTCGTGCTCTCTCTCACTGTCTCTCTCTCTCAAATAAATAAAATAAAATAAAAAAATCTTAAAAATAAAAAAAAAAAGAAAGAAAAGCCTATTCTCTATAGATAATTATTTGCTACCTTTGAAAATCAATTGACTGTAAATATGAGAGCTTATTTCTGGAGTTTGAACTCTATTCCACTAATCTACGTCTCCCTTTGTGCCAGTACCACACTGTATAGATTACTATTGCTTTGTAATAAGCTTTGAAATCAGGAAGTATAAGCCCTCCTACTGGGTTTTTCTTTTTCAAGACTGTTTTGGCTATTCTGGGTTCCTTGAATTTCCGTATGAATTTTAGGATCAACTTGTCAATTTCTACAAAGAATTCTGCTGGAATTTTCATAGGGAGTTGTGCAGAATCTATAATTTGGGAATGGTGCACTCTTCATAATATTAAGCCTTCTGATCCATGAACATGGGATGTCTTTCCATTTATTGAGGTTGTTAATTTCTTTCAAAGTACATTGTCAGTTTCAGAGTAAGTCTTGCACTTATTTTGTTAAATTTATGCCCAAATATTCTATTCTTTTTGATACTACTCCAAATGGATTTATTTTTTTCATTTAATTTTCAGGTTCTTCACTGCAGTGCACAGAAATGCAATTCATTTTTTATATTGGTCTTGTATCCAACAAGCTTACCAAAATTGTTTCTAAGCTCTGAGTGTTTTTAGTGGATTCCTTAGGCTCTTCTATATGCAAAATCATCTTGCCTACAAATAGTTTTAATTCTTACTTCCCAACCTAGATGTCTTTCATTCATTTATGGGGTTTTATGTTTTTTGTTTGGTTGCCTGTGGTTTTTTTGTCTGTTTGTCTGCCTAACTGCTTGCTCTCTTTGACTAGAACTTCAGTACAATAAGTGGCAATTGCGGCCATCCTTGTCTCAATTCCTGATCTTAGAGAGAAAGCTTTTAGTATTTCATCATTAAGTATGACATTAGCTGTTATGTGTTTAATTTAATTTATAAATTTCAGCCTGGAATTGATAACTTTGTAAGACTTCTCTTGAGTAGTTAAGAGATTCTTAAGGAATCATGTAAAATGTTCTATATGTAAGATGAGCACAGATGCCTCCCTGAACTGCCCTTGGACTATGGGATGTTCAGCATTCCCTGTGAGTAACAGGGCCTGCCGGGTGCTTGGGGTGGGTGCTGGTCTCCAAATTCACCACGACTCAGCCGTGCTTGTCCTCAAACCTGTCTACACAGGTTGCACTTAAGTAATTACATAACAATTAAAATTTTATGTAAACCATTGGGATAGGAATTAAAAGGGAATTGTTTTTATGAAACAAATGTTGGATATTTGGGGACGATCACTGCTAAATTAGGCATGGACAAAAATCACTGTTTGATATTGGGAGGGTGTTCCCTATTTCACTTGATAGAAACAGAAACTGAGAATCAAAGAAAGTAGACGGGGCATTAAAAGGTACTACAAAAAAGGTCCAGTAGACCCATAATACAAGAGAGGCATTGGTCTTAAATCAGGGGACAAGTGGAACAAGTGCATGTTTTATGTTAAAATAAGACGTTCAGGTATGTCTGCATCATTTTTTGATCCCCTCTTTACTGATCTTTTTCAATCAAGCAACTCACTGCCAGGGCCGATGGCCCTGGAAGAGGGCTTCTTCTGGGACACAAATATAATGGCGGTTACCTGGGCAGGTGTGACAAGATGTCACTTTTTTTCTATGTCCCTTTTACCATTTGGCTTTTTCAAAACATTCCAGTGAGTATGCATTGCTTTTACAGCAGAGAAAATGTGTAATAAAATACTTTTTTTTTTTTTTAAGACCCAGATTCTATTACTTCCTGCTAACAATGGGAAGGAATCCAGAAGTGCCACCCTGTCCTGGCCAGCACTGCTTCTGGAGCCAGTGAAGCACCCCAACGTTACGAAGGTCAATAAGAAATACAGAAAAGGAACAATACAGAACACCAAACTAATCAGGATTCTCTGGCTCAAGCGCATTGCTCTTTTCTTTGCAGTTAATTAACACTGCAATCGACTCCCTTGGTTTGGCTGGGGCTGAGAAAGGCCCCTCCTCGGAGTTCTTCAGTTCACCTGCTGAAAGGCAGGCTTGCTTTCAGAAGAAGGTTCAAGTAACCCCACACCAGGCAAATCTCAGTTTCCTGGGAGAAGACCAGAATTCAGAGTGTTTTTGCAGAAACACAGTATTTCTGCTTCGCTCCACACCAGATGAAGCCCTCCCCATACCTCATCAGCGCAAATCATCAGCCATCTGGGGTCTCTGGTTCTCAGCTCGGCTGCCCGTTACCCCAGTGCGGGGGACACTCTGCAGGGCTCATTTACTCCAACTGGCTCAGGACTTAGGCTCCCTCAAAGGGTGTAAGGAGGTTTGTTTTGTGTTAACAGTCTCAAGAAGACAGATCAGCCTCCCGACAAAAAACAAGAAGTCACAAGGGGCGGTGCCCGGTGGGGAAGGGGGGCAGGCAGACTGAGTTAGTGCTGGGGACGGAGGGAGCACCTCCAAACGCTGGTCCTGAACGAGACACACGGGCATTTGTACGTCTGTCTCCTCCTACCTCCTGGCCATCCCGGGACGCACGTTCCTACAGGACAGCAGGGGAGGCCAACCTTGCCCCCCAACCACGTACCCCGGCAGCACCTGCACCCTCACTTCCTCTGAAAGAAAGGCACAAACAGAAATGTGCCAGGGCCTCGCCCTGACCTGGAGAGCTCTGAGGGCCCCACCTGTGCACACATCAGACACACTCAGACTCACACTTCCATCTGTGTCCACAATTACTCCTCGGGCTTTACGCAGACAGATCACCTCTATGTGTGCGTGTGTGTGCGCAAGCCATGGCAGAAACCTTCCCAAACATCGCCAAATTCTCAGTGGTCACCCCTTTGGAGGGAGGGGGTATTGTACAATATGAATTCATTTCCTACTTTAATTTTTTAAATATTCTACTGTGAATATGCATATATCACATTTCTGTTCAGAAAAAGTTCAAGTGCACAATCTTCTTAAAGATTTTATTTATTGATTTGAGAGAAGAAGAGCACAGAGGGAGAGTCAGACTCCCAATGAACAGAGAGCCCCATGCAGGGCTCGATCCAAGGACCCCAGAATCATGACCCGAGCCAAAGGCAGAAGCTTAACCGACTGAGCCACCCAGGCGCCCCTTGGTGCACAGGACCCACTATTAACCTCGCCTCGATTCCCTTCGCAGCACTGAGCACAAGGGCCTCTGTGTTACACGGGAACGGAGCAAGGACGAGCGGGCCCACAGAGCAGCCCAAGGTCGCCCGGCCAGCCCAAGGTCAAAGCTGGCCAAGGGGTGTCCTCACACCTGGGAAAAGTCTTCTCTGGTGTTTCCCGAAGGCAGCAGGGAGCACAAACAGGAGGAGAGGGAAGAAGGGGAGCCTCTTACGCAGCGAGCCAGACGCCTGCCCGTCTTACTCATTTGATTATAAAATATTTCTGAGCCACCAGATGGTCTAACAGCGGCTGCGGATGCCCAGATACTTTTCTTCATTTCTCCGCACAGGGCTCCATTTCAGGGACCTGAAGACTGATATCCAAGCAGCTGTTCTGGAGTTCCATGAAGACAATAAAGGGAAAACTGAAGAAACGCCGTGCGGTGCCCCCGCTTCCCAGACTGTTCACGCTTCCCAGATCAGCGGGCCTTAGGCTAATCCCAAGACGCCGGGGGCACTCGGGCAGAGCCTGCCGGGGCCCCTTCCCGCGCAGCCGGCCCCGGAGATCGGAGATCGGAGCTCTCTTACATAATTAATCCCGGCTCAGAGGCGCAGCACTCGGCCGGCTGGCGCGGGGACGGCCGTGGGGGGAGCGGACATCAAAGACCACATCTTCCTTGGCCTCCAAGATCAAAGCCGCGGGGTTGATGAGTTCACCGTAGCACTCCCTCTTCTGCTCGGCTTGTCCTGCCTTTTTTGTTTCTTGTTTTAGTTTTTAATAAGAGACCCTTCATCCCTGCTCCTTCGACAGCTTAATAACCTAGTTAAAAACACAACAGGCCAGGGCTTTCCACGGAGGCGTGAGCCGGGCTCAGGCTGGGCTGCCTGTGACTTCAAAGAACGGGTGCCCTGATGTTCTCAATAACCCAGAGAGCCGCGCGGGTCTTCCTGAGCCGCAGGTTGGCTCTCAAATTACTTGCCTAGGAAGAGTACAGCCCCAGGCCATTTGTCCAGCCTGCACCAGAGAGACCCAAGACGGACTCTTTCTCTCTCTTCTCTGGTCCTCCCACGCCCCTCACCCCTGACCCACCTCCTAACAGGAGAACAGCAGAAAGACTTCATATACCACTGCGGCTGATCTGAACGTCCCTCCGTGAGGATGCGTTTGTTTCTGGCCTTTGGCTTTAGTCACTTCCAGCTGGATCACGCTGAGACAGCAGGGGCCTCGCTCAGTCCAGGGTCTACAGCCAAAGGTACCTGCAGCTTGCCAACCTGTCCCTCAGATCCTTTACCCAAAGCCACTCCTCACCCTGAAAATGCTAGCCTTCCAGAAACCTCCAAATCCAGAACCAGAAGAAAGAACCCTGGGAACAGCAGGACTGGCTTACGCGAAGTCAGGGGGCAGACACTGGGCTTACTCCCCTGCCTGGTGGCCCACCACCCTCTGCCAAGAGTCCTGGGGGCGATCAGGTGTAGTCAGTCCTTCCCACCCTAGTGAGAATTACCAGCGGGTTTCACTCCTCTTGCTCCAGAACGCCACTCTCTGAGGATGGGCCTTAGTGGAGGGAAAGGGGGGTGGGTAAGTAACAAGTGTGCTGTGTTTTAGGAAGTGGGACAGGCCTCCACAGGCTGCTGGAATGTGCACCTTACGAAGGAACAGTCTCTAGCAAGAGGGACACACTAGGGGAAGCAGTGCAAAGAGGAATAAAAAGGAACAAATATTTCTCTTGTCCTAAAACTCCGTAATTCTCAACCCTGACCTTAGGTAGGGGGAAGGAAATAGCTCCTCCTTCCCTTCTCCCTCCCGTCCCACATGGGACCCTGACCAGAGCGGACCATCACCACAGCCCGTGGTGTTTCTGCTGCGTGGCTAGGCCACGCCCCGGCTTAAGGGTCTACCTGCCCATAAGGGGGGATGGAGGCCGTTGACAGGAGAAACAAAATGGCCACTACAAGCCACAGCCTTGGATTCAGGCCACAGGACAGACACAGAGAATCCTCAGAGGCCAGGCCAGAACGTTCTGGCCCAGCCCCGGGAAGGCAGACAGCCCAGCCTGGGAACAAACTGGTCCTTGACCAGTGACAAAACAAAACTCAGCTAGAGAAAGAAAGAAAGAACCACAGAAGGAAGCTTATCAAGAGGCTTCAACATATCTGGCTCCTCACAGCCCAGACACCTTAGCATATGCTGTTCCTTATGCCTGGAATGCGCCCACCCCAACTTCTTCCCATGCCAAACATCTAGCATCCTTAGAAGCCCAGGCGAGCGCACCTCCCTGGGAGGCCTCCCTAACCCTGCCCAGGCTGGGCTAATTCATTCCTCCTGGAGCTCTCTGGGCACTTGTCCCCGTGAGCGGTATTATTTGTGTACCTTCTCCCTGATTGGGCTGGAGTCTTTATCACCCGAGGCCAGGACCCAGAACTATCTGGCCTGGCACAGGGGATGCTGGGCTGTGGCCTTGGAGAGAATACGGTGAGCCCCCCGCTGTACTTCCACCCCGGGGGAGAAGGAACACAGCCCACACTTGCTCAGTGTGGAGTCACAGAGTCCTCACCAGCCATGAAATTCCATCCTAATTCACACCGAATCCCACCTAAATGACACTGACAGCACTGCTGTGAAAGGAAGGACCCCTTCCTTTAAGTTCAGATTTGGGGATCTCTGCAAAATATTTGCATTTTCTCCAGGGTAATCGGAGGGAGCTGCCCCTAAGACAGTGGCACCGTCCGCAAGGACTCCCCCTGCGCCCCCCACCCGCCAGCCCCTGCTCTGGCTGCTGGCCCCACCCTCCCTCGGAGGTTATAACAGACAGAGCAGCCCCAGAATCACTTCCGATTTTAACAAAGCCAAGGTCTCTCATTCAGGTTTCTGGGTCTCTGGGCGGCTGCCAGCCTATCAGGAAGAGTTCCTGTTTAAAGACCCCAGACCCCGGGCGCCTGGGTGGCTCAGTGCCTTCAGCTCAGGTCATGATCCCAGAGTCCTGGGATCGAGCCCCACATCGGGCTCTCTGCTTCGCAGGGAGCCTGCTTCCTCCTCTCTCTCTACCTGCGTCTCTGCCTATTTGTGATCTCTCTCTTTCAAATAAATAAATAAAATCTTTTTTTTTTTAAAAAAAAGACCCCAGACCCCACAAGCCCTCACCCTAGGGTCGCCACCAAACCTGACAGAGAGGGACTGATGGCGTGAATACAGTTCGGTCTCTGCCAGGATTTCCATTACGAATCCAGATCCCTGGGTAGTCGACAACCCAGGCTGTCAGAAAAACTGCCCAGGACAGCCCATTGAAAGCATAACCTTCCTGAGATCCTGTCTCGAGATGCATTAGTGTAGCGGGCCATCACATGGAATTCATTTGGAGCTTAAGACAGATCCAATATAGCATCTAGAATTTGTAACAGATGTTTGGGGTGTGTTTGGGGGTGGGGAGGAATGATTTAGCCCTGAGAACAGAAGTCTGAGGGTTAATTAAGTAAAATCATCATGATTCTAGAAACGCTTTCTTACCCAGAAGACAATAAACAGGACAGGCATGCAGATAGCCAGATACCGCAGAGGAAAGGGGCTACAGGCACTTGGGCTGGCTGGGGGACAGGGCCAGGAGGAAATTTACAGGGCTTTGCAGGACAACCAAGCCCCAGAGGAGCATCCCCTGACATCCGGAGTGACAGCCTAAAAGCAAAGCTTTGGGCAGTAACAGCATGGGCCTAGCAAGCTCAGCCCCCTCTGAGCCTGCAACAGGGGGTTACAAATGGGGTGCCACACCCGCAGGGGGTGTGCCACACCCCCCTACAGCTGGTCTCTCAAATTTACCCCCGTTCTACCATAAGCGGTTATTCTGAGTTATCCAATCGGAAAGACACACTAATAACCAGAACATCTCTCCACCAGCCTCCGGAAAACATCACCCTTTACCGAGATCGTGCAGTTTCTAGCAACAGGCCCTACCATGTAACACCATTTCTTTACATGGTCAGAACACTCTGGACGCCCACACTGAGGAGCTCCGGGAATAAGGAAAGGAGGCGTTAATATCCTTTCCGTTCAAGGGAGGAAACTGGGCTCAGAGAGGTTAGACAACACCTGCAAAGCCATGCAGCCAGGGAGGGACGAAACGTCAGAGTGAGGTATGTGGGACTTTTGCTCCGCAGGGAAGGGGAGGGTGGGCCAGAAAGCAAGGCAGGCACCCACCCCCTACTTGATTCTCACATTTTTGAAAAGTCACAGGATGAGAAACCAAGTGACGCCATGCGCGCCCACAGACTCTACGAGACTGACAGAATCTGGTGAATGAACCCTTGGCATCACAAAGGCCAGAAGCACCAAGAATCCCCAAGTTGTGGCCTTTTGACTCCCCGCCCCACCCACCCCCTCATCTCTCAAGGCCAGAGCTCTTGCGATAGGCAAAGAGGGGAGCGTATCAGCCATGGCTGGGGACACAGGAACCCCGACTCCTCAAGGGTTCTGGCAGGAGGAAGTACTGGTCGCAAGTACCCCAAGAGGACCCCTGACCCAGGGGACCCGCCCCGCCAGCCTGGTGCCTAAGCCTCACCATCAGAAGAGGGCGGCAAGCTCCCTAACCTCGCATGCTCTGTACTTCGACCTCCCCTTCTGCACAACGAAGAGAACAGCGTCCTGCCTCACCATGTCGGTGTTTAAAACTTTTTCTCATAAAAAAACTGCCAATATACAGAAAAGAGAGAGGACTAGTACCGTGAGTGCCAGGTACCCGTGACCTAGCGTCAGAGGCCAGCACACGGTGCCTCTTGTCCTCTCTCGGGCACATTCCCTGCCCAGCCCCCCATGCCCTCCCCCACAGCCCCCATCTCTCCACCCCGTCACCCCCCATCCCCCCTTCCTTGCTCTGATTAAGTGAGCCAGCATGACGCCACCACAGCCACACTCCAGGCGGCCTCCGCCACCACCACCACGCATGGCTGTTCTGTCTATGGACGGGGCCACTGTCACCTGCCTGGTCCACCTCGCAGGGACACTTCAGAGCTCTAAGACACAGCCAGTCCCAGACGGATGATGGCGCCACCAACACTTTCTGACCTGACGGTGTGCAGAAGCCAGCATTCCGCAGAATCTGGACTCTGAGTCTGAATTTGGGTCTTTCCGGGGCTGGCAACACGGTGCTCGGCGGCAGCCGCGGCTCCCGGGCCGCCGCAATCACAGGGGCGAGCAGCTGAGACACGGACAGCCACGCTGCGTCCCCAGAGCCGTTCTGTTTCTCACGTTCAGGACAGTGTTCAATGAACTACAGGAGATGCTCCACCCTCGGTTTCAACACGGGCTTCGGTGAGAAGACTTTGCCAGCTGTCAGCTGACGGAAGCGTTTGGAGCGTGTTGAAGGCAGCCCGGCAAGAAGCGACACCGTCGGACAGGTCCGGTGTGTTAACTGCACTGGCGACTTGCACTGGGTTGATCGGGGACATCTCCTCACCATCAGCAGAGGATGATCGGCACGGGGTGGGCTCTCTGGACAGTGCCCTCCAAAAACACGGTGTCACGGGGTCTTGCCGAGTCACAGGTCATGACTGGGCCTTACCATCTCCATAGCCCGCTGCCCACACAGGGCGGGGCCCAGAGAAGGTGGCCTAACCCTCAGCGCTACAGCTCCGCGAGCGCCTGCTCATGCCGGCCGATGCAAACGTGATATCACCTTGCCGAGTCCGTCCTGCCCTCAGAGTGGCAACTCCCCCGCTTTACCAACAGGGAGCCTGAGGCTCAAAAGGATGAAAATCACATGACAACTAGACCTGTCCGATTTCGAAGTTCGCACCCTGTCCCCTTGTGTTGCCCCTAATCACTTATCAAAATATTGTTCATTATCATTCCCTCTGCTTTGTTTGAGAAGACACACTTCTGTGGTTCCTGGCATATCCACAAGGTTGTGCGGGCATCACCACTGCCTAATTCAGAGCGTTCTCGCCTCCCCCAAAGACACCCCCATCCCCCCTCACCTCCGGCCCGGGCAACCACTGATCCACTGTCTCTTCAGACTCGCCCATCCTGGCTGTTTCGTATCAGTGAAATCTTACAAGATATAGGGCCCTTTGCGTCTGGTGTCTTCTGCGCAAGCTCCCCGTCTTCTAGCCTCATTCACGCCAAAGCGAGAGTCAGCACCTTGCCCTGTTTCCAGCTCACTAACATTCCATCGCATGGATAGACCACACTCAGTTTATCCGTGCACCAGCTCAGGGACACGTGGGTTGTCTCCACTCCTGGTCCTTCAGAACACCACTGCTGTGAACATTCGTGTGCAGGTCTGTGCGGACGTGTGTTTTCTTGGGCACAAACCTGCAAACAGAGCTACGGGTCACACAGTAACTCTATATACTAATTGTTTGAGGAACACTGCTCGATTGTTTTCCAACGTGGCTGCCCCAGTGTACATCCCCACTGCCCGTGAGAGTTCTAATTTTTCCCCTTCGTCACCAACACTTGTTACTGTCCGTCTTTTGGGTTCTGGCCCTCCTAGCAGGTGACCCCTTTATGGTCTAGGCCTCCACAGCTCACTCCGCACCTCTGGGAGATCTCACGGGCTCCCACAGTCAACATGGAAAGGAGGCAGGAAAGAATTTTTTTTTTTTTTTTAAGATTTTATTTACTCATTTGAGTGAGAGAGAAAGAGAGAGAAAGAATGAGCAGAGATGGAGGGGGAGACAAAGGGAGAAGCAGACTCCCTGCTGGGCCGGGAACCCACTGGGCTCAATCCCAGAACCCAGAGATCACGCTGAGCCAAAGGCAGACGCTTAACCCTCCAAGCCACCCAGGTGCCCCAAATTTTACATTTGACAGATGAGTCAACGGCAGGCCCAAACACCATGAATAACGTGACACAAACGTCACCTCAATCTCAAAGCAATCCATTCCTAGCTCAGCTCCCTCCCCTGGTCTGGAGCCCAAGCAGAGGCATGAGGTTCAACGAGGGGCAGAGGAAGGAATGTGGCATTTCATTGGGCCCCCCTGTGAGGTTTACTTCAATTGCAACATGTACCCATCACACGCCCCAGTCCCCGGGTCCAAAATGTGCCACCTCCGGGAAAGAGGCTTCCTCCTCGATAAACAAGCATCTGTCTTCAGTTCTGGGGGCTAACAGGATTTATAACGTTCCCTTATGTTTTCTAAAAATAGTAAATCCCCTCCCCGGGTCCAAAGATGGTCAGCGATACCTTAATGCCGATTAAGCCAGTGTCGCCAAGGCCGGCTCATCCTCGGAGGGCAGGCTCTGATGGGCTTCCTCAGCGCAGGGCCTGGGCCAGGCACCTCTCGGAGGGCCATACGGCCAGCCACAGGGCACGTCAGCAAACGGAGCAGGGGCTGGGCAGGGGGGACCAAAGGGGTTGGGGGACTTTTCGTCACAGACTCCAAAAGCCAGAGGGGCAGAGAAGGAGTCAGGGTCTCTCCTCATTACTTGCTGTGCAATCCCGGGCAAATTTCTCAACCTCTCTGAGCCTCGGGCTTCTCGCTTAGGAAAGAGCGAGAACATCCGCACCACCAAACCTCACAAAGCAGCTACAAGAAGTAAATAAAGTTGTTATAGTCATGGTGGGGGGAGGGGTTTGCAGGGGAGTATTTCCACGCAATAGTATTTTTTTCCTTTGAAAATGAGTCATCGGGACTAATAATTATTTATAATTTCACAGCAGGAATTCAGTAACAGTTAAAACCTAACATAATAAAGAGCAAAAGCTTTACAAACGTGCATGTTCCTAACCTAGCAATTCTACTTCTAAGAATCCTGAGGCCTAATGACACGAAGTGGTGAGGGCAAGGGGTTTAGAAACGTTCATCACAGCACATGGAAAATTTTATTGCTCAAAATCATCATTGACGGGGACGCCTGGGTGGCTCAGTTGGTTAAGCAGCTGCCTTCAGCTCAGGTCATGATCCCGGCATCCTGGGATCGAGTCCCACATCAGGCTCCTTGCTCAGGCAGGGAGCCTGCCACTCCCTCTGCCTCTGCTGCCACTCTGCCTACCTGTGCGCTTGCTCTCTCTCTCTCTCTCTCTGGCAAATAAAGAAATAAAATCTTAAAAAAAAAAAATCGTCATTGACCTTTCCCATGGGGGGAACGATACTTCTCACCCCACTAACATCAGGCCTCACCATATGGTTTGCTTTAGCCCCTGCAACGTGAGGGGGAAGAGAACGGCCTTACGATCCAGCAACTGCACTACTAGGGATTTACGTAAAGGATACAAAAATATAGATTCGAAGGGATACCGGTGTAGAGCAGCATTATCTACAATAGCCAAACTGTGGAGAGCCCAGATGTCCATCACCTGCTGAATGATAAAGGTGTACATACTACTCAGCCATCCAAAAAAAAAAAAAAAAATGCAATCTTGCCATCTGCAACAACATGGATGGAACTAGAGGGTATTATGCTGAGCAAAACAAGTTAGTCAGAGAAAGACAAATCCATACAATCTCCCTCGTATGCAGAATTTAAGAAAGAAAACAGATGAACATATGGGAAGGGGGAAAAGAAAAAAGGAGAGAGAGAGACAAGCCAGAAACCAGTAGGGCACTGTATGTTAACTACCTAAAATTTACCTGAAAGAAGAAAGAAGAGAGAAAGAAAAAGAGGTAGGTAGATAGGAAGGAGGAGGGAGAGGAGAGGGAGGGTGGGAGGAAGGAAGAAAAGAGGGGGACAGGCAATTTCCACTTCTGAGAGAAAGCTTAACCTTCCTGTTGTTCCACCAACTTTTCTCTCTCCAGCACGAAACCAGCAATGTCTCACCAGGGCTGCTCTGTCAGCCTGGGCCCCAGGGGGACAAGGGTGGAAAGCGGAGCCATAGCCAACAGTCATGTAACTTGAGTGAGAGAAAACGTACATTGCTGCAAACCAGAAGATTTAAGGGGTCATCTGTTACCAGAGCATAACCTAGCTGACTGATACGCAGCCACAGTCCTACTAACGCAGAACGGCAAGCAACATCAACAACCAGCTAAATAACAGAATACGTACTAACAAATAACACACTATATGTTATAAGATATATACAATGTTTCTATGTGTTACATGTGTGTTGTATACAACTTATATTTATACATAAGTACGTGTAACTAGATATGTGTGTGTATCTATATGTATCTCTACAATATGAGGTCAATCAAATGTGCAGTTAGTTCAGAGCTAAAAAACTGTTTGTCTGCATACAAATACGTTCTCAATATGATATTAACTTAAAAAAACAGAGTATGAAATAGTATTACTGACCAAGGATTATTGTCCAAAATATAAAAATATCTATAAATCAATAGGAAAAAACAACATACCCCCAAAAAGAAACTGGACGAAGGAAAGGAACATGCCAGCCACAGTGGAGGAGACAGCAAATATGCTGAAAAGGTGTTCAACCTCACTAGAACTCAGGAACGTGCAAATTAAAAGCCCGTGAGATACTGTTTTAATGCATGAGATCCACGGGTTAACACGCTAACGTTGGAGAAGACCAGTGCTGGAGAGGTGTGGGGAAAGGAACCTCTTACCCTCATAGTGGGGACAATAAGCCACCGCAAATGCCATGAAGATGGTTTAAGAAGCAGTAACGAGAATGTGAGCAGAGGACCAAGCAGCTCCCCTGGTAAATACTCTGTACGGCTCCAGGAACTCTCATGGTATGCCCATGCTAGTCACTGCTGTGTAACACAGGATCCCCCCAACTTTGCAGCATAAAATAAACACTCCTATATCACAGGTCCTTCAGGTAGGAATCTGGCTGCACCTTAGCTGAGGTGGTGAGGGTGGGAGGGCTCTGGTTCAAGGTCAGTCATGGGGTTCCAGCTCGGTTTCCGTCCAGGGCTGCTAGGCAGTGGTGGAGGGTGGGGGTGGAGCACTGCTCTGGGCTCACTCCCATGAGTGTTGACAGCCGCCCCACAGGGTGCCCTCACCATGTGGCACCTGGCTTGATGCAGCGCAAGGGACCCAAGAGAGGGCAAGAGAGAGCGCCTGAGTTGGCTACCGCAGTCCTTTTATAACCTAATAAGGGGACATCACAACACTCTGCTGTTTTCCATCTTGGAATCAAATCAGTAAGTCCGGTCCACACCCAAGGGCAGGGAATCACACAGGATGCCGGGATCAGCGGGCACCGTGTCCAACGCTGCCTTCTGGGGCACTCAAGAAAAGCACAGCGCTTGCTACAGCACTCTCTGTAACGGGAAGAAAAAACTGGACACAACTTGGGAAATGTGGTTTATTGAGACAAGGGAACGCTCTCCAGCAGTTAACAAAAAGAGGGAAAAGATGACCATGGACCATATCTCCATATCACTGCGACTGACCTCAAAGACAGTGTTAGATATATCGTCAAAGGCCAAACTACAAAACAACATGAAGAGGGCACCTGGGTAGCTCAGTGGGTTAAGCATCTGCCTTTGACTCAGGTCATGATCCTGGGGTCCTGGGATGGAGCCCCGCATGGGGCTTCTTGCTCAGCCGGCAGCCTGTTTCTCCCTCTCCCTCTGCCCCTCCCCCTGCTTGTGCTCGGTCCTCTGACAAATAAATAAATAAAATCTTTTTTAAAAAGATGTGAATAATAAGTAGATTTAGGAGTATTTCTAACACATAGAAACTAATGTTTGTTTAAAGCTCTTACCACAGGACGCCTGGGTGGCTCAGTTGGTTGGACGACTGCCTTCGGCTCAGGGCGTGATCCTGGAGTCCCAGGATCGAGTCCCACATCAGGCTCCCAGCTCCATGGGGAGTCTGCTTCGCTCTCTGACCTTCTCCTCGCTCATGCTCTCTCTCACTGTCTCTCTCTCTCAAATAAATAAATAAAATCTTTAAAAAAAAAAAAAAAAGCTCTTACCACGCCTGTGGCAAGAACCCAAAACATGGATGGACACAGCTCCAGTCCCTCAGCAGAGGGGCGCCCTGGGGAAGGGGCGGACAGAGAGGAGAGGTTTGGCATTGGCGGGCCTGTCACGTTTATGGGTCTTTATAGAACAGTAAGCCAAAATGAAATGAAACTATGATCTACAAAGTCTGGACACAGAGGACACTCTTTAATTCTTTTACAGATTTAAAGATGACCTCGTATCTATCTGCCTACATTTCCAGACATCATGGATACCGTTTTGTAGACAGAAATGAAACTCAAGGGGTACACAATGGAAACCTAACAAGGGTTACATGAGGGGGGGTGAGTGCTTACAATTTTATAAAGGATTTTTTTCCCTTTGTTTTTCTGTGTTTGCCTATCTTACAAAGTGATGCAGAATTTTGTGCAGGAAAATGAAAAATTTCTCCAAAGATTAAGTCAACACAACAGTAAAATGGCCACAGTTGATACTGGAGCACATGAGTTTTGAGAGCATAAAGGAATTTCAGTTTACAGGGTAAAGTTTGGGGGGAAACACCTGCATCTTCGGAAGACACGGGGCCCCTGGAAGCTCATCCTAGGCAGCAGCCTGCCCCAGGGATGGCCCGGGCAAGTGGCACCTGTCGTCAGGACCCCGGGGAGCTGTGTGGGAGGCAGCAGCCTGGCTCCCATCCCTGCAGGGAAGGGCTTTCTGCTGCCGGTGTTGAAGGGAAGAAGCTGGGGATAGCAGCGTGCAAGCTCCCGGGCACCCCACTCCGGGCCCCCGAGGGCTCACAGATTAGCGGGGATCAAGCCAACTCCAACAGGTTCCACGGGTACAAAAGTTATGACCACCTGACTGATGCCTTCTCTGCTTCCTAAGTCTACAGTGAGAACACATTACTTTCATCACAGGGGAACAAGTGACTTTATTTTATTTTATTTTAAGATTGTATTTGTTTATTTGACAGACAGAAATCCCAAGTAGGCAGAGCGGCAGGCAGAGAAAGAGGAAGGGAAGCAGGAAGCAGGCTCCCTGCTGAGCAAAGAGCCTGATGTGGGACTTGATCCCAGAACCCCAGGGATCATGACCTGAGCCAAAGGCAGAGGCTCCAACCTACCAAGCCTCCCAAGCGCCCCAACAAGTGACTTTAAAGGAAAATATCTCTACTTGCACAGGTCCACAATCCCCAAGAGGCTGATGAAAGACCGAGCTCGGGCCGCCCCGCCCCCCAGAGTCCCTCCTGGCTGCTGCCACCCGCCCCGCTCGGCCAGGTCAGTCAGAGTCCCCCACCCTCCACATCTGACCACCAGCAGCCCTAACCCCGTTCCTCATCCCTGACCTTGGATGTGTTATTAACCCTTGGCCTGTCTTGAGCAACGAGGCCCAAAAGATTCCTCCAACCCTGGAGGTCCCGATGAGCGACGGACTGTCTGCTGACTGCCCTCCCCCAGCCCTACTGGCTCCATCCCCGCTCACCCGCCCGTGCTCTCCCTTCTGTGGCCACAGAGGCCCACCCCCTGCCTGCTCCTGAGTCTAGATCCCTCGCCGCTTACCATGCGTGGGATGGTTCCTTCCTTGACAGCCAGCAGCCTGGCCGGGGAGCTCCGGGCCCCTCCCTGCACACGACCCCCACCCCGCCACCTGCCCAGAAAGGAATGGGAGTCAGAGAGACAGTTCCCAAGACACTGGGCGGGCGGGCCAGGCCGATGGGCCTTAAACACACAGCTGGGAAAAGGTCAGAGAACATGGTGACTGTCGTGCCGCTGTGAGGCCTCGTATGGAGTGAACGGGAACTCGGAGGAGACCCGGGAAAGGAGAGAGAAGGAAAAAGGCGGTTGGCTGGGGGAGGCGTGGGGGAAAGTGGTGACAGGACAGGGCTCGGGTCCCAGTGTGACCTCAACTCTGTGTGACCTCAGGCAAGTCACTTCCCCCAGAATCGCTCTCTGGCATCTTCCATGGAAGTAGGAAGGAAGAGGATGTGAGATAAGGAACCACTGTCCCAGCAAAACGAGCCATTCTTCTCTCCTGTCCGTAGGTCTGTCTGTTTGGTAAGAGGGACACACGTCTGCCCTGGGAGAAGGGACACACTCAGGATACTCACGGCGTGACATGGGAAGTCCACATACAGCAGCCTGCCTCCACACACCACCGGGCAAATCAACACTCAGAAATAAACTTTGGAGTTCAACGGGCTGAGACCTGAAATACTTCTAGGGAACGCATCAAAGCTCACCGGCAGGCTGTGATCTCTCTCTCGGGCTTGGCCGTCAGGATGACCAGGTGCCCTTGCTGACCAACCACAACAGCCCAGGGTGCTCAGCCTCCACCCGTTAGCTGGGGCGTGGACCCCCCCATCACCCTGCTCCCCAAAGCTGTGGTTCCTCCAGGCCACGGCCCCAGGCTCTGCTGTACCCCCGGAGCAAGCTCCCTGCCTGACACCTCGCTCTACCCGGCGACCGGCGGGGGGATGCCACAGACACCCAAAGTCAGGCAGATGCCAGCCCCCCACCACCACACCCCACGCTGCCTTCCCTCTCAGCCAGGCTCACCTGCCATTTCTGGATGACCACGACAGCCGGGACAGGCCAACCTGACCTCACTGACCTCCAGCAAATCCCCTGATGGTTATGAAGGATTTGTTCTAGAAGCCAAAGAAGGTTGGCAGGGGAATGGTCTTAGAGATTGCCTGGGTTCGTGTTTTCAGACACTTTGGCTAAGGATTTAAAGAAGGAACTTCTCCCAGAACCTCACTAAAATGCACCCATGGGGAGTGGGGTGGGGGACTGAGATAGGAAGGCAGGTAGGGCTGCTGGCCCCTTGCTCTCCAGTTCAACCAGACCCCACGCCCGCCCAGGGCGGACTCACACTGAGGCTCAGGGCCGGCAGCCCAGGTATGCGGCAGGTTACCACACAGCCAGGAGCCAAGGGCGTGAAATGAGGACAGGTGTCACAGGGCTGCCTCCTGAGATGACACAGGTGACACAGACCTCCCCAGTGAGCTGACAACAGGTGACATTGAGCTCCCTGGTGAAATGACAACAGGTGACGCCAGGATCCTTTCCAGGTCCCCAGAGGAACAGACGGGGAGGAAGAAGCGGCTGGAGACACCAGAAGAGCCATGAACAAAGGAGACCGAAACCGTAGAAAACCCGAGAACTCACCATAGCGTGGGGGTGTTCGGCGAAAGACAAGCATGGCCTCGCCCGAGGAGCACGCCCAGTAGACAGGATGACCAGCTCGGCTTGGCCGCTGGCCATCACGTGGCCTCAAGAAAGCTACTGGGAGCTCATTTCTTACCTTGGAAAATCACTTCTTACATCCACTCGGCCGACAGACGTTTCCTGAGTGTCTCCGGGTTCGGAAACGGTGCTCAGAGCCACAGAGGACACGAAGGAGCCTGTGCTTGAGAACACAGGCGGGAGGAAATACAGGAGAAGGGGTGCCAGGGAGGGTCCTCCAGTAGCGGGTGGAACACGTGCAAAGCTGAGGAGGCAGGAGGGGTGCCTTGCTCAGCAGATGGCACACGGCTCTCTAAGCCTGGGACCAGGGACACCGGGAGTGTGGCAGAGAAGTGGGCAGGAGGCCAGGCAGGACCCACTTGGACGCCAGGCAGTCCCCTGAGCTAGCTGCCTTCTGCAGATTGCTGGCAAGGCCTCGGAGCATAGAGCAGGAGGAGGCCATGTGGCTCAAAGAAGTCACTCTTGCAGGCGGTAGGACAGACGGACACATGAGGTGAAAAGGGAACCAGCCACCCAGGGAAGGGGGGACAGCCCAGTCCACAGGAGAGGGGCAAGCATGGACCAAGATAACGATGAGGGCCGTGGACGGGAGCTTGGGTCTCGCATTGCGGTTCGTGTGCTTGGGAATACTTACTTAAAATGCAATTCCCAGGCCCTTGCCCAGCCGTGTGTGTCTGACTCTCAACCTGGTGTGGGGTCCAGGTACCTACGGTCTTGGATAGATGTGGATAGGATCCACATTTCCAGAAACACAACACGGACAGCAACCGCCGGCGCGTGAAGCAAGTTAATGTCTAGCAAGAAGAACCTAGACCTGGCATGCAAGAGGCACTCGAGAAAAATCCCTCCAAATTTTCCACAGCTAGTGCTGGCTGCCACCTCTTGAGTGTGCCAAGCACTTAAATACATCAGCATTCAAATTAATCCCTCACCAACCTGATTCTGGCAAGCACTGTAGTTCCCATATGAATGGGAACTCAGCTGTGGGCTGAGGTAGACGTTTCCCCCACATTTATACGTTGACGCCCCAACCCTAGGACCTCAGAATGTGACCAGACTTGGAGACAGGTTCTTTACAGAAGTGACTGGAATGACCGAGTCCCATCTGGCGCGTGCTCTTATCTGAAGAGGAAATCAGGACACAGACACACACACAGAGACGACCCTGTGAGGACACAGTCAGGAGGCAGTTGTCCACAAGCCAAGGAGAGAAGCCCAGTTAAGGAACTTAGCAGTAAGGGGCAGGGAGGCATAGGACCCAAGTCCCCTAGGCCTCTCCAAAGAAAATGTTCCTAAAAACCACTCTCCTTAAAGGACTAAAAAACCACTCTCCTTAAAGGACTAAAACCATTTCCTATGAGAACATTCTATGCCTGGTAAAGGTCCCCCCGAAAGTTCAAGAGATCATCTCTCCTCCTCATCAGAGGTGTCTACAGGGGGGGCACCAAGGGGGCCTCACAGACCCCGTTACAAGGCCCTCCTCACACACTCAGAGATCACCAGGCCGCTCGGAAAAAGAAAATGCGTCTGGCTCACCACAAAACTGTACAAAGTCAAGTCTCTAGTTTGAAAGGAAAAAAAAAAAAATCAAAAGGACCAACATTTAAATAACAGGAAGTGTTCTGAGGGCTGCAGACCCTGCAGGCCAAGGGTGCAGGTGGAAGAAGGGAGCAAGCTACAGAGAAGCAGCCGAGAAGCAGCCGGGGTCCTGGAGCCCGGCACCACCGGTCACGGTCACGGCCTACAAGCCCTCTGACGGTTAGCCCACGTCATGCAGGAAAAATGCAACAAGACAGGCCCAGCACCACTTAAATGTGCACAAACCACGGGATCCTGAACTCTGAGTTCCCGCGGCTGGGAACCACACTGGCCCAAGGCCCCCCCCCCAAGTCCTGGACTCTGGGCACGGGCAGGGGTGGGGCCGAGGGGGCAGAGGGGTGGGAAGGGGGGACGCTCTGGAGGGAGAGCAGGAAGTGACGAGGAAGAGACTGGCCTCGCTGGGACAGAGGGGCCGCAGGGCTGCATGGAGGCTCCCAGGGGGACTCTGCTTCCCTGCCCTTCCCAGCCTCGAACGGACGCCCACATCTCTTGGCTGGTGGCCCCGTCCTCCTCCGCCAAGCCAGCTGCAGCGCTGGCCGGCATCTCCCAGCCCGTTCTCAGTCACATCGCGTCAGACGGACTGCAGCTGCGGGAGGCCCCTCCCTCTCGAGGCCGTGGATCCACCTGGAGAGTTTGGGACATGGTCCCTGAGCCAAGATCCCCAATTTTAATTGCACTGCCAAGCCCTTTGCCATGGAAGGTTGACTTGGCTACCTTACTAGGATCAGGGATGTGGACCCCCGTCCAGGGAGGTGGGGGAAGTGGGGGAGGCCACCATCCTGCGTGCCATGTGACTGTGAAGGAGATGGATTCCACAAAGCTGGAGCAGTGGTTTCTAACTTGTGGGTTCAGAGACCCCCGCAATGGCTCAAAGGCATTGAGGCTCACCCCTATTTTCCCCAATGCCGACGAGGTGGTCTGGGGCCAGGAAGCTGCATTTTAATCATCTTCCTCAACAACCTCCACACCCCAAGGGGCCTGAGTATCTAGGGTACAGAATATTCAGGTGGGCAAGTCGACCAGATCTTGGACAAAACCTGACTGAGCACCTGCTCCAAGCGAGGCACTGTCCCAGGCCGGAGTGGGACACACCGGACCTCCAGGCACATCGTCACCTCTGAGCTGTAAACCCTCGGAGAAGTCGCTTAACCTCTCTGGGCCCGAGCGTGCCCACTGTGCAGTGGGATCCTTGCTACCACCGGCCTGCTGGGGGACACACCTGAGCCCACACACAGCCAGGTACCACCCCCTCCGAGCCTCACGGGGCCAGGATTCTAGAAGCACACACACAGCTTGGACAGAAATGGCCTCAGCTTACGTCCTTTTCTGCTTACTACACTTACAGGCCGCTACAAACGCAGCTTCTGATACATCAGCCAGGAAATGAAAAGTTACGGGTTGAGTGTGAACCATAAATTACCCACTTGCGAGTACATATATAGTAAGTCATCAGCGCGAACGCCAGCTGCAAAGAATGGCACCCGGAGAATTCAGTCCCATATAACCGGGCTCTGAATAACACCATCCTCCGGCAGAACAAGCCAAGGCGCTTGTTCTGAGTGGCTGAAGGTAAGAGTACTCACGCCCACAGATGACCGGCAAATGCGTTCCTGTTCCGTCTTTAAAGTACACTCATCAACTAACACGAACACAGCGCTCTAATACAAACGAGCCCAGAGAATCCTCACGCCAGCCTTACCAGACCAGGACAGTTAACGCGGTGGACACTGAGGCTCGGAGTGACTTGCGTGGGGCTCACAGGGCCTTGAAACGGAGCCGTGGGAGATCCGGAGAAGCAACGGGCATGGTCCCCCCAGCAGCAGGCCTGCCACCGCCGCCCAGGGAGCAACTTGATACATTCTGGGGTTCTAGAACCAACAGCCACGAAATGCACATTTTGAGATTCTAACACAATCTAGAACACTTGCAAGGATTTCTCCGACTCTCAGCCACGGCTCAAGTCACAGAGTAATGGGAAGGCAAGGCTGGACTCTGGGTAGACATGAGACCGGAGTCCTTGCACACGCTGCCTCGGGGCTGGGGTCCCGGGGAAGAGGAGCCCCAGGGCGCGCCTCACACAGGCTCCCCTCCTTGGGGACGCCGCAGCAGAGAGGCTCTGGGCTGTGTCCCTCTAAGATGTGGGGTCCACAGGTCAAAGCAGGGAGCAGCCCCACGTGCTCTGGCCACCCGGACACAAAGCTCACTCTAGCTGGGTGAGGGAGGGACAGCAAAGACCACGAGCTGGAGGCCAGAAGGACACGCTGATGTGTTTGCGGAGTGGCGACGGTCCAGCCCAGCTGGAACGCGGGGTGGATCCGGGGGAGGACACGGTGGCCCGCGGCCCAGGCTGAGAGCCCGGAGCATCTGTTAGCAAGCACCGGCCAACTTCAAAGCGCATGGGAGGGGGAAGGGAGGGCAGCGTTCTCTAAAAGACAGAATATGTGTCAAGTGACAGTGCCCCAGTTCTCCCCAAAGGGAGAAACGCCCCGTCTCATGTATTTGTCAGCACTGCCGCTGAGACGGGAGAATCCCTCACGCAGGACACCCCAGACTTCAGGCCAGCCCTGCACACTCTCCCCTCGAGTCACAGAAAGCCGGCGGAGCCTAACACACCGGCGAGGGCACCGAGGCTGGGGGCGGAGGCGAAGGCAGGCCCCAGGTCGACTCACTCCTGGCCCAGGGGTCCAGCCAACACGACCAGACCCCAACTCCCACACCCCCAAAGAGTGGCCTGCCAAGGTTTTGGAGGTCAAGCATAAGAGTGTCAAAGGTCAAGGTGTCCAAAGCAGGACCAACCACAGGGTTCCCACCACCCACTTTAAGAGTCTGAGGATGAGAAGTTGACACACCAGCCTCCTTCAACACACACTCAAGGCAACCTCCCACACCCCCCGCGACTCCTGCACAGCATCTGCTCGTGGCCCCATGAGGCAGGGACACCCCCTGTGCTTACTCTGAGAAGCAACTCCAAGAAAACGTGGCTAAGTTCATTAAACTCTACACCCCCCAGGCCAGACTGGGAGAGCGCACCTGTCCTCCAGCGCAAACCGCTCCCTTCTGGAATTAGACCACCCCTATGTGCTCATTGGGCACCAGCGGGCGGGCACGCCAAGACGGAGCGTGGCCACAGCAGAGAGGGGACACGGGGCAGCCCACAGCCCGCCTGCAGCCCTCGGTCTCACAGGCCTCCTCCTCAGCGGACCGATCAGGCAGTCGCTCTCTCTGGGGTATGAACGGCCTGGTGTGTGGAAGGTGACAACGCCAGGGCAACAACCTCGTTCCTACAGAGTTTAAGGATCCCCAACTGCAGCGGCATCTCCCAGCCATCGCCAGCCCCTCCATGGAGCGGAAAGAGGCCCGTGGGGTCTCATCCACAAGGCCCCGGACCGCATGGCAGATGCTTCCGGGCCCTCCTCCCGCTAAGAGAGCAGAGGCTTCATATGCACCGGCTGTGGGACTTTGACATCCTCAAAGCATGTACGTGTTAGGAAGCTTCTTTGCAGGGACACCCCAAAGAGACATCATGGCGACTCTGGGCCCAGCGTTAGGAACCAAGAGGCCGGGTCAGCTGGAGTCTGGAGGAAGAGGGGACCAGCTCTGAGGAGGCTTCTGCGGAAGCAGGTGCAGGGAAAGACTCGAAGCGTGGGTCCCCAGGGCCTCTGTGGGACACAGCGCCATCTCTGCCCAGCACTCAGGAGCCCACGGCAATCCTGGCACGCCTATCTTAGGGCCCTGAGACCTTGGGCAAGTCGCGCTCTGAATCCCAACATCTGTTAAGTCCCTCTCCTGTAAAATAACTATGGCCCCAGAGGCTGGGGCTCCAGAGCAAAATGAAATGAAGCCTGGAGAGCCTGGTCTGTGAACTGAAAGCCCTGAGAAGGTGTAATGATGGCAGCGGGTGGGTTCCATCCGAACAAACCCCCCGCCCCCGCCGACACTCCCTACCCCCACCCAGAATGGAGTGACAGGGCAGGTAAGGTCCAAGATGACAAAGAACAGCACCTTCACCAAAGGGCAGGGCAGACAGACAAAGCGGGACCAGGGGCAGCTCCTTCACCTGCCCTGGGCACTCTTTATTCTGGCTTCCCCAAAAGGTCATGACACAGGTGGCCTGGCTGGACTGGGACCTCCCTCCAGAGAGTTCCACCCCTGCCCCTTGAGACGCAGTCACCCAAGAGCCAGGCCCCCCCCCAAGAATTCCCCAGGAACCGACCACTCACGACAGAGAGCCGTTGTCAGGGCAACCAAAGTCTTAACAACTTTGGCATTTCCACAACCTTTGATTGATCCAGTTCCCAAAATTTACATTACAATGAAACAGTATTTGCATTTAATTTATTTTAATTGGCTTTTACATAACTAAACCTCTGGGCTTCGCCCTGTTAATAACAACAAGAGCGAGGGAGTTTTTCCTAGGCGGACCGAAGAAAGCACGGAAGAAAGCTAATAATTTAGCGTTTTCATGTTTGGAAAAATTCTTCGCTGACTTTCTGGAAGTAGGTTTTTGCTTCAGTCTCCATTTTTTTCCTGAGAAGACAGTAGGACCTTCCCCAGGTTGGAGTTCATCCTTTAGACTATCCTGGCATCACACTGAGAGGGTAATCTGATTCGAATGCTTTCTGTGTCCGTTCAAGGCGTGTGGACCAGTGACAATGGAAGCACAGGTGAGTTCCAAGAGGAGCTCCAAGAGGTATCTTCCTCCCCACGGACACTTCCCTCCAGCCAGAGAGCAGGCACTGGGGGTGACTGTGTGTCGAATGAATGAATGAGGGCTAATTCTCATGGCCCGCGATCAAGGGCCATTCGGGATGGTGCTGGTTACTCGAGATTTTACTATTTTCATCCTGAGCGAGGTGTGGTTCGAGTCTGGAGACAGGGGTGCCTTTCTAGGGCTATAAGTATTAAGGGGGAAACTGTGAGGGGCTCACCTGGGAGCCTTCATCTGGAGCTGCCCCAGTCCCATCCCGCCAATGTCACTGAACATCCACCTCCGTGGCGAGGGGAGTTAACAGCCCCAGCGCGCCGCCTAACAGGGAACAGAGAGATGGACGGGAACACGTTTGGTCTCCACTCCCCAGGGGACTCTGCGTGCTGGGAAGAAAGACTTACTTTTTCATGCCATTCCCTCTAAAAGATGCTCTGATAATGACAGTAAAATACAGGCGCGCAGGGCGCAGGCAGGTGAAAAGGCATAAAGCTTCTCGAAGCTTCTTGAAGGACGTGTGGGGGCTCACCAGGTTGTGGGGGGAGGCGTCCTCTCTTCAAAGGATGAAAGTCAAGGTGAGTGTTCTCCTTCCCCATAACCCAAGAACCAAGAACCCAGATGGGGAACGCCCTGCTTGCTGAACACATCACTGATCTGAGCCCAGCCTGACTATCTGTATTTGAACAAGTGTTTTTAATCGGACCAGTAAGTTTCCCGGCTGCCTGACATACACTCAGCCAGTGACCCCCTCCTGGCAGACTCAGAAAGATGGAGAAGATCCAAGAGTCCCAGAGGACCGGTGAGCAGATACAAATTTCCATTTGTTTTGTGAGTCTCGGACAATAAGGTTCTCCGGGCCTCTGCTGCGGGCTGACACCTTGCAGGAGGGAAATGGGAACCCCAAGTGGGAGAAGAAAAAGGGCAGAAGACTCAGAATTTGGTTTCGGGGGAGGGGAGCGGGCATAAAGACCCAGCAAGGTAGACCTGCCGAGTGAGACCACCATGGGTCAGGGGCTACAGGATGTGAATATAAAAAGATTAATGATGACAAAGATGGGAACAGCCTTTCCACGAATATAGCACTTTACAGTTTACAAGAGTTCTAACGGCGATTTCTTACAACAATCCAGGGAGGGAGGGTTTTAGAATTCCCACATCAGATGAAGAAAGGGATTCCTGGGGCTGTGTTCCAGCAGACCCAAGGGACCTGCCTGGGGAAGCAACAGTAGGCGCTGTTTACACCTTGGGAAGGGGAGCAAGATAGGGACCTAGTCCACGCAGGTGCCTTTTCTCCTTTGGAAAAGAACAGTCTCTTCACTGTCCCTTAGAACAGAAGTCAGTCCAGTGTCAAGAAGAGACATCTTTAGCGCCACTCCCCACCGCTGGTGGCTCGGTCCATTAAGCACCCGACTCTTGATTTCAGCTCAGGTCTGGATCTCAGGGTTATGAGTTCAAGCCCCAGATTGGGATCCATGGTGGGCGCAGAGCCTACTTTAAAAAAAAAAAAAAAAAACAAGAAGAGACAGCTCTACTCTAGGGTCACCCTCTGCAGCTTGATGAGGCAGGAAGCCTCCTCGGGGCCCCGGGACCCTGAGGGTGGTTTTCTCATTCAGACGACAGCATCCTCTGCAGCATGACCGCTGGTCTAAGCACAAGGTGCGCAGAGGCTGGAGTCTGCCGCTTCCTCGACGTCCCCGACACCCAGTGTGGCCACCAGCTCTGCCCCGTGCCTACCGGCAGCCTCTGTAGGCTGTGACAAGCCCACTCGAGGTCCCCGCCAGTCAACAAGCTTGTGCAAAACAGGCCACCCAGTGGTGAGGCGGCACAGGTCCTTGCTTACTACAAACGTGCAGCAGGCAGGACAAAGAGGACATGCTTTCTCTGCGGAAGGAAGCATTCGGCAGGAGAGAGAGAGAGAGGGAGAGGGAGGCAGGGAGGCCCTCCACAAGCCTGCAGCCGCTGCTGCTGTGGAAGGCTGTCTGTGGCTCCGTGGCTGCTGGTGGAAGCTGCTGCCCATTGGCCCAGAGGCCCTCCTGGCTTCACGCTGTCTCCTTATGGGTCACAACCAGAACACCAGCCTGGCAAGGGCCGGGCCCCCAACATCGTGCTCACTGTTGGTCCCCAGGGCCCAGAGCCCAGCCCGGCGTACAAGACAAAGGAGTAGAACTAATTTGCCGAACTGTAGAGTAATCATCGTTGGCGCTAAAGAGAGCATCCCTAGCTTTAATAAAGATTTTGTTCTGGTTGATGTTTCCAGTAGGCGTTCCCTTGTTTTTTGTTTTTTGTTTTTTAGTGTTTCTGGCAGGTAAGGCAGGGGCACACAGCATTAACAATTAGACAAACAGAAAAGAGGGCAAAATCATGTCAGAAATCACTAGTCGAAGTCCACAAAACGTATGACCCTTCACATAATTTCAGAAAGAGAAGTCAGGCTTGCTCCTTTTCCAGGACAACTGGGAAACCACAGGGACACGCCCAGTCTCCATGGTAACCTACCTGTTTTCAGTGATTTGGAGGGCTTCCTTCCTGCCTCCATGTGGAATCCTACAATAAACTGAGGACCCAGCTTTCAAAAATAATAATTTCTGAACACTGTAGCCAGACTAATTTTTTTTTAAAATATGGGTTCCTTATGGTTAAGATCCTGACATAGTCCACCCGATGTGTACGGAATTTTGCTGACAACTATTTTCTAGCTCAGGATCAGAAATACGGACCTCAGACCATAAAGCTGTGATTTTTTTTTTTTTTTTTAAATTTCAAATCCAGGGAACTAAACTATAGGCAGACTCTGAGCTAGGAGCAGAGGCAACATCTGGTATTTCACATTATATGGCCAGCCACCAGGATCTCTCCCTCATTCACCCTGAAATTTATCCCTCATGTTGGCCAAGTCCTCTGATGACTGGCCTCAACTTCATAACCTCCCACTGCTGACTCAGTATCCTGGACTCGGGAAGATCGAACCTCTGAAAAAAAAAAAAAAGCAGCCTAAGAAGCGTCTGGAGCAATGCCACCAAAAGTCAGGCAAGGCCCTAACAAGGGCTGCGGGGGTCCTGCTCCCCAGCCAGTAAGGAAACACGGTCAACCCAACATCAACCCAATACCAACCCCAGTCAACACAAGGTCCGAGGCCCGAGCAGCACAGACAGTGGGGAAGACTCGCCTCCAACTGGAAGAGGATGAAGACCAGCGGCTCTGCTCTCGGGCGGGCATGAAGCCAGGGAGGTCACGGATGGGGAACAGAAGAAGTTATTTTCAAAAAGGGAGCTGAACAGCAGCCTAACCGACAAACAGCAAGGAGATCCCCCCTGGAGGACGGCCACGGTGCTGAACACCTGGTGGTGAGAAAACCAAAGGCAAACCAGTAAGAGCCGAGCCCAGCCATGGGCGGGGTGAGGACACCCACCACCTCATTCAAACACTCTGGACAGACCCTGTGGGAGCCACAGAGGCTCTTCCAGATCAAGAAACAAAGGGAACCCCCGAATTCGAACAAGTAAAAAAGCAGCAGCATATTCTCGACCTTAAACAAACTCTACCCGTTGCCATGTTGAAATGGTGAGTTTCTAAGAAGGCTCACAACATTCTTCTTCATACCCAGTTAATCAAGTTACTCCGCATCGAATTTAGATGAGATCAGCAAATTCTAATGATGCATCACGATAAATTTCCATTAATTCAAATCATCACAACTATGGAATTCATGGGTTCCAGACAGTCTGACTATAAAAAGAAAGTTTGCTAAGCAAATAACAGGGTAAACAAGGTTATCAGAGGAATGTGTCCTTGGGGTTCCTTTTAAAACCTTTTTTTCCTTCTAGTTGCAAGAGTAATACACAGCTATTGGTGAAAATTCAGAGTGTAGAGGAATATGAAAAGGCAGGGAAGGGAAACCACTCATGATCCCATCAGCCTCAACCACTGCTGAAAGTTCGGTGTATGCCCTTCTCGTGTTTTCTTTTTTTTCCCCCTCATAAACATAACTGGAATGAAACCGTCCATATAGTTCTATACCTTGCTCCCCAGCCCTGTATATATTGAAATGCCTAAATTGCTTGTTTTTAACCCCTTTAGCAAAAACCTAGCAGCCTATAACCATAAATGTGCTCATTTCAAAGAATTATTTTTTGAATTTTATTTATTTGTTTGTTTGTTTATTTATGGGGTTGGGAAGAGCACAGGGAGAAGGGCGGAGAGAGAGAATAGACTCTTGAACAGACTCTGGCCTGAACACAGAGCCCAACACAGAACTCGATCTCATGACCCTGACGGACCTGAGCCAAAACCCACAGTTGGCTGTTTAGCCCACTGAGCCGCCCAGGTGCCCCTCAAAGAATTCTCAATAATTAAATTAGCTCAGTTAATTCAGGAGTTTGTGTTATCGTACGCTTTTGTCCAAGAATAACACAATTCCTTGTCTTCTACAATACTCCCTAATTCTCCCTGAGTCATGGTTAATCAAAACAGAAAGTTGAGTCTACCAGTTTGGTGGTATCAGCAGTAAGGGCCTCCCAGCAAGAAGAGAGCTGCACCATTACAAAAAGGAGGGCTCTGTCTTCGACACTGGTTTTCCCTGGGTGTGTCCTCTTAAAGGGATAGTCAAGAGCTCCTGAATCACGCACCGGATCCAGGGCCTGAGAACTTGGCGGCTCCACCGCCAGACTTCTGTGCTCCCACCAACGTCGCTCACCACCTTTGTACCATGAGCCCATCCTCTTCGTTCATATACAGCACCGGTCCTGGGACAGGAAGTTACAGGAACGTGCTGAATGACGGAGGGGTAGATGAAACATACAGAGGTCACCTCCCCAAGTTCAGTATCCTCTGACCCTTCCCCTTCCTTCTCATCTGTGTGCCACAGGCTTGTCCCTCTACAGAACCAGCTTCTTCTGAATCAAGGTGCCAGCCCATGAAATAGCACTTACTAAGGTGTTTGTGCTTTCTAGAACGTTCATTTTTTTTGCAGTCAGTTGAGCTAGGAAAATTCTCTCCATGCTTATGTTGGGTGTGCCCCATAACTCAAGTTTACATTTTTTTTTAAGATTTTATTTTTAAGTGGCACCTGAGTGGCTCAGTTGGTTAAGCGTCTACCTTCAGCTCAGGCCATGATCTCTAGGTCTTGAGATCGAGCCCAGCACTGGGCTCCCTGCTCAGTGGGGAGTCTTCTTCTCCCTCTCCCACTGCCCCCTGCTCGTACTATCTTTCTCCCCCTCAAGTGAATAAAGCCTTGATAGAAAAAGGATTTTATTTTTACGTAATCTCCACACCCAACGTGGGGCTCGAACTCACAACCCTGAGATCAAGAGTTGCATGTTCCGTGGACTGAGCCAGCCAGGTGCCCCCCAAATTTACATTTTTGAACATTTTTCCTGAACTGTAGAGCTGATAGAGAATGCAGAGATTACCTAGTCCCAAGCTCCATTCGACAAACCAAGAAACTGCGATCTAGAGAGGAAAAACCACTCATGCCAAGTTAAAGCCAGACATTGACAATCAGATGGGGCTCGTTCCGCCAGCCCAGAAAACCCTGATGGCTTCTACACCGCGGTGCTGCAATTTTAGCGAATGGGAAAAACACTTGCCATCAGTGATGAGCACAGAAAATAGTGCTGCCCCGCCGATCACACATCCAGCCTGCAAAGCAGGCCCTTTTGGCAAAGGCATTGAGGTTAAATACTTCAACTCCCCCACCATCCTCCCGCTGACGGAAGGGAGCCGTGGTTTAGGCACACATCTGGGCATCCACTGTGTTCCAGGTTCTGTGCCAGGAATGGGGGGCCAGGGAGGAGAGAAATCCACAAGGTCCTACATGCAAAGAGGCCCACTGCCCTAGGAGAGGCAGACAAGCACAGTGCACAACCAGGGAGGTGAGATTCCAACCAGCACTGGTGAAGAGGGCCAGCAAAGGGCCTACACAATACAACAGGGGCCAAATTTATCCTCCCTGGAAGGGCCATGTGGAGCTCAACAGACTAGGAACCACTGGGTCTCTCCTGGGCCTGCAGGCAGGTGATTTCTCAGTCAAGGAGACTTAACTGGAATTGGCTCATGAGACTTTGGAGGCTTAAGAGTCCCACAACCTCCCAACTGCAAGCTAGAAACCCAGGAAAGCTGGTGTTATTCAGTCCAACTCCAAAGGCCCGAAAATCAAAGGAGCTGATGGTCTAAGTGTCAGTCCGAGTCCAAAGGCCAGAGAACCAGGAGCTCTGATCTCCGAGGGCAAGGGAAGACGGACACTCCAGCTCAAGTAAAGCGAATTCCACCTTCCCCCTCATTTTTGTTGTATTCAGGCCCTTGGGGATTGAATGATGCCTGCACATACTGTGGAAGGGGGTCTCCCTTATTCAATCTACCAATTCAAATGATTATCTCTTTTTTTTTTAATCAGAGAGAGAGGGAGAGCGAGCAAGCGAGCACAGGCAGACAGAGTGGCGGCAGAGGGAGAAGCAGGCTCCCTGCTGGGATGCTGGGATCATGACCTGAGCCGAAGGCAGAGGCTTTAACCCACTGAGCCACCCAGGTGTCCCACAAATGCTTATCTCTACCAGAAACATCCTCACAGACACACCCAGAAATACAGTTTTACCAGTTATCTGGGCATCCCTTAGCCAAGTCAAACTGACACATAAAATTAACCATCACAGGTGGGATTTTTCCAAGAATATTCCAGATCAATGAGTCTTGTGAAGCCTTTGTTAGAGTAACATTCCATCACCCACCCATTTGGGTTCTCTATGCCTACCACCATCTTGTACTAACTCTCCTCATGACCCTCCTAACAGTAGGTGTCCCCACACAACCTGTCGACAAAGAACAGCTCACTCAACAGAAACGGGCTCTATGAAGCAGTGACCCAAACATGAGGAAGGAATGTGGAGACTGGATGGGGTGTTGATGGCGGCGGCGAAGGTGATGATGACGACAGCGATGTTGATGATGACAGTGATGGTGGTAACGGTGACAGTGATGATTATGGTGAGGAGGAGGATGATGGTTATGGCAATGACGACGGTGGTGACGGTAATGGTGGTAATGATGGTAGTGATGAGGAGGAGGAAGGTGATGGTAATGATAGTGATGGTGGTGATGGCAGCGATGAGGAGGAAAAGAATGATGATGGTGATGGTGGTGATGATGGTGACGATGGTGATGGCAGTGATGATGATGGTGATGGTGGTGCTAATGGTGATGACAGTGATGAGGAGGAAGAAGAGAATGATGATGGTGAAGGTGATGGTGGTGATGACGATAGGATGATGATGGTGAGGAGGAGGGAAGGAGGAGGAAGGTGATGGTAATGATGGTGATGATGGTGATGAGAAGAGGATGATGGCGGCGATGGTGGTAGTGATGGTGAGAAGGAAGAGGATAGTGATGGTGGTAGAGAGGGCGATGGTGGTGATGAGGAAGATGACGGTGATGGTGGTAATGACGGTGAGGAGAAGGGGAGGAGGATGGTGATGACAGTGATGACAGTGATGGCAGTGGGGGATAGTGATGGTGAGACTGATAACACGGGTATGCTGGGAAGCCAGCATGTGGCCCGGGACAAAGCACAGGGGAAGGGGAAATGGGCCACAGTGAGATCTTCACACTGCTTGGGGGGCCCTGGCCGAGAGGACCTGGAATTCCTCACCTGTGCTACAAACCCCCTCCCCCTACTTCCTCCAACGACAGCAAAAATCACTCCCAAATGCATGAGCTTTCTCCTCACAGCCAGCTCTGAAAACAATCAGCCAGGCCATTTGTTTTGAGGGCAGATAATAGCGTATCACCAAGAACATAAGCTAATAAAAGCGGCAATTCTTTATCCCACCTTCAGAGATAAAGAGGAGGGACAAACACACCCCAGAAAATAAGAATAGGCCCTAAGGGCCAAAGGTGCAGCGTGAACGAAAGCCAAGCCGAAAGCCAAGCCGAAAGCCGAGCCTCAACACCTGTCCCAGGCCTCTTCCTACCTTCCCGTACTTACAAGAAAGACACCCAAAGAAGGCAAAGCAGCCAACAGATTTCGTCTCCCACCCTTGGAAGCCGAGCCAGACTGTCCAGGCTGCGTCACCAAGCATGGGATTGGCACTGCATGACTGAGGATTTTTAATAAAGGCTTATTCCTGCGACTGCCGCCCCACGCTTTGAGAGGGCTGAGAGAGAGCGAGCGAGAGAGCGAGAGAGCCACCAGTCCTGCCCACCCACAGCCCTGCCTTGGGCCCACGGTTGGGGCACAGGCTTTTCTAGACATCCCACACTCACTCTGGCAGGAGTGACTCCCCAGCCCCACATGTAAATACAGAAAACCGTACGATGTTGGAAATGATCTGTTTTTAAACCCAGATGATTGATTTTGAGAGGTTCTCGCTTCCCTCCAAAAATGGATTGCAGCACGGCAAAGGGAAAGGATGGGAGTGACAGGGAAGGGTGGGGAGCTGTCGTCAATTCTATTTTCTGGAAACGTCTGTTAAATGCACAGGAAGGAAGCAGGGACTTGAGCATTTTGCTGCTGGAGGGGGAATAAACGTGCTGTGATCCAGACACACAGCCACAGAGAATCGAAACGCTGCCGGTGTTCCCAAGAGTCTCCAAGCACATTAGCACGCTCGCAAGCCAACCCAAAAAATGGTTCCAACCACTCTTGGAGGCAGGGGATCAAGAGATCAGGGCCTCCCTGGGTCTGAGGAACAACCTACCTAGATCTGCAGAATGACCTCGCCCAGATCGCTTTGGGCAGCTCCCCCCTCCCCCCGAGTGCACCACGGCTGTGTCAGAGACCCTCAGAAAGCCTTCTGAGAAGACATGAGCCGGGCAATCCAAGATGGCAGCTCCCTGACCTCCAAATCATGGCCCGCACCAGCTCCCTTCTGGAGGCCTTCACACACACGCACAGGCTCTCACAACAAATGCTTTGCTCCTACAGCCTGGGTCAAAAGGTGCCCAATAAACCAAATATGAGAAGAAAACCTTAGTGGCAGAGGAGGAACGCCTTCCGGGAACGTTAAATAGCAATAATGGCCGCCACTTAACCACAGACACGTACGTGACCAGTTGATGACTCCTCCACAACAACTCTACATCCACGTCCCACGTGCAGTCTAACATGGCCCCGGAATCCCTTCATGAACAGGCTCAGAAAGCATCACCCAGAAGATAAATGACGGAACAGAGCCTGACTCAAACCCAGGCCTGCCGGACCCCAACATCCGCCATCTTCCGAAAGACACAAGACACTCTTGCTGTCTACCGAGAAAGTTCTCTGCCTCAGCGGGAGAGAGACACCATTTGTGCTTTCTGTTTAGTTTTGTTTGTTATCCCTACTGGAGTGCTTTCCTTTTGTTTTTGTTTTTGTTTTTAATTTTGTTAGTTAACAGTGAAGAGAGACCATTTGGGACCCAGTGGCCTACACACCCGACCCAGATCTGCCTGTCTGTACATTTCTGTGACTCAATTCGCAATCTGCAAAATGGGTCTTCTCCTCTGCTTTTCCTTGAAGAACAAAAATAACCCAAGAAGGGAAGTTCTTCTGAAATGCACAACCCAGGCAAGTGCCCTCCCGTCCCAGGGCCCCTGTCTGTCTACTAGGGCCCCTGTCTGTCTACCTCCCGGGAGACCTCCCTGCGCCCACGCACGCTTACATCACTGCTACCCCGTCAGCTGTGAGCCAAGTACTGGGGCAAATGGAGAAGCGCCAGGCACCGCTCATGCCCTATAAGGAACTTCCATGGCTTGGAGACCCTGACAAGAGAAACTGAACATCACTCTGGAAAAAGCCCCAGAAGGGCAGATCCTGGCTACCAAACAGGGGTGGGAGAGAACTTGACCTGACTTCATTCTTGGTTCTTCTCCTTGCCCAAGGTTTTGGGTGAGTTGGTGTGCTCCAGGCATCCTAGATTTTCTCATTTAAAAAATGGGTTTAGAGTGCCTGGGTGGCTCAGTGGGTTAAGCCTCTGCCTTCGGCTCAGGTCATGATCTCAGGGTCCTGGGATCGAGGCCCGCATCGGGCTTTCTGCTCAGCAGGGAGCCTGCTTCCCCCTCTCTCTCTGCCTGCCTCTATGCCTACTTGTGATCTCTGTCAAATAAAAAAATAAAATCTTATAGATAGATAGATAAATAAATAATGGGTTTGACCCCTTTTGCCTCACTCTGTACTTTAAATCCGAACCCCCCTGCTGGATACTCAGGAGCCCACAAAAGAAATGGGGGGGAGCAACTTCACCTGAGCGCAGAGCAGACAACAGGCCCTGGGAGCAGACCAGGGGCCCAGCGCTGTGCTAGGGGAGGGATAGGGGCCAGAAGGACCAAGTCAGGGCGTCAAAGAGCTGGCCGGCCCACCTGCGGGCGAGCACCGAGCCTCTTTGATCCGCCTGAGGGAGCAACCAATTCTCAATGGAAAACTCCAGGAAAGCCTCAAGGAGAAGGCTCTGCAGCCAAATCTATAACTGAGAGGGAGGAAGAAAAGGCAGATGTAGAGACAGAAAGCCCATTGGCGGTTGCCTGGGGATGGGGGCGGGGACAGAGAGTGACAGAAAAACGGGCAGGAGGGAGCTTTCTGGGGTGATGCAAAGGTTCTAAAACTGGATTGTGGTGACGGCTGCACAATTCTGTAAATTTACTGAAAAGTACTGGATTGTACATTTGAAATGGGTACACTTCACGGTATATAAACTGTATCTCAATAAAGCTGTTAGTTAAAAAGATTTTTTTTCCCCCAAGGATGAGCAGGAGTTTAGCCAATAAAGAAGTTTGGGTGGGAGAGAAGAAAGGCAGGTGCTGTGGCAACCCCGCCAGGCTCACCCTCCTGGTCCCACCTCCCCCCAGACACCTGCACCCCTTCCAGCACAGCTGGGAGCCAGCACCCCCCCTCACCCCCTCCCGCCCCCCAGCCCAGGGGGAGGTGCTTCCTTGGAGCTCTTGTCAAGGTCTGAGAGCTCCTCAGGCCGGCTCCCCCACCCGCAGCCCAAGCTGGGCTCTGGCAGGGAGGAAGCCTGGGTCTGGGTTTCAGAGTCTAGGCTTGAAGCAAGGCACCCAGCAGGTGTCTTACAGAGCAAGAGCATGAACTGGGGGTGGGGGACTGGAGGGGCGGGGACCACAGTGTAGAGTGAGATGAGAAAATCTGTTTCCCACAGTGATCTGATGACAGCAATGACCCAGGTGGAAGCAGGGCCCCAGGATAAGGGATGAGAAAGCTCAGCCCTGTAGGGACAGGAGTCGTGGGTCAGAGAGGAGGGCTCGGGCCTCAGAGGACTGACCATCTCAGGATTCCTGGACGAAGAAAAGGGGAAAGAGCCCAGAAACACTCCTGAGATTTCTAGCTGTAATGAACGAGTAGGCAAGAGGCAATCACTACAACAGGCAGAGGGACCCACTTGGAGGAAAGTTCTGGGCTCTGCTTTGATGTGGAGCAGCACAGAGCATGTACCACAGGGCTGGGTCTGAGCGTGGGGAGAGCTCAGGTCTGCTCACCTGCCAGCGCACAGACGTGAGCCCAGGTGACAGGAGAGCACGTAGAACGGTGCCGAAGGGACCCCTCCGTGGCCGAAAGAGGCACAGAGCAAAGGAAGCTTCCAGCTGGGGCATCAGGGTCCTGAGGCAATCGAGGGAGCATCCCAAGGGAACCGCACACCCCCCAAAGCCTTCCTCCTGTCTGCAGATCACAGCAGCCTTACCCGGGGAATACAAACTTAACTAGCCTGAGTGCTTCTTAGGCAAAGGTCACCGACCCATCCCTTGCTCCTCAGAAACTTCTGGTCGAGTGAGGCAGGTGGGACTGATGCCAGCACCCGACCCATCTCCTGGCTTCCTGCCAACCTGAGGGATACCTCAAGAGCTCAAAGCAACAGGTATCTGGAAAACACGGCTGCTGGATTAGCAGGGGAGGGCGGGGTGCCCTTTGGCTTATGAAGGTAAATGAAAGGGTGCCCAGGCAGCTCAGTCAGTGAAGCGTCTGCCTTCAGCTCAGGGGTCGTGATCTCAGGGTCCTGAGATGGAGCCCCGAAGCGGGCTCCCTGCTTCAGCGGGGGCGTCTATCTCTTCCTCTCTCTCTGCTCTCCGCCCCTGCTCATGCGCTCCCTCTCACTCACTTGCTCTCACTCTCAAATAAATAAATAAAATCTTTAAAAAAAAAAAAAAAAAAGGTAGATGAAAAGAGCCCCAAGAAAACATCTTTGCCCACCTGATGCCAGGAGGGCGACAGGAAGAGCCTGGGATCTCTCCGTAAGTGTCTTTAGTTAGTCATGCCTCATAAATGCAGAGATATGAAGCTCTGCCTCTGAAATTCAATTATACTTGAAAGGACATGGCCGAGGCAGGGCTCTCTTAAAGGATTTACTGTGCTTTCCTGATGATAAAAAAAATAATAATAATTCTTTAGACTTGCACCTTGCTCATCAGTGCCTAAGAAACGTTCACTGTCAAACCATACTGATTACCTGAAGTTACATTAAAACCCGTGCCACTAGATTCCAACCTTTTTTTTGGGGGGGGGGGTGGAAAGTGATTTGAAAGAAACATTTCCCCCCAACCCTCATGGAGCAAGAGTTACCGGACAGCCCCTAAGCCTGTTCTGCTATCTCCATATACCACTACCTGCCATCCCCTGATTAGGAACTCCATCCAAAGGGAAGAGGACAAGAGCCAAGTGAGATGCACAGCCTTACGTGTGGGCGGGGAAAACACCAAAGAAATCCAATGAGACTGTAGGAGAATGGTGAATCCCAAGGTAGACAGAGCACAATTAAGGTTGGTAAGCGCCCTCCTTCCACAAACACAATGACATCCGGGACTGACACACTAGCAAAACACACCTAATCCCCCACTGATCCCAGGCTGGCCGAATCACAAACTGGAAAGACTGTCCCCTCACAAACAAGCTTGGTTTAGGGCTTGCTGGCACACTCAGTTCTAACACAAACCTGATCCTCATCTAGATGAAATGTCAGCTGCCGAACAGCTTACCCGCGTAGTGCCAAATAACTGTGGGGCTCCTTAATAGTATCCCGGATTAACACCAGTCCCCAAGTGACCTAGGCTCTTTGTCACTTACAAGTGGCCATACAAGGTCCCAGGGTAAGTTGGGACAGGGGGAAGGACCACAGGCCTAAGGGGGAGACAGACTGCCTGATACACAAACGCTCAGTAGGGTATTCTACGGGAAAAAGCAAGTCTTACAAGTAAGTGTGCACATGGAGCCAAATAAGGCAGTGGGTCCAAGCCCCCCACCCCCCAGGACCCCCCTCCCCAAAAGACAGCACTACTGCTTTACCAGGATGAAACTCCAGAGCAGCTCCAGGTAGAGACCGAGCTCAGGAAGGAGCCCCCCCCCCTTGGGGACTATGCACTAAGGCAAAGCCACTCCTTGTCCCTCAACAGCTTGTATTTCTAATTCTGCACAGCCCAGAGGCCAGAAAAAGGCATTAAGATAAAATTCTGAAGGCATTAGTCTGAGCTCCTTTCTATCTCTTAGAGTTTCCCTCTAGAGGGCTTATTGGAAATGAACGGATCACCAGCTCAGGTTTGGGCAAATCTCTGTTCTTCTGGGGGTCCGACCTGTTGTTTCTCCACAAGTCTGAGCTTCCAGGCATCTGATGGCCAATGCCAGGTGTCCCAAATTATTATCACACGTTGACATTTATTTTTCACCTTGCGGAAAGCATCCAAGTGGGACCCGAAGGGAGCAGGCAAGGCTAAAAGTCAGCACATCCCAAGGCAGGCAGGCAGGAGGCAGAGCCCCCGGGCCTTCCCTCCAGCACATTATCCAACAAAACCTCAAGAGCTCAGTAATTAGAGGCGCTCTCAAAAGTGAAACAGAAATAGATCTAGGGCCAAAGCAATGGTTTGCTTGAGACAAAGGGCTGGTTTTAAGCAGGAAAATACAAAAACAACAACCCCAACAACAAACAGCCCAGCTTTTGGTCTGTCTTCTGAGCTAAGAAAGCCAGCCTGATTTTTTTTTCCCCATTATTACTCAATCTGATTATGGGGAAGACAGTAGGATTCAGATGAAAAGCCCTTTTCTCCTCTAGGTTATAAAATCATTTTCTGCAACAGAAAAAATGCAGGTTGCATTCTAACTGTGCCCCTCACACCCAATCAGATGAACACTTGGCTCCTCCAGGTCCCCCGGCCTGCCGTCACCGCCAAGACCTCAGCTTTTGGGGCCGGCAGAAGACAGACCAAGCAAGAGCTTTCTGTTCCTGTGTCATAAAATCCTGCAAAGGATTCCAGCTTTCCTGAGCACACCCACGGGGGGGGGGGGGGGGGGGGCCCGCAGGTGACCCTGGGAGACAGATCCCATCCCTAGACACAGGCCTGCTGCTCAGCCCCACGCCAAGCCCCCATGCCCCTTCCAGGCCCATGCTCCATTTTGAGAAAACCATGCACCATGCCCTCCGCAACTCCCTTCTCAAAAGCTTATTTGTTTTTCCGACTGGGAAGGGTCCTGAGAGAAAAAAAGAAACCACAGCGATGGAGGGAAGGAATCACCAGCTCTGGCAGAAGGCAGCAGGCCAGCCCGGGCCACCTGGCCCCGCTGGGTCTAGCAAGCGCGATGCTGCAGTCGGCAGGACTCTCCCTGAGAGCAAATCGCGGTTCCAGGGTGTGCGCGTTCACTGCAGTTCAGTGTTACGTAGTAGTAGGCTTCGAACTAAATATTTTAAAAATTAAGGTGTAGGACTAGGAGGAAGGATCCCCCAGATCCCTGGGCTCCTGCCTAAGGCTGATCAACAGAACGACCCTTGGGTGGAAGGGGGGAGGGTAGGAGGGTCCGACGCGGAGGCCCCAGGCAGGACTTACGGTCCTGGCAAACACCCTCCTCTAGGGGGACTCGGTATCGGCCGGGAGTCAAGGGGATGGCGTTCAGCTTGACCAGGCCCGGCCAGGATGCCCTGGGAGCCCGAGGTCCGTCTCTGCAGGGAGCGCCACTTTCACGCCCTGACTCTGTGAGCCGCAAGCCCCGGGGACTAGGCACTTGTTGAACAAAAAGGCTCCCGACTCATTCAGCAGCCGCCGCAGTTGGCCAGGAGAGGGACCCCCAGCTCGGGCGCGGGAGCCTTCCCTGCTGCACGCCCGAGGCGGCGGCGCCAGGGAGGTGCGGCGAGCAGGCAGCGCAGCCGGCAGCCTAAACTTTCTCGAACCTCGGTGCTTCGCAGTTAAGTTAGGGGCGTGATGGGTGGGGGTGGGGGATGCAATAGCCCCACCCACGATAAAGAATTAAAAAAAGGGTTAAAAAAAAAAAAGAGAGAGGCACTAATTGACACTAATTCAATTAACTTAGCACCTACTATGTGCCAAGCACTGGGCCAAGAGCCATCTTTGGTGCGTTCTCCTCTGAAATGTCACGGCAGACCCCGAGGGAGGAACTGTCCCCGTTTGCTAGAGAAGCAAACCTCTACCGGAGAAGGTGGGGTGTCTGGCCCAGGTCGCAGTGCGAGTCACGGCGAGGCCGGGGCTCCTAACTCCCGAGCACGGCTCTGTCCGTCGCCCCTCGGCCTAGTGGGCAGGGAGCAGACGGCCGCCGAGCCGGTCCCCTCCCCTGGCCGGAGCGCACCTGCCACCCACGTGGGCCGCACGGACCGGCCCCCCAGGGGACTAGCCCACGCTGCCCCAAAGGCCCGCGCTAGCTCCTTCGGATGCCAGCTGTCCCCGGGGCCCCTGGAGCTCCGCACTGCGCCGGCCGGCGGGGGACAGAGGGCTCCGCACGCAGGGATGGACTGCCCACGCCCACCCGGCTGCCCGCGCCCCA
Source organism: Neogale vison (assembly GCF_020171115.1). Taxonomy (NCBI): domain Eukaryota; kingdom Metazoa; phylum Chordata; class Mammalia; order Carnivora; family Mustelidae; genus Neogale; species Neogale vison. The sequence goes on from NC_058098.1 coordinate 137,022,352, forward strand.
CGCGCAGCCGCTCACACCGGCCACCCGCCCCGCACCCGTCCCCACCAGCAACTGCGCCCGGACACACAATTCCACAAACGCAACCCAAGATGTGCACACCCACTGTACACACGGATCCCCACGAGGACACGCCATTCCAGGGATACACCACCGTCCGCGGTCACCCACAACTCCACGACGCAAATAGGCACCCCCAACACACACGCGCGGACACACACACACACACACACACACACGCAGAGAGCCCGATCGCAGCTCACGCCGGTGCACACGCCCGCACTGCCCGCAGCCGGCAGCTCCCCGCTGCCCTACCTGCTCCGGCGCAGGACGCGGTCCGCCGGCTTCCCGAGCCCAAGTTCGGCGCAGCTGGTGCTGGGGCGGGCGCGGGCCGCTGCCCGGGACGAGCGCGCCGAGGCCGGGAGGGTGGCTAGGAGCGCGGGCCTCCGTGCGCCCGCAGCCTCCGCGCCGGCCCTGCGCTCATCTCCTCCCAGAAAAACAAAAGGAAGCCGGCAGCGAGGGAGGGAGCGAGGTGGAGACGCCCGCCCGTCCGCCGGTCCGCCCGTCCGCCGCCTGCAGTCGCCGCGGCCCGCCCGCCAGCGCCGGGAAGGAAGGGACTTGAAGGCGGGACCCGGAGGCGGAGGCCGGGGGCGGGGCGTGCGGCCGGGGCTGGCGCTCAAGTTTCCTGCGGACCCGCCCCCGCCCGGCCACGCCCCCCAGACTTGGCCCCGCCCACCAAGCCCTCTCAGGTCGCGCCCCTGTCCCTAGCCACGCCTCTTGCTGGGTGCCGGGCCTCGGAGCGGTCCCGGCCGGGTCGGTCCCTGCGCTTTAGCGCGCTCTCCGCCCAGGCTAGGCCCTGACCCGGCCCCAGGCCTGGTGGATTTCGGGGCAGGAGCGGAGCTGAGCACCGGATCCGCCTCCCTAACCCTTGGCCTCTGGCCTGCGGGTGTGGGAGAGGCGGGGAGGCGGCACCGGGAGGGACCAGCTCGGCGCCCACTCCCCCGCCTCCTCGGTCCTCTGCAGGAAGTGTGGCCCAGAAAGGGAAGAGGCCGGATTCGGCCCAGGCCGCCTCCCGGCGCCCTCTGGCACCCTCGCCGCCAGGCCCCTGAGCTGTTACCACCAGCCTTCCCGCGCCTCTTTCTGGGAAGGAGCTGAGGACCCGGAGAGGGGACACCTGAGTTCCAGTTCTGGTCGCCTTTGTCGGTTCTGGGTGATTTGGGCGGGTCCCCGAGTCTCCGGAGGGCTTGGTTTCCCCGTCTCTAAAATGGACTAAAATGGACGGGAGGAGGAGCAGGCTTCTTCTGTTCCTTCCCTCCCCGACATGCTGTGGGTCTTCCGTCTCTGCTGAGGAAGGGGTTTGGTGGACATCTGGGTCCCAGGGACAGGCGGCCTGGGAGTCAGGGAGAGAGACAGACCTGTGTTTCCTGCGGACTTCCTCTGTCCCCCTTCTAAGGCACCTGCACAGAGGGAAGGAATAAGGGACTGTGCTTCCCAGAGCCTCTCACCCCAGTAGCTCTGGAAAATCTGGGCCCTGGGAAAAGCAAACACATACCCACACCCACCACTACCACCACCGCCCACCCCAAACATCCCCAAGAAAGGTAACCACAGAAACAGCCCTGAGTGTGGAGCTGGGCATTAGTGTTAGGCTGAGACAGACTGTCTTTCTGGCGTCTCCAGGGGAAAACTCAAATCCTCCTGCAAAGCCGCCTCCACAAAAACACCGGGAGTGAAGCCCCACTCCACGGGAGGCTGCAGAGAGGAATGTTGGTGGGTGGCTGGGCGGGAAGAGAGGGGCCCGCAGGCCAGGTGGTCTGCAAGCAAATGGCAAAACCAGCCCTACCGGGAGTTAGTCTCCTAGGCAGCCCCGCTGTGGGGATTAAATGCAATAAGACATGAGAGTCAGCTGTGTGGGTCTGTGGTGAGGTCACACGGAATGGCTCTGGTACCCAGGGGCAGCATCTCTCCTCCGCAGACCAGGGGCCAGGGGCACTGAGCAGCCTTCCTCTGTCTGTCGGCACAGAGGGCAGGGCTGTAGGTGAGAACCACCACGCCCCCACCCCCAAGTCAAGCCCAGGCCTGTCAGCAGGGTGACCACAGATACTGGGTTCAGTGGCATAGGTCATATTCTGCTGTGGTCACACGTAAGACCCACTTCTCACTCGGGCTGTGCTTTGGCACCAGGTCGGGGGACACGGGGAAGGCTCCTCACGGGCGATCAGGGACTCCAGCCCCTTCTGTCTCGAGATTCCGCCAACATCTCTTCCATTTCGAGATTCTTCTTTCAGGGCTTCCAAGGAACTGCTGCCCCTTGACTTCCGGCCAGCAACAAGGGAAGAGATGGTGCTGGTGGCCAGGGTGGGGGGTGGTATTGGGGGAAAGGGGGGGTTTCAGGGTCATCGGGAGCTAGGCCTAGAGGAGGCACACATAACATGGGTCCACATTCAGGGACCATAATTAGTCACACTGGGCTATCTGGCTGCCACGGGTCCGGGAGAAAACCATGGAGTGGGTGAGCATGTCGCCATGCCTCTACCTCTGTTTCAGAAAATCTAAAGGAGGAGTGTCTCCCTCAGGTGAAAGACAAGCTGACCTCTCCCTTTCATTCTTGCGGGCCACGCGGTAGTGACTCAGTAGGTACTTCTGAACTTAATAAACTAGAGCAAAGCAACAAGCAAACTCGGGATATGGTGCCCTGTGAGTGTCCTGGGCCGCCGTAAGGAAGTACCCCAGGCTGGCTGGCTCAAACCAAGACGTTTATTGTCTCAGAGTTCCGGAGGCTGGGAGGTCCAAGATCCGTGTGTCAGCAAGGTTCGTTCCTTCGGAGGGACCTGAGGGGGAATCTGTTCCAGGCTTCTCCCCTGATTTCCGTCAGGGGCTTCTTGGCTTAAGATGGCCGTCTTCTCCCTATGTCTTCCTGTCATCGTTCCTCTGTGTGTGTCTGCCTCCGGGTCCAAATTCCCCCCCTTGTGGAAGAACACCAGTCATACTGAATTAGAGCCTGTTCTAATGAGCTTGACCATGGGCAAAGACGCTGTTTCCAAGCAGGGTCATGTTCACAGGTACCAGAGATTAGGACTTCAACATCTTTATGGGGGAACAATTCAACATGTAAGAGATGGCCTGCTCTATATACAATTTGTCTTCCATACCATGGCTATAAACAATTTACGTCAGGAATGAGCCTCATTAGTCGTAATAATAACTGACTTAGGGCACCTGGGTGGCTTAGTCGGTCAAGCATCTGCCTTCCTCGAAGGTCATGATCCCAGGGTCCTGGGATCAAGTTCCTCATTGGGCTCCCTGCTCCATGGGGGATCCTGCTTCTCCTCTCCCTCTGCCTGCTGCTCCCCGTGCTTATGCACTCTCACTCTCTCTCTCTCTCTCTCAAAATAAATAAACAAAATATTTAAAAATAATAATGATAATCCTATCTAAGGAGGTCCTTTCCAATAATCAGGCTTCTAGCCCACAGACCCCTGCTTCTGAAAGCTTGAAGAAGTGAAGGCCCACTCGTCTCCAGGTCCTCTTTTGACTCTGGTCCTCTGTGTCATTGTTACTGCAGAGGGGAGAAGTGTGGCTGCTGGGAATGGAGTGGACCCTCCCTTGGGCTAGATACAGCCCTCTGACTGCCCACCCTGCCCGACCCCAGAAGTGCGACCCGGAGGACACAGTCGGAGAACTTGCTGGCGGTGCCAATAGCAAGCCTTGCTGGGACGGCTGGATCCTGCCCGGGGTCAGCATGGATCACAGGTGGGGAAATGGGAGGGCGAGGCCACCTTGCCTCTCCCTGAGGTCCACCACTGCTCATGAAGGACCCTGAGGCAGATGCTGTGACCCGTGGCTTACCTAAGGTGCGTGGCTCAGAGGCACATTCACATGGGTCTCCCTTCCCCCTTGCAAGTGCCCAGGTATCAAGATAAGCTAGAGTCTCCCTTCATCCGGAGAGACTCCCCTGCTATGGACTGAGCTGTGCCCCTGTGGAAGTCGTACACTGAAGCCCCAGCACACCTGCCTGTATTTGGAGAGGGGGCTTTTAGGAAGTAATTAAGATTAATGAGGTCATAAGGATGGGCTCCTCATCCAAGAGGATTGGTGCCTTATAAGAAGAAGAAGAGGGAATGAGATCTCTCTGGCTCTCCGTAGAGGCCATGTGAGGACACGGCAAGAAGGCTGCCAAGTGCAAGCCAGGGAAGGAGCCCTCAACAGATTCTGAATCCGCTAACAACTTGGTCTTGGACTTCCAGCCTCCAGAGCTGTGAGAGAGAAATGTCAGGCCTCTCAGTCTCAGGATATTGTTATGGCCACACAAGCTAAGACAGACCAACATATCTTCTCATTTTCTGTTTCCCACTCCACCTGCCCAGCTGTCCCCCTTGAGTCTCAAAGCTGGGCCCTGGGACCCGGTCGTCAGGACCTGGGGCTCTCAGGACCTTGTTTTATTTTTTGAGCAGTACATCACCCACTTGCCCCTGCTTCCCGAGGAACAGGGGAAGGGTGTGAAGGGGAGCCTGGCTCTCCGGTGAGGGCTCAGGGGCTGGGCCGTCTCTCGGAGTCCCCTAAGGCATGCCCACTGAGGTGCAGGAGAGAGTGAGCAGGGTTCTGGGGCAGGCAGACCTACAGGCAGGTCTGGATCCCGCTGTCACCGGCATGGGGACCTTGGTAATAACTCCTTTCTTCCTTCCCTCCCCCCTCTTCCCTCCTTCCCCCTTAGTAGGTCCAGAACATTCTCTTCAGCCATCCCAGTTGAACCCTAATCCAGGGTTACGATTTCCTAATTTATAAAACGTGGATATTCATGTCTCCCTTGGACTTAAAAAGGCAATGCATGAAAAGGGCCTGCGGCATGGTAGATACTTGAGAAGACATTACCTTCAGCATCATCAGCAGCTCATCAAAGGCTGACCGACTCAGTACAAATGTATAGGAGAGCATCCCAGGGAATCTCGGGAGGCCCGGGTTCTAGCCCCAGTTCTGATACATTCTAGCTGTGTCACCTGAACAAGACCCCCTAACCTCTGGGAGCTTTCTTCCTCAGGACAGCGCTCCCCACAGGTGACCAGGGCAGGGGAGAGGGTCAGATGCAGCAAGGATTTGGAAAGTGACCCAAGACCCTGTCGAAGCACCTGCTGAGGACTTGGAGCGGCGATCTTGAAGTCGCGGCTGCACAAGGCGTGCTCACAGTGCATAGGACTGGAGCCCCGGGACAGGTGTACCTTGCTGGTTGGCACAGCTGGATTCAAGGGGGCCTGTGTCCGTGTCCCGCACGATGACCTGGGGTAGGCAGGGCGCACCCAGCAGTAGCCTGCCAGGCCCCCCATATATCCAGCCAAGCCTCCAGCCCGGCAAGCCGCACACTCAGCCCGACATCCTTTGCATGCTGGTGAACCATGACGGAAGCAGCCAAGAGTCTGTTTGGCGGCACCATACTCCGGCTCAAGCACGAAACCCAAAGCCAAACACAAACAGCGGCTCTGACCGCTGTTCCCAACCAGTCTGAACCAGAAAAGGCCCCTTGCCTTTCCAGCTCAGCTCCGGAGGGGTTCTCTTCTGGAGAAATGGAGCTCCTGCAGCCTGAGAACTTGGTACATGTTCTGAGCAGGATAGCAGGTGACTCTCTGCCCAGAACAGTTCGGCGGCTAACGTGGAATGGAAATAACACCCCCACAGCGCTGCCTGTCTCTCGTTTCACCTTCTAGCCAACTGTCCACATCCCAGCAGAAAGGAAATGTGACCCACATACGCAGACACATTTTTAAGTGTAAAAAGACACAGGCAAAATTAATTTGAATGATACATTTTTTTAATTCAACATAGAGGAAATATTATTACTTCAACATGCAATCACTCCAAAACCTATGAATCAGATATTTTGCATTCTTTTTTTTCATATTAAGTCTTTGACATTCAGTGTGTGTTCTATATTTATCACACATCTCAGTTCGGGCTAGCACCATTCAAGAGCTTAATAGCCATAGGCGACCGGCGGCTGTCATTTAGATGCAAGGGATCCCCACTTTCAAGTAAGTTGGAATCCCCTGAAGAGCTTGCAAGGACACACATCGCTAAGCTCCACCCCCAGAGTTAATGATCCACAAAGTCTAGGGTCTCGCCTGAGAATTTGCATTTCTAACAAATTACCAGGTGATGATGACGCTGCGGGTCCGGAGTCCACACTTGGAGAACCACTGGCCTAGGCAGTCTTCTGAAACAGCAGAAGTGCGCTTTAGAATATACAGCTGACAAAGCTGTATCGTTACAACAAAGCTGCAGTAATCAAGAGAGTGTGGTTCTGGCAGAAGGACGTGTACACAGATGAACGGAGCAAAATCGAAATCCAGAAATAAGCCCTTCCATTTGTAACCGATTGCTTTTTGACAAGGGTGCCAAAACAATTCAGTGGGAGAAAGAACAGTCTTTCCAACAAGTGATGTTGGAACCACAGGATGGGCACAGACAGTCACCTGTAAAAGAATGAAGTTGGGCCCCTATCTCACACCATATACAAAAGTTTAACTCCAAATGGATCAAAGACCTGAATGTCAGAGCTAAAGCAATAAAGCCTTAGAAGAAAACACAAGTGTAAATCTTTGGGACCTTGGATCGGACGATGGCTCCATAGGTATGACAGCAAACGTACAAGCAATCAAAGGAAAAGTTGACAAAGCTTAAAACTCTGGGGCTTCAAAGGGCACCATCAGGAAAATGAAAAGACAACCTCCAGAAAGGGAGAAAATATTTGCAAACTGTATATCTAATAAGGAGTCTCTATGGCATATAAGTTGAATTCTCACAGCTCAACAATAAAAAGACGAACGACCCAACTTAAAAATGGGAAGGGATTTGTTCTGGGTGGACATCTGTCTAAGGACAATATGTGTACAGGGCCAAAACATTATTAGTTATCAGGGAAATACAAAAAAAACCTCTATGAGATTCCTTGACACACACGAGCATTTTTATAATCAAAAAGAGGAACAGTAAGTGTGGGTGGGGACCGGAGAAGCTGGAACCCACCCACGTTCTTTGCCGGTGGTAGTACAAAATGGTGTGCTAGCTGTGGAGGCCAGTCTGGCAGTTGTTCCAATATACATCCACCCCAAAACTTGGGCGGGATGTTGATGGCAGCACTCTTCCTAATTGCTACAAAGTAATGAAGGGGACATGGGGAAGGAGACATTCCCAGGCATTGAGCTGAGAGTGTAGATGGCAACACTCTCTCGGGAGAACGGTTTGCCGATATCTGGCAAAGTTGGAGAGACAGATACCCCCACCCCAGCGATTGTCCCTCCAGTTACCCACCCCGAGAAAACCTCTGTGCATACATAAGCCGAAAAGCCATGTGGAGACAACACGTCCCAATACAGGAGAGAAAATCTGCCTCAGTGTCCTGCATGGGGCGTTGAGCGCGGGACTGAGTGAAAAAAGCCCCTTATATTCACACGCCGGTTTACTATAAATGGTAGTAAAATCCATCAACTAGATAGTTCCAAATCAACATGGGAAGATCTTTAAAAAAAATCATTGAATTTTTTAAAAAAAGAATGGAAACAGAATGGTATGTTACTGTTAAGTTCAGCTATAACAATACAATGTACATTTGTGTAAATGTATGCAAACATAGCAAAAGCATCAACGTGGGCTGAAAGACAGCGCCGGGATTGCTGTAAGTGATTGAGTGATTGCTTCTGGGACAGTGCGAGTTGGGGAAGAGAGTACAGTGCTAATCGGCTGTACCTGACGGGCATTATTTCTAAAAATATGAAGCCAATCTGTTCTGATAGCAACTCTTTTGCAGAAATGTATGTGTCTGATATATATGTGTCTCTAAATTTATCTGTGTTTTACAATATTTCTCGTAAAAAAAAAAAAAAGTAACATGAACAGTATCCCTCGTTCCTCATTTCATCTGTTACGAAGTTTGGATTCTCATTTATGGCCATGCCCAGTGCTCGTAAAACGGCAGAAGGCCGGGAACCCCAACCTTTGGGAACGCAGCACTCAGACCAAGTGGAGGAAACGGCTCTTGCCACGGAGAAGGTTGCTAGGCAGACCAGGTCCTGAATTCAGCCTTCGCTGGTCAAATGAGGCAGACACATGGGAACCAGCGAGCCATCCTCAGAGCAGAGAAATGCCCGTAGCTCAGAAGGATGTTAAATTTCGCATCTTTGGAGAAGCACTGGTGGCGTCACTGTGAAGCTCAAAATAAGGAAGGGCCAGGACACAGGGAGGCATTGCCAAAGTCAGCGTGTGTAAAGATAGCCCACCAAGCGTTAGCTCGAGAGACCGGTAGAGAAAGCATCTGATGCCACAGCTTCCTGGGCAGGAGGGGACCCTGTGCAGAGGGGAAGGCAGGACCCACAGAGCCGGGCATCTGCCCCATCAGTGGTCTTCCAAGATCTTCCAAGCAGGTGCAGGCTGCTCCCACACAGCCATGGAACCCCTGAGGACACGGTGTCACCACTGCTGTGCATACTTCCTAGGTTCCCCGTCGGAGCTGGGACACGCATCCCACCACTCCCGGGAGTGGCTGCTCTTGACTCTTGACTGATTCCTCCCTGGAAATTGCCTTTGAGTGAAAAGAGCTGCCTTCCCTGTTCCCCAGGTTCAGCCCCCATGAGATAACTGGTAACTTGGGCACATAGCCCAGGATATCTCTGAAGGTCACCTTGGCCTCAGAGCTCCCCGTGGGGACAGCTGAGGTTCTGGTGAAGCTGCCCTCGCCCTGTGGCCCTTCCCTCCTGCAGAGGTGCGTGTCCACTGGCACTTCCTAATAAACCTCCGGTTTGAAAATCTCATCTCCAGATCTGTTTCCTAGGGAACAATCGAAGATATGGGATGGCTACCGGCAGTCAAGACAATATTACAGTGTGTTTAGGAACCTCTCTTTGAGGCTGCGTGTAATATATCTATAGTCACTTCTGCATTAGAATCAGCTGCAAATCGTAAAGGCCCCCAAAATATTGGCTTCAGTGAGATAAGTATTTAGTTCTTTCTCATTGAAGAGCAGCCCAGAGCAGAACTATTCTACAGGACAAAACGCAGGAAGGCGGTACCTGAGGTAGCTGCGCAGAGGGTCGTGGGAGCAGGGATGGAAAGCAGAGGGCTTCAGAATGCTGTGGAGAGTGATGGAAATAGCCTACATCTTAATTGGGATGGTGCACAGGCATACATTTGTCAAGCCCCAACGAACGATATACTTAAAAGGGGTGTATTTTAAGTAAATTATAACTCAATAAAGTTGATTTAAAAAAATTTTTTTAAGTAGTCCAGAGACAGGAAGCCTGGGATTAAAATGGTCCCAGATAGGGGTACCTGGGTGGCTCAGTGGGTTGGGCCTTCTGTCTTCAGATCAGGTCATGACCTCAGGGTCCTGGGATCGAGCCCCTCATTGTCCTCTCTGCTCCACAGGGAGTCTGCTTCCCCCCTCCACACTCAGCCTGCCTCACTGCCTACTTGTGATCTCTCTCTCTGTCAAATAAATAAAATTTTTTAAAAAAATGGTCCCAGATAACAGGAACATAGTCTTCTTTTATTGTGTTTCTCCTCCTTCCATGATCTTTGGTCTCAAGGGCACCTCATGGCTCAGAATGACTGCAGAAGTTCCAGCATTTATATCCCTGTCCAGGCAGAAGGAAGAAGGAAAGGGAAAAGGGCCATGCCCTCCTCCTAAAGAGAAGACAAGTGCCACACAGGGCTTCTGCTCACATCTCCGTTGGCCAGAACTTAGTCATATGGCCACACCTTTCAATAAGGAAGCTGGAAATGGGGCCTTTGCACTCCAGATAAATGGGGTCTTAAAGGGCCTTTGCAGTTCCAAATAAATTGCGGATCCTGCTGTTAAGGGACAGGAAGAGAACCACTGTGGGGCCGATTTTCAAATATCTTAGCTTTCTATGATGAAGTTATTAATTGATATTTTTTTTCCCTTTTTTTCTTTTCTTTTCTTTTTTTTTTTCCATGCTTAAAAGGGAAAGGATCAAGCTAGAAAACTGACCATGTGGAAGTCTTGGGGCTGTCCCGGCAAAGGTGCACGATCCAAATGTCTTCACAGATCTGTATCTGTACCACGGAGACAGGTTTAGGATCTGCAAAGATCAAACATCCAAAGGAAAAATCACTTTTCTTAGTAAATCACTTTATTTTCTTAGTAAACTCATGGTTTCCTAGGGCTGGAGTCAGAGATGAGTACAATGCAGGATTATCCGCTAAAGGGGATGGGTTTCTTCTTGGGGTGACGAACAAATTCTGAAATTGGTCATGATGTTGGTTGCACAGCTCTGTGAACATACAGAAACCATTGAGTTGTGCACTTAAATGGGTAAACTGCATACTATGTGGATTATATCTCAATAAAGCTGTTTCAAAAACAACAAAAGATTTCATTTTCCTGAATCTTCTTGGTGGTCACCTGAAGAGCATTCCTGCCTCCAGGCCTTTGCACATGCCACGCTCTCTGCCCAAGGCTCTCCCCACCCCTCCTCCACCTAGAAACACATTTAGCCTTGAAAAGCGCCTCAGGAGTCCTGAACCACAGCACAGCCCCAGGCTGAAGGGAAGTGTGCGCCCTCTGTACACTTACCACAATTCGTCCCATTTCTGAACCCAAGTGGGAAGCGAGCTCTACACTCCACTCTACGTGGAAACCCCAAGTCGCCCAGTGTGTTCTCAGGCCTTGGCCCGGTCACATCTGTCCAGGGCACAAGAAGACCCCATCGGCCGTGACCTTGGGTAGATTGGACACACTTGTTCCCATTGCTCCATAATGCAGGTTCGTACAAGAAACAACAGCCTCTCTCTGTTTAGTTTTCGATATTTTGTTCATCAGGGATTTTTTTACATCAATTTTGAGTTCTAAAAACATGACATTAAAATTGAATTGTCTTGAGGACTGAGTTTTTGGTGCCCATTTACATCTTATGGGTAAGGTGAGGGCCTCACTCTCCTCGCCCTGATCATTGCTTCGCAGAAGCCTTCTGTCTGCTTGTCCTGCTTCTCTGGAAGTCTGTCCCACAGCTGTCACAAACTCAGTATCGGCCTGTCGGCCTCTCTCTGCCACCAAACTGTGAGTTCCCTGGGGGCAGGACTTTTCTTATATATTCCTGGACAGCCTGGACGGAAGCAGGCTGTCACCAAGTGGCTGAATTCATGAACTAGGGGCGCAGTATGGGTCTCCGTGTCTGCCCGCCCCACCTCCTGGAAAGCAAAACAAAGAAGTAACCCAAGTTCTTTTTATCTCCCTGGGAAAGCTGCTTGGAGCCTCAGAGGCTTGGTGGGCCAGGCTTTTTATCTTCAGGCCTAACCCGGGCTGGCTGAGCAGCACTGTGTTTGGGGCTTGGGGAAAAGACGGCCCCTTCTAGGTCCACAGTCCCTGCATTCAGACCGGGTGCCGATAGAACCCCCGGCTTTGACATACTATCAGGAATGTCTCAGCTGAGTCCTGGGTAGATGGTCTAGAGGCTCTCAGGAGGTGGCTCCGGGGAGTCTGGGCCTGGAATATTCTACCCACATCACTTACAGGTGGAGGAGGGCGAGAGGAACCAGGTCCCTCTCGGAGCCAGCGACAGTTCCCGCTCAGACACCAGGGCTCTGGCCCCACCCAAGCCACAGTGGGTCCTCCTCACTCTGTGCTATCCCCTCCTTCTTTTCCTTTGCCCCAAAGCCCAGGGCAGAAGCTTTCTCCCCATCACTGTCTCCAAGGAGGGGTAGGCAAGACACCAGCAAGAAAAGGAACTCGAAAGATTTGCAGGCAGTAAAGCCCCTTGTGTTGTTTCTCTTTTCAGGGCTTCGGACTACCAGTGTGCTGGGTCAGCTGGAAGGGTGCCAGGGTCTGCTCGGGGTGGATGGGGGAGGGGGGGATCTGCTAGCTCAGATTCAGGGGCTGTTCTGGTTCTCCTACCACCTTCTCAGGAGACCCCAGCCGTCCTGGTTTGTCAGAGGATGCCCCAGCTCAGAGGGAGCGGCCCCGGGGCCCGAGTGCCCTGGCCCAGAGCACAGGCAAGGGAAGGCCAGCAGCTGTCTACACCAGAGGCAGGAGAGGCCTAGCGTCTCCCTGCCCCGGCAGGCCTGCTCTCCAGATAGGACTCCCCGTCAGAGCTCTACATCCAGGGAAGCCTGTACATGGGTAGGAAACCTCCCAATGGATTGGCACCCAAGACCTGTCTTCTAAGCTCAGTAAAGACAGGAGGGCATTGCAGACTTTTCCAGCTCTGGATCCCTCCCGGAGCCACACCGGTCTTCCCTGCTCAGAGCCCACCAGAAGCTGGTTAGAGTGGAGTCGGCTGAGAACACAGGACCCACCACAGGCGGGAAGGCCTGCAGAGCCAGAAACTGGGCCTCCTCTCTCTCTTGCTCCCCTGAAGGCCAGTCTGCACAGGCCCACCCTGGAATTCTTTCCTCCTGGCACTCACCAGCCTTACCTGCAGCTCCGGGCCAGAGAGCAGCCCCCACATTACCTACTTATCAAGCACCTTTCACCCTTCAGAACTTGTCTCAAGGCTCAATGTCACGTCCCTAAGCACCTTTCCAGCTGCTAGCGCTAGTGGCCCCCAGATGCTCCAGCCTTTGCTTGCAGTTCCTGGGTGGTCCTCAGAGCACTGCGGCTGAGCTCTGCTTCCTGGTTCCCTGCCTGTACCCCGGCCCCCCATGCCGAGGGCCGCACGCAGCAGCCCTCGTCCCGGACCCGTGCAGCAGCCCCCAGTGGTGAGTGGGTTGGCTTGTTCACAGCTGGACAGGACCCACGGGGCTGCTGGGCCCACACCTTCCTCGTGCCCCATACCAGCCAGGGGCCAGCGTGACTCAGCACGGAGGCCGGGAGGCCGGCTTCCTGCTGAAAGCCCAGCCACTTCCTCCAGCCAGCCAGCGGGGAGCTCGCGTCCCTTCTAGGACCTGGGGCCTGTGTTTCTGAGATGCCAGCCCTGGACCAGGGGTCACACTTGGGCTTTCTATAAACCATTTACAGCTGGGTAGCCTTAGGCGTGTTGCACAACCTCTCTGAGTCTGGGTTTGCTTATTTCTGGGAAGTAGGGATTGCGGCTCAGAGTTCCTCCCAGAGGTGATTCAGGAATTAAGTAACCGTGACCTTTGCCCCCAAGCACTCAGGGACAGGTGCCTTGGTCTCTCCTACCTCTGCCCGGCAGCTCCTGCTGTGGCCGCTCCAGGCAGTCCCTCCTGCCTCGGTCCCTAAGAACCCTCCCCCCGGCACCTGGGTCCCTGCAGGAGGGTATGTGGCTCCCAGCACCTCACAGCCCCTCCTTACAGCCCTTAGGTACCCCGTGGTGCCTCTCTGCAGGTCTGTTCCCTCCCTGCTCTGGGAAGGTGCTCCCCAAGTTTCTCTCCACAAGGGGTGGCCCACTGGAGGCAAAGGAAAAGCATGGACTGTGGGTCACGGACTGAATTCAAGCCCAAATACAAATTTCTGCTTCTGCCACGGGCCCCGAGGCAGAGCCCTCACTCCTGCCCATGCCCAGCTTTAGGAGGCGGCTCTGACGGCGCGTGGCCTTCCCTCTTGTGGGTGTGCTGGGCTCGAACGAGTTCCCCTTCGGGAAGTGCTCTATGTCACGGGCAGGCCTGCAAAGGTGAGTGCCGCTGGGACGGAATAGTTCACCAAGGTCAGGGTCTCGGGGCCAAGTCTTGGGGCCACGAGTGGGCATAGCGTCTGTGGTTGTGGTTTCCAAGCCCCGCATTGGGACACCCAGACTGGCAGTGGGGAGAGGTGCTCGTCCTGGAGATTCCGGGTGCTGAGGCTGCTGTGTGGGGCGATATGCTCAGATCTCCGGGGGAAGGGGCTTCTGCTGGGCCGCACATGGAGCCTGCGGGAGCAGCCACATTCTGGTGCCAGGCCCTGCGCGGGGTCCGTGAGTGCCTGCCAGAGGGCACAATGCGGCTTTGTACTCCAGCTGGCATCCGTGCCAGGCCCCGACAAGGCAAGCCCATCACAGGCCTCAGCTCCCTGCACCCTAATGGCAGAGAGGCCTGGAGCATGGCAGGGCACCCCTGAGCGCCGCCCCCTCCCCCGCCCCGTGCAGCCCAGCTCCCACCCTGGTTCCAAGAGTTCCTGAGGCATGGGAGTCCCAGGACCTCCCAGGGGGAAAGCAGGGGTGGTATCTTCTCTCTTCAAGCTCGCCCTTCTCCCCGGAATGCTGGAGTGCCTCCTGCTTCCGTGCTTTGAGGCCTGGGTCCTGAAGCCAGGCCAGGGGAGCCCTCCCTGCCTTCCCTGCTGGGTGAGCCGGAAGCCTCTGCCCCAGAGTCCCAGGGGCCCAGGGCCACCTTTCAGTCCGCATCACCTCTACGCTGTGACGCCGGGCTCTGGCCAAGTGCAGCCGGGGCAGGAGCTGGTCTTACTCCCCTCCGTGCCCCCAGCTTATTTTTAGGGCCCTAACAACGAAAGCTGAAAGACACGGAACAGGAAATAAAGGTACAACCTAGTCTGATATGGAAACTATGATTTTTTTTCCCCTATTCATTTTCTTTGTTGCATAAGAAGGATCCAACCCATTTCGGGGCTGAATTCACCTCCCAGGAGAAAATGCAAATATTTCCCCTTATATCCAGAAAGTGTCTGGAAGTTAAGCCATCCTGGCCTTAGCAGAGAGGGGACCAAGGCCCCCCAGGATCTGATGTGAAGGACCTCAGGGTGGAGAGATCAAGAAGACAAGGGGGAGGGCCAGAGGGTAGCCGCCCAGGCGGGGAGCTGCTCCGGCCGAAGGGGCCCCTCCATTCTGGAGGGGTGAGTGGGGATGAGGGGCTCTTGTCGGGGGAGGGCTGGGCTGCGAGTGGCCTTGAGGTAGGGGTCCGGGGCTGGGTGTGAAGGACGAACCTCTCCCCACAGGCCGGCGCTTACGTGCCTGGAACTGAAGTGCCCGGAACACCAGCCGGCCAGCGGGGCTGCGTGGCCACCGGGCTCAGGCTGGGGACAGGCCTCCGAGCTGGGTGGTGCTTGGTGACCCCTCATGACCGTTGAGGTAGTGGGGGAGGGGTGTGATGCAGAGAGGTAACGTGGTGGCCGTCGGAGGACAGCCCAAGGCTCCATTGGCTTCAAGGCCACAGCTGGGACATTCCCCTGCTTTTCCCTACCTTTCCTAGCTCTTCTGCGAAACCCGTTTCAGGGCCCGAGGACCCCCTCTCCCTGGGACAAGCCGGGTAAGAAGGTACAGGGAGAAGGCCATGGAGCCCTCCCTGCACGCAGGTGGGCTCCTCGCCACCGCTCCACCCCGGTCAGAGGTGACCAGGGACGCAGGTCATCCCTCCCCTCCATGGGACAGATTTGGGCCTGGCACCCCGCCCGGGACAGTGTAGAAAGCGGAGGTGACTTGGACTCCTTGCTCACAGCATTGGTCCCAAACCCACTGTGTCTAGGAAAAACTCCTCGGTTCCGTCCACTCACAGAATTCTCTGGGTCCCAGACATGTGGGTTTTCCCCGGGGCCAGGGATGTGGTAAGGGGTGGAGCTCCCCCTCTCCAGGGACACCACCCTCCCAGGGCCTCCACACCTTCCCCAATCTGGAACTCTGAACCCTGCCTTCGGGGTTCTTACGGAAGCTTCATTAGCGAGGCCAGACTGGTTAGGTTACAGGCCATTCCTGAGCTCGGTCTCCAGTCCCACTCTCCGCGCAGGAGTCAGGAGTTGAGACTGAAAGTTCTAAGCCTCTAATCACAGGTTGGTTTCCCTGGTAACCAGCCCCAACCCTCAGGGGCTTACCAAAAGTCACCTCAATAAGGTGAACTCAGGTGTGGTTGCAAAGAAGCATAGTCTCTCTTATCACTTAGGAAATTCCAAGGGCTTGGGAGCCCTGTGCCAGGAAGTAGGGGGTGGGGGTGGGGCAGGAGAAATGAAGACCAAATATGTATTTCTTATTATAAAGCACAATATCAGGATGCCCGTGTGGCTCAGTTGGTTAAGCGTCTGCCTTCGACTGAAGTCATGAACCCAGGGTGCTGGGATCAAGGCCTGCATCAGGCTCCGTGCTCAGAGGGGGTCTGCTTCTCCCTCTACCCCTCCTCCTTGCTTGGGATCACTCGCTCGCTGGCTCTCTCAAATAAATAAATAAAATCCTTAAAAAAAAAAAACAGTATCACAGGCTGCCACAACAAAATACCACAAACTGGGTAATTTAAACAGCAGACACTTATTTCTCACAATTTGGGGGCTAGAAGACCAAGATCAAGTTGGTTGCAGATTTGTTGGGTGAGGAAGCTCTCCAGGGCTTGAAAGTCAGCCTTCCCTCTGCGTCCTTGAGGCTAAGGGAGGGAGAAGAGAGAAAGGGTTCTCTGGTGCTCTTCTTTTAAGGACACCAGTCCTATCCAATGAGAGCTCCATCCTCATAATCTCACTTAACCCTGATTACCCCGTAAAGGCCCTTTCTCCTGGGAGAAACTCCCCTTGGAGTCACATAGGAGTTGAGCAGAGGACACTCAGTCCAGAACACCTGGGCCCTCGAGGCTCCCGGGCCTCCTGCTGCTTCCCTTTCTTTCCTGGCAGCTATCCGTGCAGGGTGCACCCTCACCTTGGGAATTAGCCGAAGCACCCTGCACCTGTTTCCCGGAGGATGCACCCTGGGCCCCAGGAGCGCCCTGTGGGGGGACCGGGATCGGAGGAACTGGGAGAGTGTGCCTGTGCAGATGTGTTTCCCTCTCTTCAACCTGAGTACCTGCTATGTCTCCCGGCTGCCCACCCTGGGGAAACAGCCGTGGGCACAGGCACGGTCACTGCTCTGCCTAACGGCATGGCACTCCCCTCTCCCAGCCTGCTTCTGGTGTGTCCTCGTCCCCTGAGCCCTGGGCTTTCGCTTTCCAAAGAAAGAAGCAGCTCTTTCACCTTTGCCTCGTTTCTGCCGTTTCTGCAGGGCTGGTGCTGAGGCATGCGCTGACCCCGGCCTGCAGACCCAGCGCCCGGAGGGAGCACCGTGCTGTGTGCGAGAGAGACACACAGGAGGGCAGACACTAGAGAGTCACCATCATTCCCACGCTGGATGGCCAACCTCCAAACTTCTTCCCTGTTGGAACAGCCTCTTAAGAGCTTGATTCCCTGGGGTTGGTCTCTGAGGCGGTCAGCTTGGGGTCACGGGGTTGGGGGGTGGGGAGGGGTTTAAGCTACTATTTCTTACAGGGGAAGTCCGAGGCGGGGAAGTCCGAGGTCACGGTGTCGGTAGATTGTCCTTGCAGGAGACCCTCTTCTTGGTTGGCATATCATGGTTGGGGACCCAGGTCTCCTGGCCCCAAGACAGCCACTCTTGGGTCTTCAGGCCGTGAGAACAGAAAGGGAGGTGACTGGAGGGGAGCAGGGGAGAGAAGGGCCCAGGCTCTTGGCTCAGGAGCGGGGTGGACGGCAGCACCGTGGGCTGGAAGAGGGCTCTAGGAGGGTGAGGGTTTGGGTGAGGGAGAGAAGATCACGGCAAGACATGGGACATGGGCAGGATGCCGGCCCACAGCCTGGGGCAGGGATGATGGGAGGGGGGGGGTGGCAGTGGGAGGAAGTGGCCAAGCACGGGGAGGAGCCGTGTGGGGCAGACCTAGCACAACGCAGAAAGCCAGTGGCCGGCTGAGCTGCCAGGCCCTTTGTCAACCCTCTTTCGGTTCGTGAAAACACAGAGGAAGAAAGAACTCAGTCAGGCGGTGGCTCAGGGCGGGAGGGGCCACCCACCCACCCACCGAAAACAGCTCTCTGTGGGGGTCCTCCCCCCCAGGACCTGCAGCCCGAACTCAAATTAGGCTTAAGGATTTGTTACGCGCCTTTCTGTGTAAAGCCTCCAGTTGGATGTTTGAAGTATAACTCGATTATTCTCAGTCTGATAGACACATAACCTTTCAGGTCACCACACAAGGGGGCATCCCTGTGTATCAACAGAAAGAAGCCCACAGAAACCCTCTTGCGACCTCTCAGGGCTGGTATCGCTTCAGTTCAACAAAAAGTTGGTCAAGGTGGAAAATTATTTGTTAAAACTCAAACCTACCTTAAAATTTTTATTTTTTACGTTGTTTTAAAAGACATACTTATTTGAGAGAGAAAGAAGGTGAGCCTGGGAGGGGCAGGGGGAGGGAGAGAGAATCTCAAGCAGACGCCTCGCTGAGTGTGGAGCCTGGCCCGGGGCTCGACCTCACGACCCTGGGATCATGACCTGAGCTGAAACGGGGAGTCGGATGCTTGACTGACTGAGCCACCCAGGTGCCTCTATAATTTTCATTTTTAACTGAAATCCTTTGTCCCTCTGTCCAGTCAACCTCCTGACCCCTGCTTAGTACTTCTTTGAAATCCAAATCGAGCTTAAAAACACTTGAGAGACAGGCCAGGTGCGGGCTCCACTGAGATTTTTATTGTTTTTCTGTGATTCTGTCACAGAGGCCTTGCCTGTGGGAGCGAGTTACCTCTGGCCACATAACAAGTGACTCCAGTATGTGGTGAATCATACAGGTTGTCCCAGGGTTTCCTCTGAGGCTGTGGCCAGCTGGCACCCGGGCCTGCCCTCCAGAGAAGGATTGCTTGGGGCCATCGGGTCGCCCTCCAGATCCGCTCACCCCCACAGTGTAGGCAGGTGCGGGCCCTCCCGTGGGAGGCCCCAGCTCCTCCCCACGTGGGTCTCTCCAAAGAGGCTGGAGTGTCCTCACGGTGTGGACAGCTTCATCCAGAACTCACGACCTGGGGGGGGTCCGGCAGAGGCTGAAACACCTTTTACTTTTTCCTCGGAAGACACGGTGTCACGGACACCATTTTCTCGGGGTCTCACAGGGCAGTGTTGACCCCATGTGGGGGAGCCTCTGAGAAGCTGTGAACGCCAAGAGGCAACCGGCCCTGGGGGGGCCAGTGTGGACACAGGCTGTCCCACCAAGCTTAATTCGACAGCGATGGTTTTAAAGCAGCTCACCCTTAATGAATCTTTTTCAAAGCATTTAATTTAGCGTTCGTAGAGAAACCCTCTCTTTGAATTCCTACTTTATCATTTTATGTGTATTGAATTACGCCATGTCGTTATAATAATAAGCGTAAGGAACATAAATGGATTTGGGAGCGTAATGGACTGACAGGTGATCAGGTCCCTCTTGCTGCGGCTGCCCAGGGACGCAGACGCCCCAGGGACAGCGGAAGATCCTCTGTGCCGGGTCAGAAATGGAGAAACAGAGGCTGATGGGCCATCTGGTGCCCCTGGAGCCCTTGAGAGGGCTGAAAAGACCTGAACCCGGGTCCATGCTTGATGTCTTCGGTGAACCTAGGAGCTGTACAAAGTATGGTATCCTGGGGCCAAAAAAAAGGTTAGTTCACTCCAAAAGGCGTTTCCTGAACCGTTGAAGATCCAGGCCCGGAAGGAACCGAATTCTCCATCGAAGTGGCCGGCCAGTGAGGGGATCAGAGGCACATAGAGTGTCTCCAGCAGGTGCTCCCGGGGGTGGGGCAGAGGGAAGCCCGGAGGGAAGCCAGGGGAAGCCAAGGGAGGCTGTTAGTTTGCCTGGGGCCTCCATAACAAAATACCACAGCAGGGGTGAGGGAGGTGGGCTGCTTTAACAACAGACATTTATTTTCTCACAGTCTTGGAGGCAGGAAGTCCAAGGTCAAGGTGTCTGCAGGGCTAGTTTCCCTGAGGCCTCTCTCCTGGGCTCACAGCCTGCCCTTCTCTCCCTGTTCCGCACACGGCCCTCCCTCTGTGTTCTCTGTGTCCTAATCTCCTCTTATAAGGACACTAGTCTCCTAGGATCAGAGCCCACTCGTGTGACCTCATTTTACCCTAATTACCTCTTTCAAGGCTGTATCCGGTGCACCGGAGTTCTGAGGGGGGTTAGGGCTTCGCTGTATGAATTTGGAGGGAACAGAATTCAGCCCTCACAGCAGGGAAGAGCATCAAGTCCATCCCGGGAGATCTGAGTGGGCTTCAAAGCCGGCACTGCCCCAGCCGGGTCCTGACGGATGGGTAGGAGTTTTCCCAGCAGACAGAGGGTGGGGGTGGGGAGACGTGGTCTGTGTGACCAGCGGGGGAGGTGGGTCTCAGCCATCAGCATGGAACGTGGGCTGAAGCAGGAGAAGCCCTCCTTGTTTTAGAACAGGTCCTGGGTCCCTTCCACCCAGCCCTGCCTCTCCCTTCTCAGAACTTTGCCTCCCACCTGTGTGGAGAGCGTGTGGGGAGGGGGCTCCCCGCTCGGAACCCGGCACCTTGTACCACGGCGTGAACCAGTACCGCCGCTGCTCACGGGGGTAGCCGGTGCGTAGTTTGGCCTCGAGCGTGGAAAGTTAAATCAGCTGGAAAGAGTAAAAGGAAGTTGGAAAAACATTTTAACCCAGCCACGACCACAGGAGCAATAAAGACGTGGTGAGGTCACCAGGACTTGAGGAAAATATGAATTGGCCAGATAGTCTGAAGGAAAATGAGTAAAGCAGGGAGGGGTGTGTGTGTGTGTGTGTGTGTGTGTGTGTGTGTGTGTGTCTCTCTCTCTCTCTCTCTCTCTCCCCGGAGGCGGTCTGCCTGGCCGCGCGTAGGGAGTGCGGCCCCGTGACGGTGTCTGTCACCCTTCCAAAGAAACTTCGGTTTTTCTCCTCTTGCCAGCTTGGCTGCGGGAGTTGGACTCCAGTCTCTGGGAAGGAAAAGGCGGGCTATAAGCGATCGGTCTCAGAAGCTACACCTCGCAACGGAAGCCCTGGCAGGAAGCAGAGGGAGGGTACAGCTCACACACACACACACACACACACGCACACACGCACACATGCACACACACGCACAGAGTGCACACACATGCCGAGAATGGGTTCAGAGTCCTACAGATTGGCTCCGCCTCTGCTCATTTAGGGTCTCACTGTGCTTCTGACGTGGGGCCGGGCAGAGGCTGACCGTGGGCACGACGGCGGGCTTCAGGCAGCAGGTGGGAACGCACGGCGGGCGGGGTGCACCTGCAGGGGCCGGGCCTTCCTGACGCGATGCCAGCCTCGGGGGACAGCCCGGATCTGGGCCTGGGAAGGGTTATGCTGCCAGGGGGAGGCACAGCCAGAGTAGAACAGGCTCGGGTCCCCCAAGGCTGGAGCCCTCCAAAGGTCCCCCAAGTCGGGGGGTAGACCCACCTGGGGTGCGGGTACGGAACAACCCAAGTGACAAAATAAAGCCTCGCCATGGGATTGGATTCGCCCTTGAAAATTTCTCTTTGGGGAATGTTTCGTAATTTATGCAACACAGTACAGAACACTTGTGTATAATACAAAGCTGAACGAAGGTGTGCACAGCAGGGTGTGTGCTCGAAACCTCTTTTTTCCCAAGTTCTTATGTTGATTCCACTTAGTTAACATAGAATGTGGTATTAGTTTCAGGCGTACAATATAGTAATTCTACCCTTTGTACTTCCCCCAGCACTCATGGGGACCAGGGCCTCCCTTCCTCCCCGCCCTCTCCCCCGCCCCTCGCCCCAACGCCCCTCCCCTCCTGTAACCCTCAGATTGTTCTCTATAATTAAAAGTCTGTTTCTTGCTTTGACTCCCTCAGTTTTTCCCTTTGCTTATCCTTTTGTTTCTTAAACCCCACACGAGTGAAATCAGGTGCTGTTTCTCTTTCTCAGATGGTTCACTTGGCCTTGCATTTTCTAGCTCCGTCCATGTTGTTGCGAACAGCAAGTTTCTGTTCTCTTTTTAACGGCTGAATAATATTCCATTGTGTGCCTACACCGTGTCTTCTTTATCCACTCGTCGGTTGAGGGACACTGGGGCGGCTTCTCTGTCTTGGCTATTGTAGGTAATACTGCTATAAACATGGGCTGCAGGGTCCCTTTGAGTTCGTGTGGTTATTTGTTTATTTATTTATTTGAGAGAGAGAGAGAGAGAGATAGTGAGCGAGAGTGCATGAGTGGGGGGTGGGCAGGGGGAGAGGAAGAAGCAGGCTCCCCACTGTCCAGGGACCCTGATGTGGGGCTTGATTCCAAGACCCTGGGATCATGATCTGAGCTGAAGGCAGACATTTAACTAACATTTAACTAACTGAGCCACCCAGGCACTTCTGAATTAGGGTTTTTTGTATTCTTTGGGTTCAAAACCTTTTTTTTTTCTTTAAAAATTTATGTATTTGAGAGAGAGAGAGGGAGAGAGAGAGCACAGGTTAGGAGAGGGTCCAAGGGAGAAATCTTCAAGCAGACTCCCTCAGACAAACCTGAGATCATGACCTGACCCGAGTTGGAGGCTTAATGGGCAGAGCCACCCAGGTGTCCCTTAGAACCTCTTTCTTGTAGGGGAGCATGGTCCCAACCCCTGTAGCCCGCACCCCCTGCCTGGCACACAGGGGTCTAAGACAGCACCTCCCTACCTCCACCCTAGGCAGTGGCTCTGGGGCAAGCCATCCCTCTGGGGCAGGAGCTGATGTGGGGGGAGACCTCTGGCTCTGCGTTTTCCTGAGATCAAGGAGGAGCCGATTAGAAATGTCCTTCTGGTGTAAATAGGCAGAGCATGCACATGAGCATGTGCGTGTGCGTACACACACACACACACACGCACACACTCTCTCATACACACACACGCACACAAACACACACGCTGCCCATTCAGCTCGAGACGCCAGGTCTGCAAGCTCTAGATGGGGTGTCTTGGGCAGGGCCACCTGATAAGGCTCCTGTGTTGGCCCAGGAAAGGGAATTGGCACCAGGCAGTCCAGCCGGCATGGCTCCAGGGCCCTGCTGACGCCCTTGACCCGTCTGCCAGGTGCAGCCAGGCAGCCCTTATGGGCTTGGTCCCTGGGCACCTTCCCCTTGGAGAAGTCCCTCTCCCAGAGGAGACTCTGACCCTCTCACTTCACGGCTGGCCAACTGAGGCTATGGCAGAAGAAAAAGATGCCCAAGGTGACCCTAGTGGCCAGCGCTGTTCCTGGTAACGTGCCTGCTCTCCCCAGCTCTTAAAGCCAGAAGATCTGGCTCACCTGCCCAAAACAGGCCAGTTCCTAAGCAACCTCCCATAGCAGGTGTGCGCACACGCACGCGCGTGTGTGTGTGTGAGAGAGTGAGAGAGAGAGAGAGAGAAAAAAACAGAAAGAAAGAAACCACTCCCTGTCTGCCACTTACATGGCTTCCATAGTTGGACTTCTTGTTGGCCACATGCCCTCCCAATACCCAGAGAAGCACAAGGAACAACGGGAAAGGTGGTAAAGTCATTATTTGCACAGAATTTCAGCTTGAAGCCAAGTCCCTCCATGGGGGGACACACACACACACACACACACACACACACACTGGGTGTGGAGTGGAATTACCATCCCGGGCACAGGAGGAGAAGGACGGGCAGAGAGATGAAGTGTGCAGAGCCCACAAGCCCTTGTCTCCTGCTTCAAGTTCAGAGTCATCTCTCCTGCCCCCATGTTACATCTTAATAGATCTCATTTTAGGGCCGGCTCTAGACCAGCAGTCTCAGGACCCCCTCTGCGCTCTGAAAAATGACCGAGGACCCAAAAGCTGCTTTGTGGAGCAGAGTTATATTTACTGATAGTTACTGGGTTAGGAATTAAAACAACAATTTCAGCAATACTTCTTATTGATTCGCTTTAAAATAGGTCCATTCCATGCTAGCATAATAACATTTGAAATGAAAAAAAAAGAGGGGGGGTGCCTACGTGGCTCGGCGGGTTAAGCCTCTACTTTTGGCTCAGGTCATGGTCTCAGGGTCCTGGGATCGAGTCCTGCATCGGGCTCTCTGCTCAGTGGGGAGCCTGCTTCTCTCTCTGCCTGCCTCTCTGCCTACTTGTGATCTCTCTCTCTCTCCATCAAATAAATAAACAAAATCTTTTTTAAAAATAAAAATTAAAAAAAATTTTTAAAAACCTGTATTTTCAAATTTAGTGAGAAAAATATCATGCTTTTACATTTTTGCAAATACCTTTGATGTTTGGCTTGATAGAGGACTCTGTGTTTAAACTCCACTGCACATTCATGAGAGAACAAGAACAATAAAAAGCAATTAATGTCTTATTATTTTTATCGAACTAGTTTTCCCTGAGCCAGTCTTGGGGTTCTGCAGGGGTGCCCCTGGACCAAACTTTGAGAACTACTGCACTACCATCTCTGGTGTGGTTTGCTTCCTACATCAGCTTCCTTCAGCACATCTCGTTGCTTCTGAGCCTCGTCCCCTGCCCCTGCAGTTATGGGACACTATTTGTAAAATCCTGATCCCAATCCAGCTACATTTGGGGTGTCCCTCCCCCTACGCTCTTTTGCCATTGCAGGTACATCTTTTAGTATGTGGCCTCTTACAGTCGGGGACGCTGGATCATAATGATCACTGATGGGGGGCCTCTCCAGACGGCTCCCAGCACAAGGAGCCCAGCCTACACTGGCTGGAACAGAAAGTGATTGAAGGCTGGGGCTGGGGCAGGGGCATGGGGCAGGGGTGAGGCCAGCCCGCAGGCTGCAGGAGGAACACTCCAGCCCTGCCTCGGCTCACCCCTCCTGGGGCACGCTAGGTGGGTCTGGTCTCTTCCTTCCATGGCCTGTGTACTTGTCTGGGGACAAGCTGTTGCCCTGTTTGCCCACGGGGCTGCCTCGCCACCTGGCTGCGGGCACCTGCGGGGAGGGAGGGTATCTTTTCCATTTTTATAGCCTCATTTCCCAAGCCGAGACTCGGCCCGCAGCCAACCCCCAGCTGTCGGAGAAAGGGGACTGGCAGGTTCTGCCCCGCCAGCTAGGGAAACCTTAGCTTGCAACGGCCCATTCCTGGGAGCAGACACAGGGCAGAGCTGGGGGGGTGGTGAGGGGGGAATCGCAGGGCAGCTGCTACGGGGCGTACGGTGCCAGCAGGCAGGGAGCTCGCTCCACACAAGAGGTGGTATCTGGAGATCCTCATGAGGAAAGGCAGCTTGGGGGGAACATGGCCCCAGGGTAGCCTCCAGGGACGTCCTCTGGTCAGAGGTGCCCCTCGATGGCACCGATCCCCCCCCTCCCCCCCACTGCACGCGCTGGGCACAGCTCCGCGCCTGCTTACAGTTCCGGGGAATTGTCCCGCTTGTTCTCTCCGGGGCCCCCAGGCCAGGAGCCATCGCAGCGCAGGGCACCCAAGACAGGGCTGTAGAGCTGAATATTTTAAATTCACCAGGCGATGGGCAGGGGAAGGAGCAGCAAAGTGACTGAGCTGCCGAGTAAAGTTTTAATCTGGACTGAGACCCGGGGCCCTCACGGACTCGTGCGGACTTTCCTACACTAGCCCACTGGGCGCTCACAGCTAAGGCAGCCAGAACGCTCAGGAATTCTCACCAAATCGGGCAGGATGTCTGCAGAGGGGGTGAGCTAAATTCTTCCTCCAGAGGAGGGGAACATGAGGAAGGTTACGGGGACCAAGGGGGACAAGCCTCAGGGGCCAAGGACCATCTGGAGGCCTTTAGGGGGACGGAGGCAGCTCCTTGGGGGTGTCCTCGTGGAGATGCTAGCTGTGAGTCAGAAAATTCTAGAAAGTTCACAGGACTTCGAGAAAGGTGAAGGGAACAAAGCCAGAGATTAGGGAAGCCTCCTCCGTCATTCCAAACTGCTGGGAACAGGCAAAGAAAGGGGGAGCCTGCCTTGTGGGTCTGGGTCCTCATTCTCACTCCAGGCAGGTCTCAGAGTGTGGAGGGTAAAGGAGGGAGGAGATGTGAGGCACAGAATAGAACCTGTGTATTTTTCTACCACAATCCTGGAATAGTTCCTAAAAACCCCATATAAATGACTCACTTGTGGGGCTAAGTCAATAAAGGTCTTTCCCTCTTTTTTTTTTTTCCCTGTTTGTCATTTGTTTTATTTTGTGTGTTTGTTTTTACAAAGAACCCCTTATCTGCGAAACCTGAGCCTTTCAAACTGGGGTGTGAGTGCCTCAGAGGGTGGGCTTTGAGAGTACACAAGGCACCTGCTTTGGTGCTGGGCTCTCCCGGGGCATTCTCTGCTCACAGACTGGGAAGGAAAGCCTAACTTTTATGTTCAAACAAACATAGATGTTTTATGGAAGTGAATGAAAAATAACTATGTTTGTGTGTTTTGGATTAGAACCGGGAATCTTCAAGAACATTTCTGGTTTATAGGCAGGCCCCCTGGGATACCCTAAGACCTTCACCCTCCAGACCACCCATTCTCAGACTTCTGCCACTAAGCGCTCTGCAGTGAAAAGTTTGAGAGCCACTTTGGTTTTTTTTGTTTTTTTTTTAAAGATTTTATTTATTTATTTGTCAGAGAGAGAGGGAGAGAGCACAGGCAGACAGAGAGGCAGGCAGAGGCAGAGGGAGAAGCAGGCTCCCTGCCGAGCAAGGAGCCCGATGTGGGACTCGATCCCAGGATAGTGGGATCATGACCTGAGCCGAAGGCAGCTGCTTAACCAACTGAGCCACCCAGGCGTCCCGAGAGCCACTTTGTTAAGTCTTTAAAAACCAAGACTTCGGGGCAGGGGTGAGAGGTCAGGGGCGGGGAGCACGGCTCCTGCTCCTGGGTGGCTCAGCCAGTTAAGCTTCTGGATTTGGCTCGGTTCAGGATTTTAGGGTCCTGGGATAGAGCCCCATGTTGGGCTCCCTGCTCAGTGGGGAGTCTGCTTCTCCCTCCACGCCCCACTTGCACACA
Source organism: Neogale vison (assembly GCF_020171115.1). Taxonomy (NCBI): domain Eukaryota; kingdom Metazoa; phylum Chordata; class Mammalia; order Carnivora; family Mustelidae; genus Neogale; species Neogale vison. Next base: position 137,048,863 of record NC_058098.1, read on the forward strand.
CAATCTCTCAAATAAATGAACAAAACCTTAAAAAAAAAAAAAGCAAGACCTCGGGGCGCCTGGGTGGCCCAGTTGGTTGAGTGTCTGACTCTTGATTTTGGCTCTGGTTATGATCTTAGGGTCGTGGGATCGCACCCGTGTTGGGCTCTGTGCTCAGCGCAGAGTCTGCTTGTCCTTCTCCCTTCACGCCTCCCCTTCCATGTGATCTCTCTCTCAAATAAATAAGTAAAATCTTAAAAAAAAAAAAAAAGATGTAAAACAAAAAATGAAAACCAACCAAGACCTCATCGTTGCCCTGGGCTTGGTCAAGTTGAAAGCTAGCCAGTCTCGGAGCTTCCGGAACCGGCACTCAACGGGACGGACTCAAGAGCTTACCCTCGTGGTACAAGAAAGAACCCTGAGACCCAGGAGACACAAGTTCCCAGGGGAAACCAAGGTTGGTCCTGAGTCAGCAAATTCCACCCTGGACCCTTTCCTTGGAGAGTGAGAGCCCAAGCTGGCCACCGGGCAGCCCATTACTCGTGTTGAAGAACACACCCCCTCCCCCATCCTGCGGACCGCAGAACACCAGGAGCCCCTAGGACCACCTCCCTGGGAGCTCAGAGGAGGTGGGGAGGAGACAGCCGAATCAGAGCAGGACGTCTGCCAAGGAGGTGAGCTGAATTCCTCTTTTAGAGCAGGTGACCTAGGGGTACAAGCCTCATGACCTAGGGGTACAGCGGCAAAGGACCATACAGAGGCCAGCCCCTCTGGCATTGGGTCCAGGGGTTGGGGCAGCCTCCTCCAGAGAAGTTCCACCCGCATTTGGACTTGGACTTGCAGGTGTGAGTGAAGAGCCTCAGACAGGGCACACGGGTCCCGGGGGTCAAGTCTGCCCTCCCGTTGACTGGCCCTCCCAGCCGTGAGCTACACAGTGTCCCCTGTGGTCAGAAGGGGAATCATCCCAAGGTCCCACCCAACCCTGGAACTCTGGACCGGACTCAGATCGGCCAGAACTGGGAAGGGGAGAGTGGGGTCCTGGGGGTGGTCAGCCTTAAGCCGACCCCAGGGAGTAACTGCATGGGGCAGGGACCAGGAGCAAAGGTGTTCTTGCCGCAGGGAGGGACTCTGGGCTGCCCGGCCTCCTGTCAGGGTCGTGTGCGGCTCAGGGCCGCTGTCTGCCTGCGGTCAGCTGGGTCACAGCCCCCGAAGGCACTCGTGTCCTAATCCCAGGAATCTGTGAATGCTCCCTGGTATGAGAAAGGGTCTTCGCAGGTGTGGCTGAAGTTCTTGAGATGGGACTTTTATCCTGGGTGATCAGAGTGGGTCCTAAACACATCCCCGGGCGGCCTTAGGAGGGGGAGGCCGAAGGAGTTTTTTTTCCCAGAGAGGAGAAAGTGGGGAGAAGATGAGGTGGAGAAAGATCTGGAGATGCTCCCCAGCTGCTCTTGAAGATGGCGGGAAGGGCTGGGAGACAAGAATGGAGCCGCCGAGAACCGAAAGGCAAGGAGACAGACTTTCCCCAGGAGCCCCGCCAGCACCTGGGTTTTAGCTCTGAGAACCTGACTTTGGACTGCAACTTCCAGAACGGTAAAGGAGTTAAATGCGGTGTTTGGGGTTTGGATGTACTTGATTTTTTAGAGCAGCTTTAGGTTCACAGCACCGTTAGGAGGACGGTGCAGAGAGTTCCCCTCTACCCCTTGCCCCCCATAGGCACAGCCTCCCCGTTATCGGCAGCCCCCTCCAGAGCGCGACCGTTGTGATGGTTGGCGACCCTACAGTGACTTGTCGTCGGCAGTGTCACCCCAAGTCCACGGCTGACATCACGGTCTGGTCTTAGTGTAGGACGTTCTAGGGGTCTGGGCACAGACACCGGTGCATGTGAACACCCTGATCATAGACACAGAGTAGTTTCCCGGCCCTAAAAACGCTCCGTGCTCTGCCGATCATCCCTCCCCTCCCCCCTCCGTACCCTCTGCCAACCACTGCTCTTCTTACTGACTCTGGAGTTTTGCCTTTTCTAGAATGTCACGTAGCTGGAATCATACAGTCTATAGCTTTTCCAGACTGGAATATCTCACCCAGGACCAGACATGTAAGGTTCCTCCGTGTCTTGTCATGGTTTGATAGTTTATTTCCCTTTAGTGCTGCGTAATAGTCCATGGTCTGGACGACCTCGGTTTATCCACTCACAGGCTAAAGGACGTCTTGGGCGCTTCCCAAACGCTGGCGATGAGGAGCAAAGCTGCTGCACACATCGGTGTGCAGGTTTCTGTGTAGACAGTGGCTTTCAGCTCCTTTGGGGAAACACCAAGGAGCAGGACTGCTCGATCGTACGGTAAGAGCATGTTCAGTTTTGTAAGAAATCCCCAGTCTTCCAAAGCGGCAGCCCCTTCTGCGTTCCCGCCCGCGGTGAGCGAGCGTTCCTGTCGCTCCCCAGCCTGGCCAGCATTTGGTGCTGGCGGAGCTCTGCACTTTAGCCAGTCCACGGGATGTGAACCACTGTCTTGTTGTGGTTATCGTTTGCGATTCACTCAAGACCGATGACGGGGAAGCATTTTTCATCTGCTTATTTGCTATCTGCGTGTCTTCTTTGGTGGGATGTCTCTTGAGGTCTTTAGCCCACTTTTCAAAAAATCAGGTTATTTGTTTATTGGTGAGCCTTAAGGGTTTTTGTATATTTGGGGTAACAGCCCTTTATCAAGTATGTTTTTTGAAAATATTCTCGCCCAGTCTGGGGCTTGGGTTCTCATCCTCTTGAACGTGCATGGTTTTAAGCACCTGTGGGAGACGAGTACATTATCCATGTTGAAGTTATTCTCAGGTGTCAGAAGCCATGACCAACCAGAGCCAAGGGGCCCCACCCGGGATGCCACTGAGCTTAAGAACATATGGACCAGGGGCGCCTGGCTGGCTCAGATGGTTAAGCTGCTGCCTTCAGCTAAGGTCATGATCCCAGCGTCCTGGGATCAAGTCCCTCATCGGGGTCTCTGCTCAGCATGGAGCTTGCTTCTCCCTCTCCCTCTGTCTCTTTTCCTGCTTGTACTCACTTGTGCTCTCTCTCAAATAAATAAACAAAATCGTAAAAAAAAAAAAAAAAAAAAAAGAATGTATGGACCAAGGTGACATGCAGAAGACATAGCCAAAAAAGCACCAGGTAAGGAGAAAGCCAAGGGTTCTCCAACAAGGGCGAGGGTGTCGCCTGCCTTTGGAGTAGGTGGTGCTGGTGGACTGGGAGGGGCAGGGGGCACTCCCTGGGAAGCTATGGCCTCCCCTCCCCCACCCCTCCCCTCCCACCCCGGAAAGCACCTGACAATCATCAGGTTTCAGAATCAGGTCACAAGGGAGCGAGGACACGAAGCACAAATGTAGGGACGGGGAGCCTGGCTTCAGGAAGGGTTTGTAACGCACCAACAAGAGACTCTGAAAATAGAATCAAGGAAGTATATGACAAATGAGGGAAAGAAAATGAAAGGGAAAATAGGTTAGGTCTCAATTAGAGAAAAAGCAGATTAATTTCCTGATTTTTTTTTATCTCTAGTCTCTGCTTTCACTGAAAGCTAAAACATTAGCAGTCACGTATTTTGCAGAAGCTATAAAGAAACCTAAAACAGAAAACCTCCATTAACTTGGGTCCAGATCAACCCTCCTCTCTCCCCATTCTAATGTCTGAGGCTTTCTCCTAACAAAAATTTTCTCAGTGGATTTGGCTTTAATCAGGAAACAAAAATAGCTTCAAGAAAAGGAATAAGCTTCCATGCAGATTAACAAGAACCAACCCCCTCCCTATGTCACAGGCTCAGAGAACGCTCATTGAACCTGACCCCAGGCCCCTAGACCCCCCAGCTTCCCTTCCCCGTGGGGGGCCCCAGGGGTGGCCTTCCTTTCAAAGCAGTCTACATAGGTCACTCCAGGGCTCAAAATCTGCAATGACTCCCCATTGTCCCCAGAATCAAGATGGTGTTCCCTGGACTCCGGCTCCGACTCCTTCCTCCTTCCTCTGTTCAGAGCCCCCACGGAGGGCTTCCTCCCCCAGATCGCCCACCTGCCCTCTTTGCCCCTCCGTGGCAGTGCATTCGATTAGATACCCGCATAGACATCCATCAGGCCTCTCAGGGATTGGGGTGGATGGCGGATGTGACACGGCTTTTTCGGGCCTGGCCTGTCACCACCTTCTTGTGCTCACCCTCTGTTCTCCTCTTCCCTCCTAGTGGGCTGGAGGGGAGGCAGCCCGCAGGGTGACCTCGGGAGCCTCGTGGCAAAAGGGTAGCCCTACAAGATGGAAGACGCCTGGGTCGCGGGTCTCTGCGTACCTCTAGCTGCCTGGGACAGCTGCCCTCCACCCCACCCCCTGGACACCCAGATCCGACTATCGCTTGAGCGACAGAGATTTCTGTGCTGAGCTCCTGAGATGGCGAGGTCCTCCGCTAGAGCAGAAGCATGACCCCGCCTGGCGTACCTGGCATCACTCCACCCCCCTCCCCACCTCCTTTATCTCCCATAGGAGAGAAGCTGATTCCAGGCCACGATGTGCCGGGTGTCTCTGGATGGACTCTCTGTTTTTCCGGCCTCCGCGTATCTCGTCCCCTCACCCGTCTGCAGAACCCACCCCATGTGCCCTCCTGTTGCCACCTGCGTCACTCCCGCACACTGGGCTGATGACGTCATGTCCCTCCTTAAATCCCCACAGGGATTTCTATTGCCTTCGGGACCAACTCCAAGCCCCTGCCCCTGGCCGTGGCCCTTCTGTGGTCTGCCCACTGCCCACCTCCCCACCCCCGCTGTTGCCACTCACATGCCACACGGGTTCCAAACACTCTCCCTGCATAGCTGCCCCCTTCATGCTTAGCTCCCCTGCTCCTATGGCCCTCCGCCCACACTCAAGCCTCAGTTTGGGGGTCTCACTCCTGAAGGGCTTCCCCAGCCCCTCCAGGCTCCCCTCACTCTGGGTTCACGCCCACTCTGTCCCATGGAGGCCATGACCTGCTTTCCTGAGTGGAGGGGACGTGCGTGGGGTTCTGTCTGCCCAGCACCCTTGTCCAGTTGGGGAGCTGTCCACCCTCTCCCTAGGTTCTGGGGTTCTGGGGGGCCCTCTATCCAGGCACCTGGCCGGGACCGGACCCATCACAGCGTGATGTCGTGCACCCATCAGGCCCATCATAACTGTGGTCCAGGTGTGATTGGCTCCGACCCCTCACCTTTCCTGCAGTCAGAATGTTCGCCACATGACACTGAAGCGTCCCTTCCCACATTCATCTTTCGGGTTTGGCCATGGTCCATTTGAGCTGCTATAGTAGAAATACCGCAGTCTGGGTGGCTTATAAACATCAGAAATTTATTTCTCACCTTTCTGGAGGCTTGGGCATCCAGGGTCAAGGCACCAGCAGACTTGGGTGTTGGGTGGGGGGGCAGCTGCCTCGTTCTTGGATGGCCAGCTTTCCTCCAGACCCTCACAGAGATCACGGGAGGGAGCTCTCCAAGGTCTCCGTTATCAGGGCGCTGATCCCGAACCTTCGGGACCTCAGCACCTCCCAAAGGCCCCACCTCCTCACACCATCAACCTGAACAAGGGGAAGAGGGACCCCTGACGACCACCGCACCCCAGGACTAAGAGGGAGAGAGAAGGTGCCAGTTCTGAGTGTTGGCACTCAGTTCTGAGTGAGGCCTTGAGTGTTTCTGCTCAAGCTTTGCACTTCGCCTCCCATCAGCATGAAAAGAGCTTCTCCGGGTGCCCGCTGCGCCCTCAGCCCCGCCAGAGCAGATGCACGGGGAGCGAGCCTGCGCCCACAACTCAGGGGCAAAGCTGAATACAAAGACGGAAGAGAGCCCAGCCTAGATCAGCTAACCCCAGCCAAAACTGCAGCCACTGAAATTTTTGAACGTCTGCTTAGGACCCAAGCTCTCTATATAACCCTCCTTAGGAGATCGTCCATACGCTTGCTGAAAGGGAGCGTTCTTCTCTCTTTTTAGTTTAGTTCAGTTAGCAAACCGAAAGAGGAAAGAGCAGTTCTCTTTCCTCCTAAGTCTGGGGCCCATTTGAAGCAGGAGGGCATCAGGCTAATGTGCCCAGGGCAGCCGAGATAAACAGGACAGAGACGTGGAGGAGACAGTGAGAGCCCCGACAGAATCATTTAGGGCCTGCCTCACCCCTGCACTCCGCAGCCATGTGGGCCAAAGACGATTCCTTTTGGAATGGTCTAGATTTCTTCCATAGGCAACCAAAAGCCTCCTGGTTCTTTTTTTTTTTTTTAAAGATCTATTCATTTATTTGAGAGAGGAGGGAGGGGGGTCAAGGGAGAGAGAGAGAGAGGATCTCAAGCAGGTCCACGCAGAGTGTAGAGCCTGACTTAGGGCTTGATCTCACCACCTTGAGATCATGACCTGAGCCAAAAGCAAGAGGTGGACACTTAAAACGAACTGAGCCACCCAGGTACCCCGGACATTTCTTGTCTCCCTATGTCCTTAGCTTCTCGAGGACAATGACTTAGCTTAATTCACCTGTCTCCAAAGTACGGCCCTGGGCCTGCCACAGGGAAAGCTAATAGAGCAAGAAGGTTTTAATCACCCCCTTCCCAACACTGCACACCCCACTCCTGGGTGCTGGGCAGTCGAGGTGTGCCCTGAACAATGGGCATTAACCGTCCTTCTGGAGAGCAGCTGTGCCCTGCAATTCGGAAGTGAACTTGTATTTGTCCAGGACGTCTCCGAGGTGATGTACCTAGGTGATGTTGGGTAAACTGAGGCAGACAGCACCCACCGCATTTGGGGGGGGTGGAATTCTGGGACGCCTCGGCTCCCCTGTTGCCCTTAGATGCCCCTTGGGATGGCTCCAGTCATGCCCAAGCTCCAAGATTTAATGACAGCCTCTGGCAAGAAGGCCCTTTGGACTTAGAGCTGGTTCGAATTCTGTTTTCTCTGTAAAATGGTGCTGATTGTGCCTCCTGCTCAAGGTGCTGTGAGGGTCCAGGGAGTCAGTCCTGGAAGACACTGGCCCTCCCTCTCCCACCTGGGACGCAGCGGCCCCAGCCCCAAGGCCCCTGAGACTTCTTTGCGCCGGTGCCTGAGCCAGGGCACCCACTCCCCTCGGGGATGCCCCACCGCTGCCTCTCCTGAGGCTCCAAGTGGGAACCTAGGAAGAGAAGAGCTTGTGGGCCGTGCAGGAGACAGGCAGGAACTCGGCGGGACGCCTGGGGCCCAAGCTTCAGGGCACAGGCAGAGACAGAGGCAGGGATTGCCTCCCCAAGGTCCGGTCCCACATCCAGACCTACACTAAGGCTGGGTCAGCCTCTCCTCAGCTGGAAAGGCTCTAGGGTTCCAGGCAAAGGCTGTCACCTCACTCAGCACAATGGGCGCATCACTGGGCATGAACTCTGATTGCCCCAGGCCGTCGCGGCAGGCTCAGAGCTCTGGGGGGGCCCTTGGGAACAGATCCACCTATGGGCTGGTTTTGTGCTCCCCGGTATGTGATCTTGGAGGGGACCTCTGTTTCCGGCCTGACAGGGGTTTGCTTTTTCTGGTGGTTTAAGAAACGGGAATCAGGGACCAGCTTAGCTATGAAGTCCTGTTTTTTCTGTGCTAACAGCGTGGGGGGGGGGGTATTAGCAACCTGGCCAGTGGGCTGGCGACTTCCGCGGAGACAACTGGGGATATCACTCTGCAAATATTTATTGAATAAATAAATAAATTCCTTTTAGTTCCAGCTGATTAACAAACTCCTATCAGACAGATGCAGAACAACACGGCCTGTTTCTCGTTTGGGTTGCAGTGTGCAAAGCACCTTTGTCTTGACCTGATCCTCTGGCTCCGGGAGGCAGATGGGGGGATGGGGAGGCAGGTATTAGGTACTGCTTATAAGGAAGCCAAGGTCATCAATGCCTACGTCCTGGCTCAGAGAAGTTCAAGGGCAATGCTTTGCTCCAGAACCACAGCCTTCCCTGGAGCTCCCTTAACCTGAGGCCTGCCTGATGGTGGCCCCGGCTGCAGAATGAGGGAGGGGCCTTGCGGAAAGGGCGTGTCTCGCCGTCCCAGCCCTCGCCCTCCTCCTGTGCCCATGCTGTGTTCCCAGACCCGCTTGGCTCCCGGTGTCTATTTTAACAAGAAGACCCCTGTGCTACCCTCCTCCTGACTTTTCTTGAAAGCGTTTTGGTCGAGGGGATGTGGGGAGCAGCTCCCAGAGACAATGGCAGCCCACCACAAAGAAGGAGAGCCCACAGGGGCTTCGAAGGTGCCAAAGGAGGTGGGCGGGAACTCACATCGCACAAGCGTGAGCTCACCTTCATGGGCCATGCGGACCAGGGAGCAGTGTGTTCTGCCCTCGATATACCAGGGCATTCTAAGAGGCTACATTGCTGGGTGTCTCCAGGCGCGGGCTAGGCACATAAACACAGTGTGCAACCTTGAGCTATTTTTGCATGAGGTTCAAAAACAAGCAGAGGGCAGAACCCAGGCAGGGCACGAGAACAAGGAGGCCCCTGAGAGTGTCTGGAGCAGAACTTTGTCTTCCGGGCGGCTCCCCTCCCCCACAGCCTCCTTCAGGCCCTGGGGGCTCACGCAGCTCCCTCCTTCCCTCCCAGCGTTGTCCGCCCACCATGTCCCCCAGCGACCAACCTCCAGTAAAGGTCTAGGTATATTGTGTGTCCCTGGATATAATCTCGTCACTGTTGTTTGTGGCGTTGGCTTGTTTGTTGCTTGGGGCCATATCAGATAAGATATGGTGTGAGGAGGGTACAAAGCAGTGCCCACCAAACAGAAAACGTAACAAGCGGTTGGTGGCAGCGATGCCGGTAACAAACGTGGTATGGGAGGGTGGCGAGGGTGGAGGAGGTGCTGGGCCTGGTGACAATAAGGGACAATCATGCTCACTGCTGCAGACAGACCCGTCTGCTCTAGGTTTTGCGGGTCTGAGCCTGGGAGGCCCAGGGCAGGGAAGACTCCAGCACATTTACAAACCCCAGCTTTGTGATCAGAGTCATTCACCAACCCACAGCCTGGCTCAGTCCATCCCCCGTCAAATGCTGCTCATGATCAGAAAAGGAAAAATCTAGCAGGAACGCGTTCTCTCTCTGGGCCGCTGGAATGACAGAGGGAGGAAGAAGAACTCTGAAGCAGCCCCTGTCAGCTCTCCCTGCCTTGGCCAGGTAGGGGCTGGAGGGCATGAAGGAGACCAAGTTCCTGGCAGGGAGCACAGCCAGGCCCCTGGGAGACACCCTGCATCAGAACCTTCCCCGAGTTCCTTATGGAAACGGCGCCTCTCGTAGGTGGCGCGGGGGCTCACCTTGGAACGCAGAGAGCTGTGTTTGGGATTGGGGGCTGGGAGCTGACCGGCCAGAAAGCGAGTCTCGAGAGGCACCAGCAGGCAAGCGAGGGCTCCAGGGCCGGGGAAGACAGAGTGCTGGGTACTATGGCAGCCTTGACCCCCACACCTGGGACGACCCTGTGGCCCCAGGCACAGCATGGAGAGCTAGGGCAAAACGTAGAGGCAAGGACAGCCGCCCCCCAGGGTAGGGTGCCGGGGGCAAGAGAGGGACAAGGAGCAGGACATTCTCCTCTGCCTCTTCACAGGGCCCAGGGCACCTGGCTGGGCCACCCTAAGAACCACAGGCCATCACCAGCTCCCCAGGCAGCCCACTCCCCACTGGGTCCCTCCCGCCTGCACTCACCAGTGTTCAGGCCCACTGGGAGCCTGTCTCGGTACTGTCCCCCACCCCAGGTTCTCAGAATGACACCACAGGTCTTGACTTCCATCTTGGCACCACGATATAGGGCTCTGGCCCTACCCTCAGCTTCAGGGAAAGGAAGGAGCCAGGGGTTGTCACCTATGACAGGTGCCATAGGCAGGGGGTGGGGTCCAGGCTTGAGTGGGGACCAGCTGAGTAGAGCACGGATGCATCAGCCTCAAGGGAGTCAGGAGATGGTGTTGGGGTTCCCCCTTGGCCGGGAACTCTTACAAGGCCCCAGAGAGTTAACAGCCGCTGGTGAATTCCAGAAGCACCACACTCAAGGCGTCTGTTACCACCGAGGCTTTCTACCCCTTTTCTCACACTCCTTTCCGGCCTCAGGGTCCCCCCACTCTGTCTTACCCAGACGGGGGATTTTCAGCATCCAACCCATTAGGTTCCCTTCCTGTCCTGTTGGCCTGTCTCCTCTTGATCAGAGCAAAATAATGATGATAAAATAATAATAACAACAATTCTGTGTGTCCGCTTGGCTGGGCCATGGTGCCAGGTATCTGGTCAAACATTATTCTGGATGTTTCTGGGAGGCAAATTTTCTGTGAGTCAAACATTTAAATCAGTGAACTAACCCCAACCCTAACCCAAGCCTTCCCCAGACTGCCAGGGAACGGGCCCACCTGGGTGATCAGCAGACCCCTCCTCCAGCAGCAGGGGGACAAAGGGGTGCCGTGCCGGGCCACCTCCCACTCCCACCCCTCACAGGCATGTGAAAGAAGGCCATCAAAAGGGGGTCACCCGGGATGTGCCCTCCCTCCATCGTGCCTCTCCCCTCCCTTTCCAGCACCCTCCCAGGTCTCAGCAGGAAAAGTGGGCCCCGGTCCCTGGATGTGGGTCCTGGTGGGGGCTTCCAACCGGGAGTGTGACCACCCCCCCGCCACCAGGGAGCTGTGGGGGGCTCAGTCACGAGCTACCCGGGGACACGCTCAGCTGGCTAGGGCAAAGGTTAATTTTTTTTTTTCCTTGGAAGCAAAACAACGCAGCAGCATATGCGGAAGGCTCTGTCCCTCCCGGGAATGGCTCTGACCTGCGCCTGCGCCCAGCAGCAGCGGCTCCATGCCCTGGGAGGGCCACTCCTCTGGGCCGAGCAGCCGGGACCAGCTCTGCACACTGTGCTCCCCGCGGACTCCTGCCACCCTGCCTACCCCCACCGCGGGAGGGCTCTGCCTTCAGCACACCCCCCACCCCACCCCATGCCCCGACACAACCCATCTTCCCTGAGGACCCCTGGCCCGGAGGACTTTGAGGGGAGCCAGACTTGGAGCCAGACAGCCCTGGACTGACTCCTGGTTCTTCAGCTTCTCGGCCTCACCGAAGATCCCTCAGCTTCTCAACCTCCGTTTTCTCATCTGTAAAGTGGGCTAAAGATAGTCAGGGGGCCTCAGCCGGTGGAAGCCCCCCAGCCCCCCAGCCCTCCCAGGTTGGCCCTCCCAGGCGTGGCGTAGGTGAAGGTCACCGAGCAGACTCCCAGCTCTGTGGCAGTGACAGAGGGAAGGGCCGGTCTGGGTTCCCACAGCCCTGGCCCTGGGTCCCACTCTGCCACCCGCTGCCTGCTTTCTCTGGGCCTCCACTTCTTTCTTGGCAAGTGATGTCCCCGGTTGGCCTCGGGGACACCAGCGAGCCCAGGGGAGGGCTGAAATTAACAGGACTCGTGCACATTCCAGAAAGCTGGTGCTGTTTGCCAGAGCAGCCTCCCGATGGTGCCCTCAGAATTTAGCTAATGCTCCCAGCCCACATCCTCTCCAGCTTCAGAATGGAGGAAGTCCAGGAGAAGCCCCCTTCCCAGAAAAGCCTCTGAAGCCCTGACTCAGGCGCCCTTCCTTGCGGCTGCTGTGCTACTTGCCAGTTTTTCCTGCTGTCTGGGAAGGGTGGGGGGAAATCCAGCAGAGTCGAGAAATGGTTGCAAGACAGGGGGTGGCAGGGACAGGGCAGACATAGAGCATGACTTGGGGGGCTCCTGCCTGGGCGGTCATGATGAGTGTGGGGGGTCGGGGCAGAAGTCGGGAACAGGGACACCCAGCCCCCAACCTCTCCACCAGCACAACCCCCCACCCCGCTCCACCCCCAGGCTCCATGGGACCGCGGCTTGTTGATGGTGTATACGGGCCCCCCCGGCCAAGTGTCCACAAGGATCTCCACACGCTCGTGCACGTGCACATACACACACTCCCCTATGCATACACACATACCGCACACACACACGCACACCCCATATGCACACACCGCGTACACATACACACCACACACGCCCCCCCCCACGCACATAGACACATACACACAGAGCCCAGCAAACAGCTCCCCACCAAAGGACTTTTCAAGGAAGACGGGCATTTCCCCACATCGTTCTGCGTCTGCTCTGCACCCGCAGCCCGGCCGGCAGCCGGGCTGTCTGTAGGTGGCTGCTGGATGCGGGACTCGCCCACCGGCCTGGCCGTGACTCACCACCTTGCAGGCAACCGTGATCCTGCCAGATCAGGGAGAGGAAAGCCATCCTTGAAACCGCAGAGTTGGCTTTGCCAAGCATGGAAACGGGGGCCCAGGGGCAGTCAAGAGGCCACCTTGAGCCCACCCCTGACCTGAAGGCGCACCGAGCTGGGCCGGTGGAGGACTCTTCAGGCCTCGGGGCTCTGCGATTGCCCCTCACCCCCCGCTGGGGAGGAGCCCCGAGAATAGACCTTTCCGAATAAGTTCAAAATGCAGGGCTGGTCCCGGACGGGAGGAGGAAGGCTCCTATCAGGCCAGAGGGTTCACCTGAAGGCCATTATGGGGTGCTAGGACCACAGGCTGGAGGGGATTCCCCTGGGGTCAGCTAGGGTGTCGGGATCACGGCCGGCCACGCAAGACCAGAAACAGAGGGATGCAGCTGGGGACAGAAAGAGCTACAGAGATCTGGGCTCTGCCGGCCGCTGAAGGATGACCCTGCCTCTCCTGGGACACTCACACCCCAGCTTCCCATAAGAATGAAGACTGCCATCCCCAAGGCCAGGTTCAAGTTCAGCCTGACACCCACTAGATGCCGTCCCCAGGCACTGAGATCTGATGCCCACCTGGGGATTACAGATGACACAGGACTTGGTGCCGCCTCCCCCTGCAGCTCATCCATGCTCTCCTTCCTTGGCCTAGATGCCCACTTCTCAGGGGGGCTTTCTGGTCTCCCCCACCTTCCACCCCCTCATCTGCTCTGCGTCAGCCTGCCCTGTCCTTGGCTTTGCCATTACTGTTGCCTTCTGGAATGATCCTGGGTATGCCATCTAGCAGAGCCCTTGGCACCTGCCAGGCCCTCGGGAAACATCTGTGGGTCACAAATGATTGAAAAAAATGCATGAAAACACAAAGAGCAACTGCAGAGCCCCTTCCTGGGTCTGGAAGCCATGGGGGCTCCTGAACCGGAGTCTGGTTTGGGAGCCCCAGGCTGCCCTTAGAGGGGACGCCGATGCCCATGCAGGGCACGGTCAGCAGCTCTCTTTGTGTTGAACGTGAGCCTGCCCGGTCCCTCCCCTCCTGTTACCTGGGTGGATGACAGTGACATTTTCCCCTCCCAGCAAGCAGCTTTCAGACCAGCCTTTCCTTTCTGCTGCCAACGGGTGCTGCCTCTAAGTCCTGTCCTTCCTTGGCTTCTGGAGATCAGCAAGCAGGCAGGGCCGGCAAGCACCCAGGAGCACCAAGCCCTCACCTGGCCACCTGTAGAGTGAATGCAGGGCCGCTGTGCGGATTGGATGACATCCAGTATCAAAAGCAGGAGTGAGCCTTCAAACATGACAGCAACTCCTAGGCTTCTTAGGCTGAAAGCCTCCTAGGGCTCCCCCCGTCTTGCTCAGAACCAAACCCCGTGGTGACTGACACCACGTGGGCCCTGCTCCCACCTTGTTCCCTGTAGCACCAGCCCCTGCTCCCTCTGCTCCAGTCTCTCTGCACCTGTACGTCTCCCAGCACGTCCTCCTCAGGGCCTTTGCACATGCTGGTCCTTCTGCCTGCAGTGCCTCCCTCAGGCATGCTCACCTCCTTGCCTGTCTCTGCTCAGAGTAGACTTTCTTCTTCCCCACGTAGGTTAGCAACAGAGCCCCCCTTCCTCCATTAATCTTCTTTCTTTTCTAGTTAGCCCTTTAACCACCTGACGTTATATTTTTATCTGCCTATTTCTTTCTTGTCCCCTTCCTCCAAGGCAAGGGCTAAAAGGGCAGGGTTTACGCCCGCTTTGCTCACTGCTGCATCCCTCTCTCCCCCTAGAATGGTCCTTGCACCTAATAGGCGCCCCATCAATATTAATTAACAGAACACAGGGCAGAGTTGAAAGTATCACTCAGCAGAGTATTTAGTGCATACAAGGCCCTCGTGTCCTAGAGTCCTATGCACACGTGGCAGCCAGATTGAGCAAATAAAACTGTGCCTTATTTGGGACCAATACAAAGCAGTTACTTGGGGTTTATCTGAAGTTCCCATTGAACTGAGCATCCCCTATTTCATCTGGCTGCGCTAGCCGTGCAGCCCCCGCTGCCCTCTGCCTCCTTGCTTTTCCCTCCATGTCCCCAGCGACCCAGGGGCCAGTGACCAGTGCGCAGAGAAGATCTTGGGAAGGGCAGCATCCTTCCTTGAGGCGGGGGTGGGGGGGGTCCGCTGCTGTGAGGAGCCCGCTCCCCTCACCCCGGGGGTTAGACAGCGTTCTCCCCCTACCCCCCACCCCCAACGCCCCCTAGACTTCTGTCCCGCGGCAGCTGTGCCAGCATTGTCCCCTGCTTGAACCGCGGAGTGCAAGGTGTGTTCTGTTCGAGCCGAACATGGGCTGTGCTGGAGCCGAGTTCCTTCTAGGGGAATGTCCCCAAAACACCCCCACTCTTACCCTGCTGTCACCTTCACGGGGGGCTGCGGTCTCCAGACCTTCAAGGGTGACACCCTTCTCCGTTAAGGACGAACGACTGACCTCATCTCCCTCCAAGAGTTCCCCCTGCTCTCCCCCCCAAACACACAAGGGCTTCACTGTGACGGGGGCTCTCGTGTTGGGGCCCGTGCACCCCCCATGCTCCCCCACAGACCCCTGTAGGCTGTGCAGGGATCTGGAAGTTTTGGCTCAGGCCCGCTGCACCAGACCCACCGTGGGAGCCGGTGAAACCAGCGGAGTCCTGAGCCGCACGCAGGCTTCCGAATCGGAGTCTCGAGGCCGGGGCTCGAATGTCCCCCGGGGGGCTGTCACGCGCACTGGAGTTTGAGAGGCTCCCTCCACGCAGGGGAGCAGCGGCAGGGAAGGTGATGGGAGGCGAGCGGGGAATCTCTGGGACTTGCAGAGCCCACGGCAGCAAGCACAGGCCTTCAACCCTCAGCTCCTTCCAGCTGTGCCCAGTCCGGGACCCCGTCCTGAGCGCCCTTGCCGTGCGACTATTGCGGCTCCACCCGGCCTCCAGCTCAGACACAGCGACAACCCTGGCACACCACTGTCTGCTCTATTTCTTAAGCCCAAATCACAAGATTCCTCTCTGCTCTCAACTCCCCCCCCCACCACCCCCCCCCACCCCCGGCAGCAAACCTCACTGGCTCCACCTCAAACACAAGGGACATCTGACCATCTTTCCGTCTCTCCCACGGGGAGACTGGAAACACGCGGGCTCAACCTGCCAGCCCTTTGCCCGGGACCACGACAGACACACAGGGATCTCCGGCTTCTACTTTTCTTCATTCCAACAAGTTCGTTGGAGGCCTGTTCCGGAAACGCTTCTTTATTCATGGTAACCCCGAAGTGGACATGATCCGTGTTCTTCAAGGGGTTAATGGTTAAAAAAAAGCTGAGCTCTATCCTTGCAGCAACACGCAGAAATGAACTCTTGAAACACAGAGCAGTGCCGCTAGAATGCGAGGAAGTGATGGGAAACGGAAAAAAGCCAATCTCAAGAGGACACCTACCCCATAGTCCCAGCTCTGTGGCTTTCGTGAACTAATGTCATCACAGAGGTGGAAACAGAGCTGTGCCTTCGGGATGGGAGAAGAGAGGACGCGCGCGTGACTCCAAAGGCCCAGCGTGGGGAGCCTTGAGGGGTGGCATCGTCGGGGATCTCGATGGTGGTCGTGGTTACACCCGGCTGCACGTGGGGCACCATTGCACAGGCCGCCGCACACATGCACACGCACATGAATGAGTGAAAGGTAGACTCTGAGTGAGCCCCGTGGACTGCACAGTGAGGGTTGCTTGGCTCTAGGCAAGCAGGATGGTTGGGTCAGAAGTTAAGACTGGTGGGTGTGGGAGAGGACCCATGGGACCTCCCAGGACATTTCTGTCCATCAGACACATGTCTTGTTACTCCCCCCAACCCGCCAAACCTTCCATGTATCCCAGCTTTGTGACCCCTTCGAGGAGGGCCTCTCCACAGAGGTGACACTGAGACCCGAGGGATGGGAAGAGCCCAGCTTCCAGGGGTCAGAGGGAAGAGCTTGAGCAAAGGCCCTGAGGACATGGCACCTCCGGGAGTCCAGGAGGAGGAAGAGCCAAGATGACCGAAGAGGGAGCTGGAAGGGGCAGAGCCAGACCAGGCCCCAGACTTGCAGGACGTTCCGAGGTGGGGTTTGCCCTAGGACCGATGTCACTGGAGGCTTCTATGCAGAGACACCAAACTCCATTCCCATCCAAAGTGACAAGGCTCCTTTTCCCCCACATCTTCACCAACACTGGTTACGACTTGTCTTTTTGAGCCTAGCCATTCTGACAGGGTGGTTTCAATTTGTATTTCTTTAAAGATGAGCGTTGCGGAGTATCTTTTTATGTGTCTGTTGGCCATCTGTGTATTTTCTCTGGAAAGAAAAATGTCTATTCAGGGCACCTGGGTGGCTCAGTCGGTTAAGCGTCTGCCTTCAACATAGGTCATGATCCCAGGGTTGGGGAATCAAGCCCTGCATGGGGCTCCCTGCTCGGCGAGGAGCCTGCTTCTCCCTCTGCCCCTCCCCCTGCTTGTGCTTTCTCTCGCTCTCGAATAAATAAATAAATAAATGATCTCTAGGAAAATGTCTAATCAGGGCGTGTGCCCATTTTTAATTGGATTATGTGAGTTACAGAAGTTCTTTGTGTTTTGGGGGTAGCAACCCTTTATCAGACATATCATTAGCAAATACCTTCCCCCCAGTCACGAGGTTTCCTTTTTGTTCTGTTGATGGTCCCTCCGCTGTGCAGAGGTTTTTTATTTCAGTGTAGTGGGGCTTGTTTCTTTTTGCTTTTGCTTCCCTTGCCTGAGGACACAGATCCATAACTACGTTGCTAAGGTCGATGTCCCAGAGATTACTGCCTTTGTTTGCTTTTAGGAGTTTTATGGTTTCAGATCTCACACTCGGGTCTTTGATCCCTTTGGAGTTTATTTTTGTGTACAGTGTAAGCAAGTGGTCCAGTTTCATTCTTTTGCATGGAGTTCTCTGTTTTTTTTTTTTGTTTGTTTTTGTTTTTTGTTTTTTTTTTTAACACGGTTTATTGAAGAGACTGTTTATTCTCCATTGTGCGTCCTTGCTTGCTTTGTTGCACGGTCCCTGACCATCAAGGACAGGTTTATTTCTGGGCTCTCTATCCTGCTCCATGGCCTAGCCCGGCTGTGATCGGCCTCGTCCGCACCCAGGAGACCGTGCGAGGCCGGTGGGATGCCTCTCACGAGGGTCCTGCCCCGAATCAGGTTGTGGGAAAGCCCGTCTGTGTCCAGAGAGCAGGTGAGGTTGCGTTCACCCCGGTGACTGGGAGCATCCCTGTTATGCTGGCTTAGCCCGGAGACCTGCGGAGAAGCAGCCAGAACAGGCCCAAAAATGACGACGCCTGGGCTCTCTGCAGGTGAGCCGTTACATCTCCCTGACGGATGCACGAAGCGGTTCATCCCTCAAGCACTCATTTTCGTGTTTGTGTTTGTATTATGAAATATTTCAAATAGAGACCAGCAGAGCAAATAGACTTTATCACGGAAATCAGTCAGCACCGAATTTTGTCACTTGCGGGGAAAATCACCCCCAATACACCTCCCGATTGCGCAGACAAGTCAGGTGGAACCCAGGGAGGGAGCAGAGCCCCCCACCTTCCGTTCTTCCCCCCTTTTCTCTTCTACCCTCTGCCTCGGCCCTCCCACCCTCTGGTCCTGGAACCAGGCTCCCAGGTGGGTCTGAGCCTGCAGGGGCTGGGGTCCTGGGTGCTCTCCGCCAGAGCCAGACTGGGGCTCCTCCACACCCTCCCTCGCCTGGTCTCTGTGTTTAGTTACTGGGGGCAAGGAAAGTTTTCCCTTTTCCCTCGTGCGGGGCCCCAGCCCATGGAGAGGACATCACGTGAGGCTGAAGGCTGCGCCGGCCCCGCAGAACTTTCCCGGGAGCCAGTCCTGGGCTTGTTCTCCAGCTGGAGGCTTCTGGGGCTCCTTGGGGCTCACTGAATAGACGAGGAAACCCAGGCCCAGAGCGGACTGGGTGAACCAGTGCCCTTTGCCCCAGGCGAGCTCCAGGGAGGGGTCTGTAGGCCAGCAGGGGTGAAAGACTGTGGGGAGGGGGGAGCCTGGTGGGAGGGGGAACAGGGGCTCCCATCCTTGATCTGTCGCCGCTGTCTCTATGAACCCAGGCGTCACACCCTTGGCCTCTCTGACCTCCCCACCCGGCCCAGGGCTGCTGCAGCCCTGCTTTTCCCTCCCTACTCAGTCGGCTGGGGAGAAGTCATTTCCTGCAAACAGTGTCCTCCCGTCACTCCACTCCGCGGATCAATATGAATAATGAAGGCAGGAGGCGAAGTTTATCAGGCACCGATAACAGGCCAGGCCCAGTGATAAGCGCTGCGTAGCCGGGAGGGGCTGAGGCAACCCTCCCTCCCACACCAAATCCTGCCCCTTCCACGCTGACCGAGGGTCCTTCCCTCCAGGGGCGTGTCTGGGTCTACATGTCTGCCTGGCCTAGGGTCACTCTGTTCGCAGCCTCGGACACGTCCCTGCCCGCTAACCCTCCCCACCGCGCCCGGCCGTGGGCAGCTTCCCTGTCGGTAGAACAAGAGGCTTGGAGGAGCAGGTGCTCCCGGGGGCCCCTGGGGCCCTGCACGTTCTGACGACGATAATGATGAGGGTCACAGAAGCGCTTCATGGCCTGGGGGGGCCCTGCCTGTATTCAGGGCTTCCATTAATATAGACGCATATTTTTAACATTCTCCGGTGCCCTCAATTCGTTTTCTCATTTTTCATCCTCATTTCAGTTGCCCCTTGGGACTTAGGACCTAATTTTAGCGAAGGTCAGAGTCAGTTTCTTGGGGCTGCCCCTTTCTCGACCCCCGACCGTCACAGAGCAGGACAGCAACGGATGCTTTGGGTGGCGTCTACGTCCTGGCTCCGTGGCGCGGGGGGTGGGCTTGTGGCTTCGGGCGGGGACGGGCTGGGGCCCCACGGCTGGCAAGGAGTTCTGGCTGGTGTGCGCCGGCCGGGGTGTCCTCCGGAAGGGCCCAGAGCCGTGAGAGGCCTGAGCAATCTCTGCTGCCACCTCCCCACTTGCAGGAGGGGGGACACCAGGCACAGAAACAGGCTCGTGTGAGCAGCCAAAGACGCAGCTTCATCCAACCGCAGACCCCATGATCCAACGTCAGGAAGAGTGCCGTGGGATAGGGTCACTCCCCATACATGCGTCACAGCATTGGACACACCCCAACATCCCCAGAGAACTAAATACTCCGTTTAACGATTGAGAGAATAGGGGCATCTGGGAGGCTCAGTCGGTTAAGCCTCTGCCTTTGGCTCAGGTCATGATCTTAGGGTCCTGGGATGGAGTCCTACATCCGGCTCCCTGCTCGGCGGAGAGCCTGCTTCTCCCTCTCTTTTTGCCCCTCCCCCACGGGTGTGTGCATGCGTGCGCGGCGCTCTTTCTCTCAAATAGATAAATAAAACCTTTTTTTAAAAAATGTGGAGAAACAGCATGTCCCTGCATTTACTCCAGACTCCAGCTGGCTTGAGCTGGGCCGGCTGTGGTGACCCAGTGTGGAGGAGGTCAGCGGCGTGGGGCCGATCCGTGGCTGGGGAGGGCTACATATGAATGTGAGTGTTTCTTAGATATACAAGGTTGAGTCAGAAGTGCCCTTGGCTGACCTGCTTTATAAAATCTCTGCGCCCGAAGAAGAGGCCGCTGAATGATGCAAAGACACTTGGGAGGGGGTTGGCTGGTCACCGGGGCGAGTTTGGAGGGGGCGGGTCTTACGTGGACAGTTGGGCTTGAACGTGGATGTGCTCGCCCACAGTCTAGCCCCCCCACCCCAATCCTGCCCCACCGGGGGGGGAGCCGTGAGAATTAACAACTCCCAGCCCCGAAGGTCCAGGCACCGGTCATGGCCGCGGTTGTCGGCCTGCTCGGGGCCTGCAGACCGGATCTTCTGCCTCCTGCCCACGGGGGAGGCTGCCTTCCCCTCCCAGCCTCCACCTCATTCCTTCCGAACTGCTGCAGCAGCGGCTGGTGCCCTGCCGAGACCATGAGGAGGAGGCAGTGTTTGCAGATAACAATTCATCTCCGAGGCTGCGGCTCTGGAAAAGGCGAACTGCAGATACCGGCCTGGGCTTTCGTGACGGGAGACGGTGATGAGGGAGGAGGCAGCCATTCCTGGGAAACGCTCCTTGCTTGGGGACCCCCATCACCCCAGGAAACTTGTGGTGTGAAGGGGTTTTACTGGGATCCACAGAGGCAGGAACCCGGCCCCCCAGCCGGCCCTGCCCACGGCCTCTCAGTCCCCGTCGCTCCCACCAGGACGTGCGGACCCAGGTCCCCAGGTTTTGCTCATGTGCTCTTCCCTGCCAGACCTCTGCTCAGCCCTGGCGTCCCAGCCGACGTGTGTGTGCACACGCATGGCGCATGTGTGGACGCATGTGCGTGCAGCGCAGTGGTCTTTTCTAGGGCCTTCTAGCCAGGCCCCAGCTGCACCGATGGACTCCCCAGGGAGGAGCTGTGACCAGCTGTATTTGACACGAGGACACTGAGGCTCAGGGAGGTGAGGCAACCCGCCGCAGGCCCCGGGCCCTGCCCCATGTGTGCTGCTCTGGGCACCTCCCGCCGTGGGATGGAGCTCAGGTGCACATCAGTGAATGTGTCGCGTGCACTGTTCTCAGCTGGGCCGGGACAGCCATCTGCGGGGCTGTGAAAGGGGCACGGTGAGGCCTGGGAGTGAGTTAAGTGGTCTCCAAGGAGGCTACGGCTCGGGGCGGTTTCTGGGCCTCTTTTAACTACTTTCCCCCCGAGAAAGTGGGCCTCCTCAGGGTTAGGATGTGCTGCTGCCTGGGATCCCCGCTCCAAGCTTCCAGCAGGAGCACACAGTAGGGCCTCGTCCGCTCTGGGGTGAGTCTAGGCATGGGGTGCCCGCCCTTCTCTGCCAGCACTGCAAGCCCAGCCCACCTCTGACTCACCCCTGTGCATTGGGATCCCCTTGCTCCCCCTGCAGGAAGGAGGGCACGCAGTGGGTGGCTCGGGATCGGCGCTGAACGAGGCAGGTGCCCCAGGATTCTCAGAGACACCTCTGTCTTGAGGGACCCCCTCCCAGGGACACACACCATGACGGGAGGAGGGTGTGATGGAAAATTCCGCCCGTGACTCTGTGTCCCTGCGTGCCCTCCCCGCCGCACGCCTGCCACTTCCCCACTCAGCCAGCAGCCTGAGTGCTCCGAGCAGTGAAAACCTTTTAGAGCTTCTGGGACCTTCCCTTGGCCTTTTTTTTCTTTTCTTTCCATTTGAAAAAGAATTAAGTAGATGTTGAAAATGCAGGCTGGGCACCTCAGGGTGGGGTGGGCTGGAAGGCCCTGTGCCCTCCCCCGGCGCCCACCCCCCCCCCCCGTCTCTGAAGGGTCACCTGAGACCTTGCGTGGAGCTGGGCCGCAGAGGTAGGGAGTTGGTGGGGACTCCACGGAAGCCAACTTGGAAGGGGAAGGACAGCTCATCCGGGGCACCAAGATGTCTCATCGGGCAGTTTCTGTCCCCTCGGGGGGTGCTGTAGAAAAACCTGGGCCCAAGGCCTCTGTGGGGCCCACGGTAAGGAGTCACACTCCTTCCTGTCTCGCCTAGCACCAAGCCTCCTTGGGTCCAGGCCCTTGGACCTTCCTCTGGCGCGGTGGGGGGACAGGAGGGGCTGACTCTCAGGCCTCAGGGCAACAAGGGAGCTTTAGGAAAACCAACGCCGTCAAGGCAGCCAGCGGTGGGAGGGTGACAGGTGGACCCAGCATCACTGACCCAGCCACAGATGTGCGTGAGTTAACAGCCGTGATCCGTCCAAGATGGGTGAAACTTCTGGAAGGCTCTGCCTCCAATTCCGGGACACCGCCCGCCTGAGCCTCAGTTCCTCACAAGCACAGAGAGAGGGTGGACCCAGATGACCCTGCGGGTCTGAGACGTCACGGCGCTCACCCACTCGGTGCCCATCGGGAGGCAGGAGGAAAGAGCTCCTCCCTCTGTGGAGGGGGCAGCGGGCAGGGCTCTTGTGTCTGGGCTTCACTCCCTTACCCGCCAGCGGGTATGGCTGCCCCTGCCGGCAGCCCCGAGAGCCCGGAGAGGAGCAGCCGTGAACGAGGGTGTGCGTGGCCTCGCTCTGGCCATCCTGCGGGGCCGTCCTGACCGAGACTGTGCTCGGCTGTCGGTGTCCACGCGCCGCTCCGAAGGAACTGTCTTCTGTCCAGTGACTGGTCTCGCTCTTCTCCCAGGATACCACAGGACGCCGCAGCAGCGGGAGCAGGAGCCGGAGGCCTGGGAGACCATCTCGACCTCTCTGTGCCCTGCCTCTAGAGGGATGCCTCCCCAAATCAGAGGTGAGATGTTGGGAGTTGGATCTCAGACTTGGCTTCCTCTATCCCAGGGTTCTGCCAGGGATCCCTCAGCATGTCCTGAGGTTCAGGGTTGACCCTGGTAAGAGCCCAGCCTAGGGAGCCATCGGCAGGGCAGCCCCTGTATGCCGGGAGGAAGAGCAGATGCAACAGTGTCAAGGTCATGGGCGCAGCACAGAGGGCAAGAGAAGGGACACGGCCCCAGCTCTGCCCAACGCCAGATGGGTCGCCTTGGACGAGGAAATACTCCTGCCCGTAAAAAGGGAGGAGACCAAAATCTATCCCTTGGGGTAGACGGGATGACCATGGAGAGCCTGGCACAGGGCCTGACACACAGCGCTTCCTCCAACAGGTGGCAAGAGAGCATGAGCTGGGGGTGGGGTCGCAGGGCTGATCACTCCTCGTGTTGGCCCACGGTGGAGCCCCTCTGGCTGGCGAGGAGGGGCAGCTCTCTGGCGCTGGACAGGACGGCGGCTGCTGCTCACGCCTCCCACCGCGGCCCGGCTGCAGCCCAGCTCGGGGGTCGGGTTGCAGGAAGGCCCTTGGGTGGCCTGAGTGTCTCCAAAGATCTGTGCACAACGCCAGGAGGGACAGAGCCCTGCCACCTCACCCCATCTGCACCAACACAGCACCGTTAGGAAGGAGAAGGCTGAAGCGGACGAGCCACTCCCGCTTTCTGCTCCCCGCGCCCCGCTCTCCCCTCTCCCCGCCGGCAGGAGATGCGGCGCCGTCTCCGATCGCCTCGTTCACCGCGCAGGCCCGGGTGGGCTGGCGACGTTAGCTACAAAGAGAATTGTCCATGTATTGGGGGAATAAAACTCGAAAGCACTTGATCTGATAAATGTCACCCACTGGAGGCATTTTCAGAAATGTATGCAGCAGCGGCCCAGCGACAATCGATGTCAAAGGAAGCTGGCGTCACGCTGCCCTGTAAATAATGGCTTTGTACTTTTCCAGGGCACTCCTGGGGATCCGTCCCAGAGCCACGCGTGACTCACCCACCCCCGCGTCCGCCCGCTACCTGAGCCCGGCCAGGAGTCACGCATTCCACAGGACCCTACCGATGTCTCCGAACGCTCTGCTCCTTGGATCTGGGACGTACCTTCTACCACATACAGGGTCCCAGGCTCCATTGCACCCCAACCGGCTCGGCCTGCAACTGGAGGGGCTCCTTCCCTGCTTTTCCCGGCACCCCCTGGATCTAGAACATCTGTCTCAGGGTCCGTCAGCGCAATGGGTACCCTGAGTGAGACGTGGCTCACTCAGGGTCAAGGAGGGAGGGGAGCGGCACCTGGCAACGTCTGGCTGACTTGGTTGAGGGTCCTGGAGCTCTGCCTCTGAATGAAGATGGGTCCCCGGTGATGAGGGATGGAGGTGGGTGAAGATGGGTGAATCCCCCGGGGTGAGGGATGGGGGCCCATCAGGATCCGCTGGAGCACGCCCATATCTTTAGAGCTGTCCCTGGAGAGTGCCCAGTGGGGGTCCACTGGGGTGTCTGCGTGTGGACTCCTGGAGACCTGGGGGAGCAGGTGGCCAGAGCTGCAGGGAGTCCTGGGAGGATGGAGTAGGGGAGGGAAGAGTGGAAGGGAGGGCAGCGGGCAGGGAAGGGCCCGTCTGGTGCTAGAAAAAGCTAGACTGGGATCAATCCACCGGAAGCAGAAGGCCGTGGGCAGCTGACTACTTCCCCTTCCCCTCCAGTTCTACAAGGTGGGCTCTGATCTCCCACTTAGGCTGAACCCCTTCAAATCATCGGCGCCTTCATTTCAGACCATGTCACTTAGAATCCAAACAGGGGGCTCTGGGGCACGGAAAAGGCACACAACCAAAGGGTGTGGTGCTGAGTGACAGAAATACACCAGACCCGTCAAGACACCAGGTACACACACACCCTGTTCCAGAAGACCTGGGCTAGGGCAGGCTTAGCTTTTGCCAGCCGTGTACCCCTGAGGATGGCACCTGATCTCTCTGGGCCTCAGTATTCTCATCTATGAAAATGGGTACAGTAAGACATAACCCCTGGGAGTGTCGGAGGGCAAGCTGAGAGAGCAGATGTGGCTTCACTTCATAAACGCCACAGCACTAGTCCGAAGTCACGAGTCACTGCCACATCCTCTTGAGCAGGTGCTCCCGCATGGGAAGGGCGGGAAGCCGTTATGGGATGACTTTCCTCCTCTTTCAGGAACAGTCCTGGGATGACAGGGAGGCCATATCTGAGGACAGCGAGCTGCTGAGAAGTTCCTTGGAAAATTCCCAATCCCCAAACAGGGATGATCTGCAGTGCCTCCCGTTTCCCTGAGGAGCCCGGTCCCGTCATCATCTCCTGGGACATTCCCGACAGTCCCACTGGGAGGATGGCAGCGCTGGGGTCAGGGTCCAGACCGCTACAACCACTCAGGACCCGTTGCCTCCTGCCCACGCCCCCCTTTCTGCCGGGAATTCCTGAGCAGTTCCCACAAGCCGGGCACCGGCTCCACACCTTGGTCGTGACCCTTTTGACCGTCACCCTAAGAGGAGCTGCCATCTTCCTCATTTCCAGAAGGAACAAAGGCCCCCAAAGGTGGATCCCGAGCCCCAGGGTCAAGCGGGGATTAGAACCCTCTTCTGCCCACTCTGCAGCCCACAGCTGCCCCCTAGGATGTTCCCAGGAAAGCGGACAGGGGCTGGCCTGGAGCCCCACGGAGAGGAAGTGGCTAGAGGGACGCACACACAAGTCTGTGTTTCCTGAGATGTTGGTAAGATGATGTCTGCTGGTCTGCCGGCATGACCAAGTGACCATGAGCCCTGGTGACCTCGGGTGGCCGGGGGGCTGCTGGGGGGAGGGTGGCTCGGTCTCTCTGAGTCTCCCTGACTCTCCTAAGGAAGAGTCTCTGCTCCCACCCACTCCTGCTCTTCCAGCCCAGTGGGGGAGTCCCACAGCTGGGAACCGGGGCTACCAGGCTCCCAGGGCAGGACCAGCTCCAGGGGAAGCGTGGCTTCAGACTTTTCACACGCTTCCTGTTCTTGCTGGAACCCCAGCTTCTCCTGGATGTCCATGAACGTGCAGCACCTGAGCGCCCGCACTCCGCCTCCTTTATCCTGCCCCACGTTCCCCACAAAGCACTGATCACACCTTCTTTCAGCAATAAGCTTGCTCAAGTCCTATATCCATTGCCCTACAGAGGGAGCCTGGTGTTTTGTAGGAACCTGAAGACTCTGGTCAGCAGCCTCTACAGAGCCCTGACCCATGGCACCAGTCAGGACCCCTTCTTGGCCTCAGAGGCCTTGACTCTTCCCTTAATGGTCACACACACACACAGTCTGCATATTGCACGCACTTGACCCTGAGCTCCCACTGTCCTTTGCCCTTGCAGCTTCCTGGACCGAACTTGGTCATATTTGTTTTAGCGTGCTACTGTTTGCAAAACACCACCTCAATTACCATCATCCGATCTCCATGCCAGGAGGGCATTATCGTTACTGCTCTGGGCAGAAGAAAACCCGGGGCTCAGGAGGTCTGTGGCAGAACCGCGAGGCACGTTCCTCCCCAAGGTCTTGACTCTGCCTGCAGTGTCCCCTCAGCCTGAGCACCCTCATGACTTCAGAGAGAGCTTACCACCCCGAGACAGCCCTTCCAGAACTGGGGTGCCCTGACTTGCAAAAAGCGTTCCCTCGGCTTAAGCAAAATCCAGCTGTCCCTTCAGAGATTGAAGACAGTTTCCTGACCTCCTCAAGCATCCCTTCTCCAGCTTAAAATTTTCCTAGTCCCTTCTGCTTGTCCTCTTGTGACTTGGTTTTCTGTCTGGCAGGCCTGAGGGGCGGAAATCAGAGGAAGTTTCCGGTCTGGGTTTTTAGAAAGGGGCCTGGAGACTTTGGTAAAACTGCTTCAGGTGAGTAGTGGCAGCACCTTGGTCCCTGCAGTCAAATGTGTGATGTGTAAAATGTAAATATTCCCCACCTTCTAAACTGCAATGTTGGGGAGAGGCTTTTCTTTTGAGCTGGGTGCTAAGTTGACAGGGTGTGGCCATACAGGATAACCTTCCCCCCACTGGGAAGGTGAGCTGAGAAGTGGGGAGAGAATTCTGAGGCATCATTTGGGTGCCTGGATACAGCCATACCTGCATACATATTGTAAGTATCTGCATTCCTATTGTGTCTTTACTTGCCAATCAACTGCTTATTTTGTTTAAGCCAGTTTGAAGTGGGTTTCTGTCGCTTACAACCCAAAGCTCTCTGATTGCCACAGCTTTGTGAACACAAAGTATTTGATAGTGGCATCTTAAAAACTGGATTCCTGGGCACCTGGGTGGCTTAGTCAATTAAACATCTGCCTTTGGCTCAGGTCATGATTCCAGAGTCCTGGGATCAAGCCCTACATTGGGCTCTCTGCTCGGCGTGGAGTCTGCTTCTCCCTCTGCCACTCTCCCTCCTCATTCTCTCTCTCTCTCAAATAAATAAAAAATCTTAAAAAAAAAAACACTGGGTTCCTAACAAAGTCAAAGCTTAGAGTCATAATAAAATGACCATATGTATAATACAATTCATACTTGTCAATAACATAATTATAAAATAGGTTAAGCCATCAATCCAGAGTCATAAGAAAGGTCCGAGGCCACGTCTATCCATGCACTTGGGAAAAGTTAATGCTAATTAAGAAAGAATGAAGCTAACATCTAGTAAGTACCCCTGTTCTCTGTGTTCCAGGCACTGTGCTAGGCCCTGCTGCATGTTTTGTTCCATGTCCCCAACAGTGCTAGGAGACAGTGTTACTCAGAGTAGCTCCAGATGCTACAAAAAACAGCCCAGAATACGCAATGGCCCGACCACAACAGAGGTCTGTTTCCCATTCGAGGTAGAACTTCAGAGACCCCGACTCCTTCCATCTTGGGGCTCCACCGGCTACGTGGGCCTCAATGTCCTCTGCGTTCAGCTGACAGAAGACAACAGACATGGGAGAGCACATCCTTACTTCTCAGAACCTCTGACACAGGAATTCCGCTCAAGATGCATGCTCATGTTCCACCCGCTATGACCCACTCACATGACCACGTGGAAGGGCAGGGAGGCCAGGAGACAGACCTGGGAGGGGGATCTGGGGAGCGGTGAGGTGTCATTTGCTCTAAGATGAATCACAAGGGGCTCCATGGCTGGTGAGGGACTGAAGCAGGATTTGGACTCAGTCTGCCTGAGCCCACGTCCCACTCTCTATCCTTTCTCCTGCCACCTGAATCTGTGAGTGGTAGGACACCGAGTGGCCCTTCTCCTTGTGGGGCTAACAGTCCCTTAGGAAAAGCCCCAAAGCCTGGGAGAATCATTCCAAATGTGACTAGAGGCCCGTGCAGGGCTGGTCAGTGGGTGCTGCCTGGAAGAGGGACCGGGTGGCTTGATGTTCCTCCGAGGTAGGTCATCAACACCAAGCAGGTGTCTCCTGCAGCGGGACTCCAGCGATAACCTTGGTCTCACATCTTTGAATTATTGCAGAGGGAGGAAGCAGAGCGAGGGCAGGCCCTGGTATTCGCGTGAGTGCAGCTCTTTTCGGGAGGGAACTGGGGGGATGAGTGTCTGTTGGTGGTTAGGCCTCCACTTCCTTAGCAAGGTCCCTGCCGCAAACAGGTCATGTCAGAGAGGAACGTGGAGCTGCGTTGCGTGCGCCGGGGCAGGCCCCTGGATAGCTTCCCTGCCCCGGCCCCCGAGGTCTCCAGAGTCCTCACCCTTCCTTTGAGTTCCTACTTCCCCTCCAGGCCCTCAGTCCAGTCTCAGGCTTTCTGGGGGAGCTGGGGATCCCGGAGCTCACATCCCGGAGGCAGCGTCATACCCAAAGGAGGCTGGCCCCCGGCCCAGCCCTGCTCCCTGCTGTCCAGGATCCTGAGGGTCTTCTCCCCTCTCTGAGGGCACCTGTTGACAAGGAAAGAGACTGCCTGATCCCAGCCCCAGCAGTCCGCAGGGGCCAAGCTGGAGGGGCTTCCTGGCTCCCGCCTGAGCCCCAGTCCCCGGACAGAGGCCCAGGGAAGGCCAGGGCTCTCTAAGTTCACCAGACGGGTTAATAAACAGGTGTGTTTGTAACCTGGAAGGTATATGCCCCCGCCCCAGCCCCCACAGCAGAGTGTCCCAGGTGCTTTCTACTGAGACGTAAAGAGCCTGTCAAGTCTCGGGTAAATACCCAGCCTGGGAATGGGGGGCTGGTCGGTGACACAAACATCCTTTCTTCAGTTACGGAGCAGCCCCTTCCCATCTCCCCAGACGGAACCCCAGCCCCACTCTGGGCAAGGAGCAGCAGGGTCAGAGTCAGCCCATCTAGCTGGTCTGCTGGGGGTGAACGTCTCAGAAGACAGGTTCCGCTCTTGGTTCTCAACTTTGGCTGCACATTACAGTCACCGGGTCACTAAAATACCGATGCACACACCCTGGTCCCAGAGACTTTGATCTAGTTGATTTGGGGTGGGGGGGGGCCAGGCGACTCTATTGTGAGCCAGGCCCTAAACCCACTGAGCTAAATGAGGAAGACCGGGGCTCCAGGAGCCCCAGCCCTGTGTGGGGGCCAGACACCCACTGCCGTGGTTCCAGTGGCAGTGCGGTCCACTCCCCACCAGTTCACCGCCTTTGACAACCAGCGCGGGAAACTGCCTCCATCTCACGCTGGGCTCGCCCCACACCATCGCCTCGCCGGGAGGACACTTGTACCACTTCTCCTGGTCGGCACAGGACACAGCTGGAAGGAAGCTTCCTAGCTGTCAGAACAAAGCTGAGATCCCATTAAAGACCAAAGGGGGATGGAAAGTAAAAGCTTTCCCGACAGTGGAAGCTGAGGGGATGGACCACGTCATGGAGTCATTTAGCGTAGGGTCAGAAAGTGTCCAGCTGAAAAGCAGACGGAAGGCTTAGCACAGCCAGTGGTGCCACCAAGGAATGCCTCTGAGATCAAGGAGGCAAGTTAAGGTGAGTTTAAGGAAAGAATCTTGGGAGACAAGATGACTAGAAGATTCTGGAAGATACTAGTGACACCTCCAGACTCTCAGGCTAGCAGAGGTCATGGGAACACATTCCCAGCACTCAGGCCCTGTGTCTTCAGCTCCCCTTCCTCCCCCATACTCAGGGGAACGGGTCTTGATGGGCTTCCACTTATTAACATTGGGGCCCTGACTGGATCCCACAGTTGGGAGGGAGTGACAGAATCTGATGGAGGGTGAGGAGTTGTGACCGGCTGACATCTCTCCATGCCAGGAGAAAGCCAGTCAGGAGCTGGTTCAGGTGGGCGGTGCCATCAGGAGCCTTGGCCAGAGGTCCTGCTTCGAGTACGTGAGGGTTTTGGTGGCCTGCAACAAAGTGAGAACAGCGTTTGTGGGTCGAGGGGTTCCCGAAGCTCAGTGTGTCCACTGGCGTTCTGGCCTAGGTACTGAGGTGTGTAGCCATGTCCACTCCTTCAGGAAATGACAGGAGAATGGAGGGCAGTTGCTGGTGTTTGTAGAAGTGCCCCCTTCTTGTAATGGGAAGGCCGAGCCAAGGCCTTCAACCTCTGCTGTTCAGATTCGAAGTCTGTCTGATTGTGGCCATAGGAGATCCTGAGTTAGAACCTTTCCATGGGACTCTCCCCAAATTCCTGACCCACAGAAACTATGAGAGACAACAAAAAGATTGGTGGTATTGGGGTCACCGCATTTTAGGGTGATTTCTTATCCAGCAAATGTAACTGGAAT
Source organism: Neogale vison (assembly GCF_020171115.1). Taxonomy (NCBI): domain Eukaryota; kingdom Metazoa; phylum Chordata; class Mammalia; order Carnivora; family Mustelidae; genus Neogale; species Neogale vison. Next base: position 137,079,001 of record NC_058098.1, read on the forward strand.
GTCTTGTTTGAAGGATTAGGGGGATGCTGGCAAAATCCCAAGTCAGAGGGCTTTGGGGAAAAGAGAATGTTGGCAGGCAAACCCCCTCCCACCCCGGGAGGCTAGGTCTGCTGAGGAAGGTCAAACGGATCAGAGCTGTGCCTGCTGTGGGGGCCGCTTCCTCTCTCGAACTGTCTGCAGGGTGCTGTGGCCAGGGGAGCAAAAAGGGTGGCTTAGGGTGGCCCGGGGAGCCCTCCCTGGGGAGCAAGGACAGGGCAGTAGCCAAGGGCTGGGGGCAGGTAAGGGAGACCAGGAGGGGTATCGCTCCCTGCCCTGTCTCACCCTGCAAAGGGAAGTGAATGTCCACGATCCAAAACTGACTTTTGAGACCAGAGGAAGTCATGGACTCTGCAACCCCGAGAAGTTCAGGGAGCTAACGAGATTTTAATATTCCAGAAGCTTCTGGGTCACAGTTGAAATGGTGTCTCAGAGGCTTACGAAGTTCCGGGCCACAACTACCATCACCCAGCCACACAATCTAGAGGCACAGATGAGGCTGTGAGGTCAGGCTCAGGGGCAGCCTGTCTGGGCTTCCCGCGAGCCCTTGCCCTTCATGGGTCGGGATACCCAGGGGGTGACCCAAGGTCAGGAAAAGCTGGTTGGGTCCTAGCACTGTGGCAACCTGGCCAGCCTCACCTGGGGCAGACCCAGGGAGACTCCCAAACAGGGAATGCCCAGTGGAGCAAAAAGACAGGACGCAGATCAGTAGGGGTGATGGGAAGGGCTTCCTGGTTCCCGGGGCCTGTGCCCCCATTGTGTCACCAGAGCAGGGCTGGGGACCAGGGGCATTTGGCCTTGGAACAAAATAGCTGGGAACTATAGGGGGCGGTGAGGGAGCAGGAGAGGTGGGCTGGTTTCCCAGGGACCAGGGTCAGGTGTGTCTTCAGGAAAATGAATTCCCAGGGGATGCCATGTTCAAACACTGAGACCAGCAAAACGGATTCAAACACTCATGCTTTGAGACCAGCAACATGAACTTTTAAAAAAGTGTCTGGATGTAGCACTGAGAGAGGAAGAGAACAGGACTCAATGAAGTGACATGGGCCAAGCCCCCAGGGCACCGCAGGAGGCAGCATGGAAGATTCCAAACCTCCTTCTTACTCCTGCTCCTTTGATCAAGGGGGTTCCCGTGAGAAGGCTGTGGGCACCCTAACTCTGCCCAAGGCCCCAGTGGAGGTAGACATGAGGGAGACGGGGGTGCACCAAGCTATGGAGTCCCGCAGGCCTGGGCCCAAAGCTGGGCTCGGCCAGTTCATACTGTTAGGCCTGTCCAAGAGACTTAACCTGAGTCCAGCGTCCTCGTTTGTTGATGGAGGGGAGGGGTAACCCCTATTCCCAGAGCTGTGAGAACTGAATGGGCCCCGTTTGGGCAAGTGCCGGCCACAGCCCCGGGCCCAGGGAAGGCCTCACTGCTCGGGGTGCCCACTTGGGAAATTCAGAGCTAAGGAAAGCCACTTTTTCATGTATCGTGTAATCTGGGTTTTAGACGTGATTTGTCTGATCATCCTGAGTGTTCTTCCCTCTTTAGGGGGTCACGCAGAGCCGAGGGCAACTTAGGCATAGGACTGCGAGGTCTGCTCTGATGCATCCACTCCTCATCCGGGCTCCCCTGCTGAACCGGAAGCCCAGCCTGGAAGCTACGATGCTCATGCACCGTCTGTCTCTCTGACGGTTCTGAGCTTTTCTTGGTGTCACAAACTCCCCTTGGGTTTTTTGGTTTTTGTTTTTGTTTTTAATGGAAATGGCACAATTTTATTTTTTATAATTTTTTATTATGTTAGTCACCATAAAATACATGATCAGATTTTGCTGTTCCATGATTCATTGTTTGCCTGTAACAGCCAGTGCTGCATGCAACACGTGCCGTCCTGAACAGGCACAGACTCCCCCTGGGAGAGCCTCCTGTGCTTCCGGCTCCCCGGGCTGCCGAGCAGTGCAAGGGGGCAGCTCTGTGGGGGTGCAGTGGAATAGCTGCGGTGACTCCCTGTTCCTCAGGACTGAGCCTTGCCGCACTGCTCCGCAGTTGACAGTGCTCCTCAGGCTTCACAGCTGGCTCCCCTCTACCCCACACCCCTAGCTCACTTGCCCTGCTTCTGCACTGGGAATGGCGGCTGCACGTCCTGGGAAGCCAGGTCCTGCCCAGCTCGCCAGGTGCGCTCATGTCTCAGGGCCACCTTAGCGAAGTGCTGTCCCTGTGAGTGTCTGTCTCCCCTCTTGTAAGGACACCGTCATTTGGGGTTAGGGCCCTATTCCAATATGACCTTCATGTTACCTTGATTATATCCTCCAAAGCCCAGTTTCCAAATAAGGTCATGGGGCTGGGACTTGCACAGATCCTTTGGAGAACACCCAGTGAAAGAATCCCAGGGAGGGGCACCTGGGTGGCTCAGTCTGCCTTTGGCTCAGATCATGATTCCGGGGTCCTGGGTTCGAGTCCTGCATGGAGCTCTCTGCTCAGCGGGGAGCCTGCTTCTCCCTCTGCCTGCTGTTCCCCCTGCTTCTCTCTTTTCTGCTAAATACATAAATAAATAATATTTTAAAAAAGAAAAAAAGAAGCCCACGGGGATATTGGATCCCAGGGACATCCTCTGTCCCCCGGGCAAGGCCCCTAACCCTTCGGTCCTCAGTTTGACCATCTGTAGGCTGGGAACAGCAATGCATTTCCTGCTGCCTCTGAGGAGATGACAGTTGTCCCTCTAATCCCCAAGGGCACGTGACTGAGAGTGGAGAGACTGGGCTTTGAGTCCCTATCTTGCCACTGACTAACTGAGCTCATCAGTGGGGTCCGAGCCTCGGGCTCTGGCAGCAAGACGGGGACAAAGACACCTACGGTAGCCTTGCTGTTGAGCAGGACATGAGCCAGTGGGTTAGGGGCCTGGCCGGGGACCTGAGTCACGGGATGCCTGAGACGCGGAGCTGCGCCCGTGCCCTCCGCTCCTCCCAGATGGGGAGCACTTCCTCAGTGGGCCGCAGCCTCCCTGACGCGCCTCACCCCGTCTCGGCACCTTGACGGGCATCACCAGCCTGCGGCGCCAGCCCCCCGAGGACGGTTTACCTCCCCGCAGGCCCTGCGGCAACCACCTTGTCCATAGCCGAGGCCTCAGAAGCCGCGTTGGAGCAAAGAAAGCCGCCTTTATTAAGTGCTTCTGCACTTAATTAGGGTTTTCTACAAAACAGAACATTTTATTAAAAGACCTGAAGATAAATTATTAGCAGCCACTAATGATTATATTTAAAGGAGCAATACATAATTTAGAACAAGGTTTAAGGAAGTTAAAATACCTCGTGTATTTTTAGTTGGAACGCGTTTGGTCGCTAACGACAGGAACTCGGCACCATGGAGCTCAGACAGAAAAGGGAGCGCGGCGTCGGCTTACGACGCTCGGCAGTCCGGGGGGCTGCCGGGTTCAGGCACGGCTGGATCCGGGGCTCCAGTCAGGGATGTCTTTCTCTGTCATCTGCTTTCGCTCTTCCGCGTGGAGCCCACGAGAGGGTCAAGGCGTCCTCGGGCACCTCCAGCCTTTTACTTCCTGCCTCCGGAACCAGGAGGAAAGACGTTCTTGTCCCCAGTAGCTCCAGCTGGGGGTCGGCACTCGGGCCAGGCTCCCTCCCATCCCGGCCCAGGGAATGGCAGCTGCAGTTGGCCGGACCTGGTTCCATGCTCCCCTCTGGAATGCCAAGGGAGCATGGGGTTCCCCCCCGAACCGAAGGCGAGGGCTGCGAGTGGATGAGGAGTGGGCCCCCAAAGAGGGAGAGGGTACTGTCGAGCTAAGAATGCCTTTCCCCCGGGCGCTGGATTCGGGAGCCTTGAGCGACTCTCCCTTCCCTGCTCACCCCAGCCCCAGACTGATCTCCGGCATGAGTCAAGTGCACTGACTTGGTCATACTAAACGAATTCCTGGAAGCCCAAGGAACCTGTAGGACAACTCCAGCAGCTCGTGTGGCTGTGTAAATGTCGCCGGCTCCGCCGACCCCCAGCCCTCAAGGACGGCCCAGGCTGGGCCCAGGGGCCAGGCAGCCCTCGGCTGGCGTGTGCCCATTAACCTGCTTCATCCGGCCTCCCCTTGGCCTCCATCAGTGGCCCCACCATTAAGTCCGCCGGGCTCCCTCCGTGCCACGGGCTCCTCGTAGCCACTCACTTGACTGTGTCTCAGAAGGGTCCCTCGTCTTTATCCCTTTCTAAAGAATGCGACTTTGCCCTGTCACCCTGTCACTCTGCCGCTCCAGGCCCCGCCCCAGGCGTGAGGCTGACTCACCGCATCCGAATGGATTCTGAGGGAGAGGTGGACGGCGTCAATGAGGAGAGACAATGAGGAGGGCCACCAACCCTGACCTTTTCTCCAGTCTCGTGACCCTCCCCAGTTTCTGTGTCCCCGTCCCATCTTCCACGTCATCAGGCGCCCTCAGCATGCCTGTGAGGCCGGCAGGGACAGCTCTGTCACACCATGGTATGGAGGTCAAAAGGCCTGTCATGGAGCCACAGAACCTCTAGCTCTGTCTGTGGCAGGGGAGAGCTCTGTCCCGGCCTTGGCCACGTCAGAGCGGAGTGACGTCTGTCCCGGTGACCAGTCGGGTGAGGCCATTTCTTGACCCTCCCCGAGCCTCACCGGGGAGAGACAGATAACCCTGAAAAGCCCGGGCTGGCTGGACAGATGAGAGGACACGCCGCCCGCGGACGTGCGCCCGAACTGCACAGGGCCGTGCACCTGAAAGCGGGTGTCGCCGTCGTCGATGTCATCCTGAGGAATTGGCCTCTCCTCAGAGGGAGGCCGCCAATGACAGCCAGCCTCCAACGTGACGGGTCAAGCGGGTGCCTGGGGACACAGAGTCCGGTGCAGGCCACCGTCCGCCTGGCTGGGACAGCGACATTCCTGCAGGGCGCGGAGAGGCCAGAGCTGGGATCCCTGGCCCCGGGGCTCCCCGGGCCCTGCCCAGCAGCCGCTCCAGAGTTCGAGAAAATAAGTGCTTTGGGGAGCCTCGCGGTGCGGGGAGCAGAACACAGTCATTACTGGAAATGACAGGCGCAGGGTGGTGGCAGGCATTCTTCGCCGCCAAACCCGAAATTACTTTCGCTATTGATGGGAGCCTAATGGGAACGACGAAAAGAAAAAACCTCACAGAGAGCCTGGCCGTGTCCCTGGCAGCCCCCGGGGCCTGGAACGCCCTTGGCTCTGCCCTCCGCCTTGCCCAGCGCTGGCTCCCGGGGCTGGGAGCGCCCCAAAGGGGGGTGTCCTGGGTTCTGCAGACAGCAGGTGCCTGACACCGCGTGGTGGACGCCTGCTGGGTCACTAAGGAGTCAGGCGCCTCACCACGGGTATTTGATACTAGAACCTGTCATTCCCACTCAACCCATCTCCTGGAGGTGGGGACAGGGGGCACGGGCAGCTGCCTAGTTGCTCTGATTTCTAGCAAGTTCTATGCTCTCAGATCCCCACCCAAGCACTGCTGTGTTTTGTTTTTATCGTGGTAAAATATCTCGAACATAAAACTGACAGTTTTAATCATTTTTAAGGGCGGGCTCCATGGAGTCAAGTGCTTTCACGTTGCCGTGCGAGCCAGCCGTCTCCTGGGCGCCTTCATCTTCCCGGACTGAAACTCTGTCCCCCGGAGAAAACGACTCCTCTGCACCTCTCGCCGGCCCCAGCTGTTCGTCTCTGCGAATTTCACTCGTCTGGGTACCACACACAGTAGTCATCAGTATTTGTCCTTTGGTGCCTGGCTCATGAGCACGAGGTCCTGCAGGTTCCCCCAGGTCACAGCGTGTGTTAGAATCCCCTTCCTTTTGGGGCCAGATAATACTCCATGCAGACAGCACGGGTTCATGCACTCACCCGCCGCTGGACCCTTGGGTTGCTTCCCCCTTTGGACTGTTGAGGATGACGCCGCTGTGAGCGCAGTACAAGAAGCTTATCTCCCCCCGGGCCGCTGGACCGCGCGAGAACTCCGTGTCTGACCTGCTGACGGCCCTCCACACGGTTCTCCCCGGCAGCTGCGCCCGTCACGCTCCCAGCGGCTCAGGGGTTCCAATTTCTCCACCTCAGGGCCATTTCCCTTTTCCCTTGTTCGCTGGCCGCCGTCCTGGTGGGTGTGCGCAGGTATTGCTTTCGAGGAGCCGGTGCTCCCGTTTTAAGAACCTGCTCACAGGCCTGACTCCCATAGGATCAAAATCCCGGGAACATGACCCCTCAGAACCCAGTGGGGCACAGGCCCCAGGGTTAAGCCTGCGGTCCACGCTGAGTTTATTTTAATTTTTTTTTAAAGATTTATTTATTTATTTGAGGGAGAGAGGGGGAAGGGGCAGAAGGAAAGGGAAAGAGAGAGAGCAGCAGACTCCCCGCTGAGCGTGGAGCCAGACCGACTCTGGGCTCGATCCCACGACCCTGAGATCATGACCTGAGCTGAAATCAAGAGTCAGATGCCCCACGGATGGAGCCAGCCAGGCGCCCCCAGGCTGAGTTTAATTCTGTCTGCGCCACCCCACCCCCTTCCTCACCAGCCTCCCCTCCCCTACTCCCGCTCTGGACAGCCGCTTCCTTCCCCTGAGTTTCCAGAGAAATAGTCTGGCATCCTCTCTGTGCGCGTGCAAGCCACAATTTGCTCTTCAAATTGCCAAACTGTTTACCAACAGCAGAATCTCCTTCGCACTCTGCTGATCTGCAAAACCAGTAATTATCCCAAGTCTGGCCGCCTTACTCCGCTGCGAACAATGGCTTAATAGGAAAATTAGCACAAACGGCTCAGAGGCCTAATCACTGCTCTCCAGTGAAGCCCGTGCCTGACACAGCCTGGCCTCAGCCCTGCGGTGGGAAAGGGGAGGCAGTGCTCCTATTCCCCAGGAAGAGGGCTGGCTCCTTCTCGGGGAGGACTGGGCTCCCCCCAGAGGAAAAGGCAGCTCATCACAGGGTGCCCAGTCCATCCAATGGCCAGAGGTGCCCCTTCCCCTCCAAAGACCAGCACCCCAAAGATAGTGCCTCTAAGCTCGGCCAGCAGAAGGTAGGAAGAAATGTGGTCCGAGTTCTAGCCACACAGACTAAGATGGAGCCCTCTCCTTGCCACTCCCTGGCTGTGTGACCTTGAGGAAGTCACTAGACCTCTCTGAGTTTCAATTCCCTCACCTGTGAAACAGAGACAGTAACAATACATCTGTCTTAGAGTTTTGTGAAGTCTCATCAGAGAGAGAATGCACAAAAGGCTTCTGCTGGCCTGGGATGCCTGGGTGGCACAGTCGGTCGGGCCTCCAACTCTTGGTTTCGGCTCCGGTCCTAATCTCAGAATCATGAGCTCGAGCCCCGGATCAGGCCCCATGCTCAGCATGGAATCTGCTTGAGATTTTCTCCCTCCTCTCCCTCTGTCCCTCCCTGCTGCGTGTGCGCTCTCTCTCATAAATAAATCAATCTTTAAAAAAGTCTTCCACTGGGGTCTGACACATGCACACGATCAGGACACAGAGGTAAGTGGGTTCGAATCCCAGCTCTGCCACTCAGTACCACCGGGATGCTGGGCCTCGAGCTTCTCTGTGTCTCGGTTGCCTCATCTGTAGACAGGAACACAGTATCCATTTTGTGGCATTTTTGCAAGGACTACATGGCATGATGTGTATGAAGTCCCGAGCAAACGGTAGCCTATGGGGTCATAAGCAGCGGGTCATCCTGGGAGATGCCCCATCCCCAACACACAGAGGAAGAGGCCAGTGCTTAGTGAAGCTCAGACCTAAGTAGGAGCTCCATGGGAAAGAGGACCAGCACACTTGGGAGGACCATCCAGCCTGGCCGACACCAGGATCTGAGGGGCACCCGCGGTGACATCCGGGGCCCGGTAGCCAAGGCTGGGCCCAGGGCCCATGTTCTCGGCATTGCGGTTCTGCAAGTCGCCGCTGTAAGCCGAGGGCCCGAGAGGAGTGCTCTCTGGGTGAGAAGCTCCCAGGAGTCAGACTCTGGCACACAAGGCCTCCTTTCCATCAGGACGCCTCCTCCAGCCCTGTCAGGTCCCGTCCCCTTCATCTGGCCGGAGGTGGCCCGGAGTGACAGGCAGAGCCTCGCAGGTGGGCACTGCCAGGGCCTGTTCTGGAAGAAGCATGTGACGTGGGTGCCTGGCTTCAGACCTGGAAGATACTGGCAAGAGTTATTACTCTGAGGCATGGGGCATGTGAAAGTGAGTAAGGTACAACCCAGTCCAATGGAGGAGGCAGACCCAGATTGAAGGTAGCAGCAAATGATAATTCAGCATCTGGTGGGACAGGGTAGCTAAGGGGACAGGGAGGCCCTCCCCAAACCGAGAGGTCCCAGGAGGCTTCCCAGGGAGGACGTGGAAGAAAGCAAGCAATGCGGTCAGTGACCAAGTTAAAGGAGGGCAGGCTCTCACGGGCTGGTCAGGGCATGACATCTGACCTCCAACCCAGTCACTAGTGTCAAGACGCAGAGACTGCTGGGCCCTGCCCCCTGCCCGGCATGCCAGCCCAGGCCGGGGCACCAGACCAAGGCTGCAGAAGCATAAGGAATGTTGGATCCCCAGGGAAGCTGTGCCAGCATGGAAGGGAAGGAAGGTGAGGACAGTGGCACTGAGCTGTGGAAAAGTCACACCCTCCAGGGAGAGCAGCCTCAAGGCTCTGGGCTCCAGGCGGGACTGGGTCCTCACACACAGGCCCGATGTGGGCTGGAGGAGAGGCTGCCACCAGGCTCTGCTCTCTGGCCCGCCCTGCTCCCTCATCACGGGGCTCAAAGCAGCGCGTGCTCACTTTCTCTTGGTCCCAGCTGCCATGGAGACCTGGGGATGCTCTGTTTTCCAGTAGACTCCTCTTGCTATCCGGCCATTTATCTGCTGAGCAGGGATTTGCCGGCCTGCAGACCTGGGAGATTCCAGAACCTTCCTTTCATCTTGATTTCCACCCTTCATAGGGCTCCTAGTGGGCAACCCCACCCCCCAGGGATCTGGCTTCAAAGAGGGGTGAGCAGGAGAGGAGGGGGGGCCCCGCTCCAGGAGGCAAGGGCTCGAAAAAAAATGCCATGATTCATCATCCCCGAACATGAGCCGTCATAAATAATGGAGCAAATTCGGACTCAGTGATTCAGTGTGTCAAAATATAGAAAGGCCATTTAGTATTGGTGACAAAATTAGATGAAAGGCAGCGCTCCAGAAGCAGCAGCGGACACAACGGTGCGGAGACAGGACCCGGGACCGCACTTCCACACGTGCATGGGGGCGACTGCGGGCCACCCAGACTGTCTGCTCTGAAAGGAGGATCAACGCGGGTGTGCCCCCGAGAAACCTCACATGGCCTGCATGTGCCTTCGGAAAACAATTGCTTCTCTGGGAAATCTGGAGCGAAGAGCCGGAGTGTTTCCGATTTGCAGTAACACTGTCTTTTCTTTGCAGGGATTTAAATAATTTAAATGCCTCCAATAAAAGCATTCTTCAGCTGCAGCCTAGAGAAAGTACACTGATTGACCGAAACTCAATAAAAACAAAAACAAACCGATACACTCACCCAAACAGACCTGTTTCTCATTTACACTCTTCAGACCGCTCAGTTGCGGACCTCCAGCTCTTCAGGCCCCCGGGTTGCAGTGTTGCTAGGAGCATGATTTAAGCAAACAAAGCACCACCCCCAAGTCTTTTGAGCAAAAGATTCCTCCAGGCTTCCATGTGTCTGGAGGCTTTTCTAGCCCCGGCCTTTCCCCCAACACCCAGGCAGTATATACGGTCACTGTCAGAGAAAACCCCTGCCTCACCCCTAAGAGATGTTGTTCTATTCCGTTTGTGCTGTGAAATTTGCACTGGGAAAGAAATGCAGGTCTTCATATGAGAATAAAGTTCTTCACTGGTTGCTGGAATATCCACGACAAGATTTCTAACTAATTCCATGAGATGGCGCACATACACACGCACGCACACACACACACACACACACACACCCCCCGCTCTTTGGAGATGCCTGAGATATACCACAGATAATATCCCTCTTCTGGCAACCTACGATGCATATTGACGTTTTAAAGGCCCTGAGAAGTCCTGCAATAAGGAAATCTGCTATACTTTGTTTAACCCAGTGTCTCATGACTGAACTAACCAAGGAAACTTTTTTTAAAAACTATTAAGACCTACTCATATACGGAGACACCCACATGTCACAGAGCACATTTGGAAGTGCTCATATATGGAAAAAACCAGTATCTGGGGCATCTGGGTGGCTCAGCCAGTTAAGTGTCTGCCTTTGGCTCAGGTCATGATCCCAGGGTCCTGGGATCAAGCCCCGAAGCAGGCTCCCTCCCCTACTCTTTCTGCTTGTGTTCCCTCTCTCGCTGAGTCTCTGTCAAAGAAATAAATAAAATCTTAAAAAAAGAAAAGAAAAGAAAAGAAAAACCCAGTGTTTGCATAGACTGTTTTTCAAAGGACTTTCTCTCCTCTCACAGATGAGGAAACCAAAGCTCAAAGAAAGTAAGCATGTTATCCCAGGCCATGCAGAGAGAGAGGACTTGGACTTAAGGAATCTAACAGAGGTTTCGATTAAATGCAGTGTTAATTGCCCAACACAAAAGTGCCGCCTGGCTCAGATCACTGTGCGGAAATGCCCCACCTGTGGGTCTCTGTCCTCTTTCCAGTCCCTGGTATGGTTCCTTCTCTCCCAGACCTGTGGGGTCTCTGAGGGATAATTATCCAGCTGCACCCAAGGGACCTTGGCCGGTTCCCGCACAGTGAAGGGGTCCCTTTCCAAGCAGCTCGTGTGTCTTCCTGAGCAGAGACCTCCCGGGACCCCAGCCCTGCCCTGGGGACTCTGCTTTGACACACACAAAAGCCAAGACCAAGAACTTCCCATGGTGCATGATAAGAACGCGAAGCTCAAGGCGATGTGTCCCAGCCCAGACCACATGGTGAGAGGCAGAGAGCGCTGGAGTCCTCTGCAGAAGGCCTGGATGGGGACCGAATGCCGCCCTCGGCCACGCTGGCTAAGGAGGTCACCCACGTCCCAGCAGGAGCAGCCAGGCACGCCTGCGTTGAAATTCACAGCCCCTCCCTATAATACCAAACGCACAGCCAGAATTCCTTAAAGGAGGTGCTGTCCCCCTGCTCTGCATCCTCCTTGGGGGGTAGGGGGTGCAGCCTTCATCTAATTTTGTCACCAATACTGTTTCCTCTAGGAAACAGGAAACGGTGCCCACACTGCTCCCAGGCCAGCAACCAAGGCTGCCAGGCTTGGCAGCCCATCGTACTGCCCCAAGACCCACCCAGCCAGCCGCCGTCCCGCTCTGGGTCTCCTCCGGCCGTGAGGGTTGAGGGGACTATCCGCTCAGAGCCTGGGTCCCCCCACCAACCACTCTACCGGGCACTCCGGGCCTGGGGACTTCCTGCCCAAAGGGGTCTGTGAAGGGCGGGGTGGGAGCAGAGCATGGGCAGACGTGCTGCCTGGGGCCACCTGTGTGCGGGGTGCTCCTGGTAGGGGGTGGCCCCCGGGTGATTTTCAAAACCAAGGAAAGAAATTTGAGTCACTTCAATTCTGTCAGTCATGCAATCACTTAGAGTTTCATTTTGTGTAAAAATTGAAGCTCAACGGAGCACAAACTGAGGCATAATTCTTTATTTGAAAAAGTACAGTATTTCCTTCGGCTCAGTGAATCCTCACAAAGACAGCATATCTGAGAAGCACTCGCCAGATCAAAAAATGAAACATGGCTGGAACGCGCCCCCCCCCCGGCCCCTTTCCGGGGGTAAACACTACCCTGACTTCTGCTAGGACAGACCAGGGTTGCCGGTCTTGAACTTGGACGGGCTCATCCCCACCGCCGCGTGTGGCTTCCTCCCCGGGGCAGTGGGTTTTCCGTCACGTGGGCACACACCATGTGCTTGCCGGTTCCGATGGTAACATCTGGATCGTTTCCAGGTCTGGGCTGTGGGGAACCTGCTGCTGTGAACGTCTGCACGTGATCTGGGGAACTTCGGGGTGAACTTCGGGTGCATACTTGTTGAATGAGGACTGGTGCTGCATCACGGGGCGCTCACACCCAGCCCCACTCACACCGCCAGCAATGCCCCCCACCCACGAGGCAGGCGAGTCACGGTGGTTCACATCCTTCCTGCTCTTGAAACGCGGGACTTGGAACTTTAGCCCTTTTCATGGGTCTGTGGTGCGACTGCCTGGTGGCTTTAACGTCTGCTTCCCGGTGACTAATGGAGTTGATCGCTCTTAGGGGGTTTTCAGTGCCGTGCATAGGCTCTGTTGCAAAGTGTCTGTTCAGATTTTTCTGTTGGCTTGTCGCTCTTAAGGATATGAGGAAGTTCTTCATATATTCTGACTTCAAGTCTTAGGTCAAATGCACGCATGGCAGGTTTCTCCGACCACTTTGGTTTGGCTTCTCGCTTTCTTTCTTTTTTTTTAAAGATTTTATTTATTTATTTGACAGAGATCACAAGTAGGCAGAGAGGCAGGCAGAGAGAGTGAGAGGGAAGCAGGCTCCCTGCTGAGCAGAGAGCCCGATGCAGGACTCGATCCCAGGACCCTGAGATCATGACCTGAGCCGCAGGTAGCGGCTTAACCCACTGAGCCACCCAGACGCCCAGCTTCTCACTTTCTTAGTGGCGTCTTTTGTTGAACAGATGTGCTTAATTTTAATGGAGTCTGATGTATCACTGCTTCCTCTGTCGTTAGCGCGCCTTCTGTGTCTTGCTTAAGATATATTTGCCTGCCTCCCAGTCATGAAGATATTCTATTTCTTTTTAGAAACATTATATTTTGCTTTGAAATTTTAGACCTACAATCTGCCTGAAATTGGCCTTTGTGCAGGGATCAAAATTCACTTTTTTTCCATAGGAATATCCAATGAGTCCCACACTTTTTTTTTTTTTTTTGAAAAGCTCATCCTTTCCCCCCATCACACGATTCTTGCACCTTTGCTAAAAACCAAGTGATGCTGAATGTGCGGGTTTCTTCTGGGTTCTCGCTTCGGGCCATGGGTCCACGTGTTCATCCTCGGCAATCAGCACGCCGTCTCCTGACTGCTGTGGAACCCGGCAGCATAGAGCCTCCATTCTGTTTTCCCGCGTTAAGGTCATCTAGTTTTCTTGGCCCTTGCATTTCCATATAAATTTTAGAATCAGCTTGTCCATTTTCACGCGCACACACATCTGAGTTGCTTCGTGAACATCACTTCTGTGACTTCTGTCGCACGGTGTGCGTACCAGTCACTGACCAGTTATGAACCAGAAACCCCGCTATTTCAAGCAAAGAGGAGTTTATCTCCTGGAGGAATAATGGAGAGAAGAGGAGATGGTGGTGACCTGGAGATCAGGGAGTCGCTGAACTTCCAGGCTGGGGTGCGGTGGGTGTGTAGGGGGCGTACCCAGAGATGAGGAAGATACCAGCCCCCTGGGCTGGGGCCACAGCCCGAGCTCCCCCAGTGCCCAGAGCGTCCACTAGAAGCTCAAAGACTTACACATCTGCCTACTGTTACGGCTGAGTGTGTCCCCGCCACATTAGAATATTGAAATCCTACTCCCCTGAGAATGTGACCTTATTAGAAACTAGGATCAGTGTAGATGACATTAGTCAAGGGGAGGTCAGATGGGAGCAGGAGCTCCCAGGCTGTGGCTCTTCGCCAGCGCGGGTTGGGGCGGGGTGGGTGGTGTGTGGACGGACGACACACCCCACTTCTATTCTGGAGCCAGCGCCTCCTGGTGGATGACTGCAGCTGGAACCTGGCTGGCCCAGGAGCCTGGGACATGCAGGTGACAGGCATCCAGCCCCGGGGGCACATACAGAATAGAGAAGTCTGCCAGTAAGGGACAGCTCTCGTGCCCCATGTGTGTCTGCCAGGGGCCACTTGACCGTCTACCCCCGCAGTGGACACCGGTGGACACCACCCCCAGTGGGATGGATACCCTCTGTCACGGCTCCTTGGGGTCTCTGTAAGGAGTTTGGTATTTATGTCAAGGTGGCACACTTCTGCCTCTGTCAGAAATTGCCCCTCTGCCCCCAGAGCCCACAGCCCCGCACATGTAACAGGTGCTCCATAAACGTTGGTTCCCCACACCATGAAACAGAGCGGGTTCCCGCAAGCATTGGGCTGAAGGATAAAGTCAGCCCCGAGCAGACCTGGCCTGGGCGGGGGGCCGGCAGGTTGCCACAGAGCTTGCCAGCCTCAACGCTCACTCTGGGTTGCCTTGGGCCCCTGATCTCCTGCCCAGAGCAGCTCTCCTCACAGCTGCTGCCCTTCACCCCGCTGGGGAGGAGAGGCTGCAGGGGCACGACCAGACTCAGGGAGAGCAGGCGGGCAGCCTTGCAGGATACGGCGGGAGAAGGAGGTCTTGGGATGCAGGGGGCTGCGGGCGCTGGGATGGGCATCCATTGGATGCGGACGGTGTGCAGAGGCATCGAGGACGATGCCTGGGCTTCCCGCGTGGCGCTGAGCAGAGGACACAGTGAGAGGAGCCGTGGGCTGAGCTGAGTGGGGTGCGAGGGACCGGCGGGACACGGACGCGCAGACATCCAATGATTCTGCAGCTCTGGGGGCATTCAGGTTGCAAGTGGACCCATGAAAACCCCCATACGATTTTTTTAAAAGATTTTATTTATTTATGTGACGAGGATGGGGCACAAGTTGGGGGAGCGGCAGAGGGAGGGGGTGAAGCAGGCTCCCCACTGAGCAAGAAGCCTGATGTGGGACTCCATCCCAGGACCCCGGGATCATGACCTGAGCCAAAGGCAGACATTTAACCAACTGAGCCACCCAGGTGCCCCCCCATACAAATATTTTTGTTCACCGCAATTAAATATTAAAGCTGCTCATGAAACAAAGAGAATCGATAATCCTTTACACATCTCACATTCACAAAGATGAGCACTGTGAGCGGTTGCAGAAAGAATGAGGCTTTGCTATAGGCACCATGCACACACGGAGCTCATTTGTGTGTCTGTTCGTCTACTCTAACGTCCAGAGTCTTAATGATTGTATGACTCAGGGTTGTTTATTTCTGACTCTTGGACTTCACCACAGTCCCAGAGACATAGAGAATTGCATGTTTTCAAACGGGGAGAGGGCCCCATTGGTTTTTTTGTTTTTTTTTTTTTTAAACTCACTTGGCAGAGCTGAGCGGCCCCTCTCCCCGCCCCTCCCCTAGGAGGCTGGGTGGTCTCGGCTCTGCTCGGGGGAAAACCTCTCGCCCAAACACCTGTCATTGGCCCACCTCCTCTCCCCCTGACCGTCCGCATCTCCCCTACACCTTACTGCAAAAAGCTATAACTCGATCTCTGCTGTTTTTCTCCCTTTTCTTTTCCCAATTTCCAATTTTTTCCCATTGCACAGACTCTCAATTTATTTATATGAGAACCAGTGTTCTCTTGATGTGAAAAAGAAGTGACTCTGCATATTCTAGAATTTCACGCAAGGGGACTTGCAGGACAGCAGGCACCATTCAGCGATTCATATATTCAACCATTATTTGGTGAATTTCACTAGGTGTCCATGGTTGTGTTTGTCCTGGAGACATACAAAAAAGACAAAAAAGAGAAAGGCTTTTCCCTATTGAAAATGGAAGTCCAGCGGGGGAGCCAGACCGTAATTAATTACACAAATAAATGTGAAATTGTTCCAGTATCAAGTGCCATAGATGAGGGTACCATGGTTCTATGAGTACATTTAAGGGGGTGGGGAGAGCGGACATCAGCAGGGAAATCAAGACAGACTTCCTGGAGGAAGTGCCAGTTAAACTGAGATCTGAAGAATGAGGGACATCAATTAGGAAAAGAAGGAAGGGCAGGGCTCTCTGTGCAGTGGCAAACACACAGGCAACAGCCTATGTGGGCAAAACAGATAGTACATCAGGGACTTAGAGAGTCCAGAGGGCCTGGGGAAGTAGCAGGCAGGGACAGCAGAGGTGAGTGTAGAAGCAGGCAGGGACTGGACCATAAGACCTCTCACCTGATAAAGACTTTTGTCTCTATCCTGAGTAATAGGATGCCATTTTGTGTTTTTTTTTTAATATTTTATTTATTTATTTGACAGAGATCACAAGTAGGCAGAGAGGAAGGCAGAGAGAGAGAGAGAGGAGGAAGCAGGCTCCCTGCTGAGCAGAGAGCCGGATGCGGGACTCGATCCCAGGACCCTGAGATCATGACCTGAGCCGAAGGCAGCGGCTTAACCCACTGAGCCACCCAGGCGCCCCATTTTGTGTTTTAAACAGAGGGGAGACGTTGTCAGATTTGCACTTCCCGAAGGTCACCCAGGCTGCAGTGTGGAGACCACATCAGAGGGGCGCCCGGCTGCTGGAAGGCTGCTGCAGGGGTGTAGCAGAACCTGGCTGCAGCGTGGGAGCGGAGACACGGGGATGGGTTTGAGGGCTAGTTGGAAGGCAAAGATGCCGAGGCTTCCAGGAGATCAGATAACGGTGAGGTGAGAAAGAAGGGACATCAGATGATTTCTCTGTTTCTGGCCCGTGTAATTACAATCACCATTCACGGAGGCAGAAAGGGCTGGGGTGCAGATAATGAGTTTAGCTTGGCCACACTGAATCGCCGTTGAGACAGTCATTCCTTCTTGCATCCAAGGCCCTCCTTCCGAAGCCCTTCTCCTTCTTCCTAAAGTACATTGTGGGACTCGCTTGTTGAAGGTTTCTTGGTAACAACTACTCCCCGTTTTTATCAGAAAGTACCTTTGCCCTCATCCTTGAAGACTATTTTGGCTAGGTACAGGATTCTAATCGGCTTTAATTTCCTTTCGGCATCGTGCCTCCCATGATTGCCGCTGAGAAGTCAGCAGTGAACCACCTGCTGCCGTTCGAGGGCCGTGTCTCTTTAGATGAGCGGCTGCCAAGGTCTTCTGTTTGTCTTCAGTGATCCAGTTTTGCTAGTACATGTCCGGGTGTGGATTTCTCCTCACCTGCTCTCTTCGGGAATTGTTAGGGATCCTGAATCTAAGGACTGGTGACTTCTGTGGCGTCTCCCCCATTCTCTGCGTAATCTCCTCCTGAAACCCCAGCTAGTCACCCGTTACATGTTAGACCTTCTCAGTCTACCATCCTGCCCCCTCGACTTCTCACTTCCCTTTTATATTTTTCATGTCCTGCAATCTAGCTACCTTCTTTTCATCTTTTATGGCAGAGTAGCATCCCAAGCTAGGTATCCTGTGCTTACTTTTTCACATATTAATGGATGTCTGGTTATAAATAAAGCTGTTACGAACAGTTTTATCAAGTCTTTTTTTTTTTTTTAATGAACATATGTTTTATTTCTCCTGGATAAATACCTAGAAGGAGGACTTCTGGGTCACAGGTTAGCTGTGTGTTTAACTTTAGAAGATACTCCCAAACTGTTTGATGTTTGCTTTTCAACCAGCATCTATGCCACGAGTCTCCCACAGACACACAGACTGTCACATTCTGGAAAATGAAAGGCCCACATGTTGCTTTCACATCTCTCTTCCTGCCACGCTCCCTGAGAAGGTAGAACACAAGAAGGGGAAAAAAAAAAAAGAAACCAGAGTCCTCCCCCTACCTTCGCCCACTTCAGGCCTAAGCCCATGGCACAGAAGGGACAGGAAAAGCTAAAACCCATGCAAGACAGAAGCATTGAGCTGTATGAGTGAGCTGGCCCCCAGGATTGCAGTGATGAGAAAACTCTGGATTTGCCTACGATGCTTTTCTGTGGAAGGGAAGGAAGAGTCACCAGAATGTACCAAGGGCAGCGACTGGAGATATCAAAAACCCCATTTCATGTCTACAGCCACCTCATGGACTGTTCCGTAACCACCAATACTCAGCCCCTCCTCATAGTCCTGGCCTCAGCCCCAAACTCCATGCTTTCTCCTCATCCTTCTCTCCCCCTATCCAAGTCTCTGACTCGTGGCTACCAGCCTGCACTTGTCAGGACAAGAGCCAAGATGTAGACAGTCTTCCTTCTGGCCACTAGATCAGCCTCGTCCTCTAGGGACCACGCCCCTGCCTCCCATAGAGCCCCCCTTGGTCTCGGTTCGTTGGTCTGGTTGGGTTTCTCAACAAGAGGGGTTGTGGCTTGGAGTCAGACTCCATGTTTGACAGACCCCCATATGAATAGATACCATTAGTGTCCCCTGTTTTATAGTGGGGGAAACTGAGGCATGGGAGCAGCTGATGGGTGGCCATCAGGAAAGGAGAGCAGCCAGACTGGGCCCAGATCCTCCTCTAAGCCACACTGTCCTAGCGCTACATAGTAAGGACATGTGTGTTGAACAACTGAGCAAACACATTAGTCAACTTAGCACCGAACTGGCCCCGGCTGCTGCGTGCTGCTCCCCCTGCCAGGTGTGGGCAGGTGCCGGGCGCTTCCTGATGGATGGGTCATACTTCCTGGGGCAAAGACAGCCGGCACACCTGTCACTGCCGAGGTAATTATGTCTCTCTCGCTGGCCTCCTGGCCAAGCTGCAGCCCAGAAAATTCACCATGTTCTTTCTGCAACAAGATCCAAAGAAAAGTTTTGTAGATGAAGTGGAGGTCTGTGCGGTCTTGCGTGGTCCGGGAGGGGGTTTGCAGCTTCAGGAAATGGGCCGGGAGGATGGTGAGACCCCGCTTGGTGGCAGGGTGTCCCACCACCTGGGCCATTTCATTCTAAGGGGGGGTGCTGACTACTTAGCAACTAAGACCCAGGAACCTGTGAGTAGAGTTCATCGGGGCAACCCGGGTTTGTCTCCAGATCTGCACACAGAAGTAACTGTAAGCAAGATGTTAGGTAACACAGGGAGGACCAGAAGTTGAGAGTCGCTCTGGTCCTGGACAAAGATGCTAAGATAACTGCCCTCCTGCAGGTGCGCCCCTGCGGACGGGGTCCCATGAAGTCAGTGTGTACTCCCACATGGTAGTTTATGGGACCCATGTGGGAAAGAGGCAGCTCCTCAGTTCCTGAGGCAGGAAATGGGCTCTGGGGAGAGAGGAGGGCTGCGTTCCCCTTCGGGGTGAGTGGTGATTGGGGCTTACACCCAAGAATCAGGGCCATGCATAGGGAGATCTGTGCCCTGCCCCCAGAGGCTGCCGCCACGGGTGGGACAGGGTGATATCTGCACCAGCAGCTGGCTGCAGACCTTCTCAGAGCCTTCTCCCCTTCACAGCCCACTTCCAGGCGAGTGTGGCCAAAATCCTGCAGCCTCTGCCATGCTGGGTATCCTGATAGGATGAGCAGGACATCAGGGAGTGGGGACTGTGCAACAGACACACAGATCCTGCCTGGGAGTGAACCTCGAGTTTCAGCGTGATAGATGTGACTACATCTCAAACATAAGAGTTGAAAGGCCTGGGAGCTGCTGGGGCCGCCTTCCCAGTAAGCTCATTAAATGCTACATTATGATGTCTGCTCTTTCGCCTTGGTGGCCGCTATGTTTCTCGACCCCTCACTTGTGTCTGGCAGGTCATCTCCTGCTTTTATCCCCTCCTCCTTCCCCGTGGTCCCTGGGTTACTTGCTGCCCAGCACAGCTAGAGGGTGTCCGCCCAGGGTGGTTGAGCAGCCCTGTCCCAGGAGCCATCATGTCCCCCCAGATCAGCAAGAGAAGGGGAAAAGGCAAAATAAAGAACACAGGAGCGAGGACGCAGAAGCGGGCTAAGCTGGTCAGTGGAGCCCTTCCCCTCTCCAGCCCCGTGCTCCCGATGAGAGGTCATAGCAGCGCTCTGCACATGTGTCAGCCTTTCAGAGTGTCCTCTGCTGTGACCTCACCTGACCCACGTCGTATTTTGAAGCAGGGGTCCTGGACCTTTTGAAAGAGGGAGAGTTAGAGCTCAGAGACTGAGCAAGTCAAGAGCTGGGGTAGGGGAACTGGCCATCCCAGTCCCGAGTGAGGCGCTGGGCCCAGGGTGCGGGTCGAGCTGGCCTGGAGCACAGCATGGAGAGCTCCCGAGAGTCACATGCTCACTGCTCCCCTCTTCCTTATTTCTGGGGCAAGCAGAGCTGGCTCCCCTGGATCCCAGAGCCTCTTCCCAGACATCCAAAAGGCCAGTGGTGGTGTCAGTATCCGAGTGACGGGGAGCGTCCTGGGGACTGCAGTCTCGGAGGGGACATGCCGCCTGGGGAGCCCGCTTCTGTAAGGTCTGCTCTCTATCATCCTGACGTCTCAGTGGGACCCAGGCCTTGGATCCCACTTGAGCCCCCAGCCCTGCTCCACCTTCCTTGCTCCTGGCATCTTCAGCCTTCAGTGGCCCCAGGCCCTTAACTTGGACTGGGTATCTGGCCTGCCAGACCCATTCCCCTGTATGGTCACGGCCCAAGCTCTTACTTCCCTTGTCCCAGCAGTGGACTCTGAGTGCCTCCGGCCTCTAGTCTGCTCATCCTTGGATCCCCCGTGCCCTCACAGGGCTTGGTCTAACAAGCATTCTACTGGGGGGATGATGGCTGGTTCTGGATTCTTCACACCCCTGTCCCTTGGCAGGGGTCTGGGCTGGCAGTCTTACCTCTGGTCACGGTCTTCTAAATTGGCACCCCCGGGAACTGCTGCAGGCCCCTGTCTCCCAGCTGCAGGTTGCCACAGAAACCACCACACAGTGGGCTCTGGGGCTCCTGGTGCTGTACACCAGTCCCTAAACTAGCTGCTTCCTGGGAATAAGCTCAGATCTCCCAAGGAGCCATGAGAACCATGGGGGACAGAAGAGGGGGCTCCTCTGGAGATGCCAGAGAGGCCTGGGCTTGCTGTCTGTGGAACAGCATGGCCCTCAGGGGGTCTCACACCGCCTTTCCTCTCCACAGCCCTCCGTCTCCCTACGGGTCTGGAGGCCCTGCTGGCTGTGCCTCAGAAGAGGACACAAGTCCAGACGCAGCAGGGTCTTGGCCAAGGCCAAGGGCTGTTAGAGGAAAAGCTTCAGTGTGTTGCCCCAAATTTTCATTTTGGAAGAGAATTTTGAGGATAGAAAAGAACATAAAATTCTAAGAAATGAACCTCCAGTGGTCACATTCATCTAGTTTTCAACATATAAACCCTCTACATATTTGTTAGATTTATATCTAAGTAGTTCATGTTTGGGGAAGCTGTTGTAAACAGTGTTTTCTTTAATTTTTAATCATTCATCACTGCTACATAGAAATATAATTGATTTAAAAGATGGTATTTAATTATAGATTCATAAAAGTCGGCAAAGGTAGTAGAGAGAGATTTCCTGTTCTCTCACCCAGCTCTCCCTAATGATTACATCTCGCACACGGAGACAGTACAAGTACGAGATAGTACGAGATAGTATGACATCAGATACGAGATAGTGCGAGATGGTACGACATCAGAACTGGGAAACTGACATCGGTACAATGAGTGTGTATAATTCTCTAACATTTTATCCCATGTAGTTTCGCATAACCACCACGTCTCTAGACAGAATGAAATACAATCGATTTTTGTATATTGACTCGCTACCCTGCAACTTTGTTAGGCTCGCTTATGAACTCTAGTAAGGTTTTTTTTATAGATTACTTGGGATTTTTTTTTTCCATAGACAATTACATCACCTGTGGATGGAAACAGTTTTAGTCTATGCTTTCCAGTCTGTGTGATTTCTTTTTCTTGCCTTATTGCATTGGCTAGGCCCCCCAGTTTGATACTGAACAGAGGTGACAACAGCAAACATCCTCGTCTTACTCCTGACTTTGGAGGGAAGCGGCCCTCCAGCACTAAGGATGCTATCAGCTGTGGGGTATGTGTAGGTGCTCTTTATCAGACTGTAGAAGTCCCTTTTCAGTCCGAGTTTGCTGAGAGTATCTGTCATGAATTATTATTGGATTTTGCCAATATTTTTTCTGTATCTATTGAAATGATCATATGGTTTTCTTCTTTTATCTGTGGATACAGTAGATCACACTGATGTATTTTCAGAATGATATTAAGGCACACATATAATCCTATCATGGCCCTCTTCAAATGTTTAAACCATTTAATAGCTTCCTATTGCTTCTAGGATAAAATTATAATCCTTAACGCAGTGGATCGATGAGGAATGTGCGTGCTTATGCGAAGCAGCGTTCGAACTAACTGCTTACAGAATAAAGTCATTTTACAGCTCATACCGGGTCTGCACACCCAGGGCTGGTTCAGCCACTCAGCAGCACCAGTCATCGGGTCGGCAGCTCTGCCTCGCCCCTCGCACTCACAAGGGGCTACAGGAGCTCCAGGCATCGCTTTCTAGCACAAGTGTGTCCAAAACTGGGAGGGTGGGAACGAAGCAATTTTCCTCAAGTGATTATTTGGATCAAAGAGAAAAAACTCTTCAGCAGGTTTTCCCTAGCATCTCACTGGCCAAACCAGCTCAGCTCCCTATCTCTAAACCAATCACCGGCACAGAAGTGCCGTGACCAACGATCACAGCCCATCCCTGGGGCACATTGCTGCTGGACACAACCAGGGTCATGGCCAGTGTGTCCACCGTATTGGTCCACCTAAGCCTCTACACACCCGGGCTTCTTCCTCGCTTCCCACTCTCTGGCTCCGGTAAGTATAATCCCTTTCTCCAGGAACACTCCTCCCTCCCGCACCTGTTCACCCAGCTGAAGGTGCTCACCCTCCAGATCTTACCTGTCTCTGCTCCCCTCACTGCCTGGCTGGACCAAGTTCTCTCCCCAGCACACTGGTGCCAGCCCTCCTGTGCTTGTGACATGGGCACAGCCAGAACTCAGTGTTCCCAGGGCTGCCCCTGTCCACTCGTGCCCCCCAAGAGTCCTGCTAGCTCTCCTCCTCCCTCCCCTCCCCTCCCCTCTGCCTCCAAACCCCACCCCTCCTTCTGAGACCACCTGACCCCTCCCCCTCCTCCATGAAGACCTCTGGGACCCTCGCAGCTCCCCTTGCCCTCTTCCGCCCCTGGTACCACAGTGATTTTAGCGCAGTCTGTCATCTCCAGCGAGCTCCCTGGGAGCCCAAACCATCATTCTTCTCCGTGGCCCCTGCCATCACCACAAGCGTCTGTCCCACCTCGGGACTCCGCAGGTGTTCCGAAGTGAAGGATTAGAAAACACATCGCAGGTCCGCAGATCGGAACAGCCAGGACAGCCATCCCCTGGGCCGGGGGTGGGGGCCCTGCGGGGGCTGCACACCTCACAGACATGGGCTCTGAGCCTTCCGGCGGTGAAGCGGAAGGTCCATTATCAGCCCCTTTCCCCCCACCTCCCCACCCCCCTGCCAAAAACTAAGATGACAGAGGTGAAATACGTCACCGCCCGAAGTCACAGCCTGACTGAGGACTGGAGTCCTGACACCGGCCCCTGAGCGGGGGACCTGAGGCCAGAGTCTGTGCTGGGCACAGGGGTAAAGCCATGGTCCTCACCGACAGGGGATCACAGCTGGGAACGTGGCCTACTGAGGCCGTGGCTGTCAGAGACGTCACAAATCCAGCTGCTCTGCGCGCACGCGAGGTGCCCACCCTCTGCCCCCCACAGATGGGCAAACGGAGGCCCGGGCCAAACAAGGCCTTTCCCCCAAACCCACCCCAGGAGTTGGACTCAGGTCTGGCCTTCCCCCCAACCCCCTGAGACCTCTCTGCACCCCAGCCCGGCAGACGGTCCCCAGGACCACTTCTGAAACTGGCCCCGGCCGTGCCCATCCAAGAAGCCGGCAGCCTCCTCTTCGTAGCCGTTCCAGCTCTCTTGGTTCCAGTCCCAAGTCATCTGCCACCATACATCTCTCTCTTCCTTTTCTTTCAAAGATGACTCATAAGATGAAATGAGGCGTTTGGAGTAAATGATGATGGGGCCTGAATTATTCAAACTCCTCCAGATTCTGAAATGACCTTAATGTGTTTATGTTTTGCATTAAGCTTCAAAATGGGCTGAAGGTTCCCAAGATTTATCTTCATTTGTGAAAGGCTTCTCCAACCCAGGACCCCGCCACGAGACAAATGTCTGGCTAGGGACATCAAGCCCAGGGCCACGTCCCAGCTAAGTCCTGGGTGTTGTCCCTGCTCCGCGCGACAGCTGTGCCTTTGCTGCAATCTTGCACGGGCTCCTAGAAAACCCGGCCCTGACCTAGGGCCGAGGGGAGGGCTGCTCCCTCTTTGCCTGTTTTGCTGAGAAATCTCTGTGCTGTGCCCACGTGCAGGTCCAGGCCCGGGCAGGATGCACTCGGCTGGCACTGGGAGGAGCGAGAGGGGTGGCAGAAGAGCGAGAAATGTTGAGGCCCACGGTGTCCAGCTCTTTGGGGAGCTGGTACCACTCTCAGGCCAAGGGTGGGGAGGAGCCCCTGCCCGGATGGCAGTTCTGAGGCAAAGAAGAACACGAGGAATGTTCCAGGCTCCCCCCTCCTGCCTGTGCATCCCCAGGCAAGTGGGCACGCGGTGGGGGACAGGGGAGTCATTGATGCACCCATGCAGGCCAGCCCTGGGGATCCACATGGGACAGAATTACAGAGAACAGGTATGGAGGGTTGACAAAGGCCCGAGTCCCCCACCTGAGGCCTGAGGCAGAGAGGGAGCCCCGGGCAGGTTTGTGTGAGAGGGACAGCAGGAAGGGCATGGGGCAGAGGCCCAGAGGCTCGTTCTGCCTCCCGCTGGAGGGCGCAGGCTGTCAGTGGAGGGGGTTGGGTCAGAAGCTGAGTCATGGCAAGGAAGGGACCAGAACCGTCAGTTGGGATTTCAGGCTCCAAATGCACCCCTTCTGGGCTCTTCCTGCCAGAGGAGATGCAGCGCCATAGGACCCATCCCAGTGGGAACCCATCAGCCTCTGAGTGGGTAGAACCAGGGTCTCCCAGAGCCTCAGACAGGAAACGGGGACGTAGGAGACCAGACCCAGGAGGCAGAGGATGGTGCTCAACCCTCTCTCTCTCTCTGGGTCCCTCTCCCACTTAGGCTTGGGCTTCCTGAGGTCGCTCGTACACTGGAGAGACCAAAAACTTCAGCCACCAGTAAGCAAAGCTAGGAGCCAAACAAGGACAACCGCACCCCATGTGGTAGGGTTCCCAAAGACCTGTCCCCCTGTTCCGGAATGCTGAGAGCTGCTGTAAGGGGACAGGGTTCTGCCATCACACAGCCCCCTGTCCCCGCCAAGCTGACCTGATCCTCAAGTCCTAGAACGTTATAAAGCCAGAGTGTGTGCCCTCGTCCCCCATTGCCCCTTGACATTATCCCCATGACGTTGTCACCTTCAGCTTCCAGGCTTCGGTCTGCTCCCACTTTGGGGCCATGAGTCATTGCCCTCTCCTCCACGACGACCCCCTTCCCTCCTGGGCTGGGTTTCCACCTGATCTTTGCAGTCTGCGGAATGGGCCAGGCTGGCCACCCTCGAAGGAGGGGGCACTGCCCGCTCTGCGCCCACCTCGCAGACACCCTGAGAGCGGCCCGGGCCTCCGGCAGGAACAAACCAGCAGGGCGCGGACAGCTGGTGCTCCAGAGCCCGCGAGCGCCAGGGAGGAGTCTGGCCATCGCCGCCTCGGACAGTGTAGGGGGCCCCCCCAACCCCTGTCCGGCTGCCTTACCGGAGTAAGGGTACTAACTGCGGGCCCTCCCTTGGGGCAGGGAGGCAGGAAACGCATTTGGCATATCCCGCATAATACATGCCCAGCACACGGCGGGATCCCAGAGGGATGCTGTTGCCCCAGCAGGACGGAGCCTCCTCACGAGGCCAGCACTGGGACCTCCAGAGCTACGGCTTCTCGAACAGACGTCTGTGGAGGACGCAGCAGGAGCACCTCACAGGAGACCTCCTGTAGGCAAGAAACCCACCTGAGCCTTGGCCCCGCTCCTCAATGACCTGGAGTGTTTGGGTCCCACGAGCTGACAAGGCCTGGGGGGCGGGGCATCAACCCCCCGTGGGTGCATGCTTGTCCCCCCCATTCCTACTTGGAAGCCCAAACCCCAGTGTGACTGAACATGGAGATGGACCTTTAAGATGGTAATTCAGGTTAAATGAGGGCATCTGGGTGGGGCCCTGGCCAGACAGGATTAGTGTCCTTATAAGAGAGAAGGCCGCCAGGGACACGGCAAGGCAGGAGGAAGGGTCTCACCAGAAACTGAGTGTGCCGGCGCATGACCCTGGACTTCAGCCTCCGGACTGGTCGAGATGAATGTCTGCTGTGCATCTGGATGGCAGCCTGCATGCAGACACTGAGGGGGCGTCAGACTCCAAGTGGGACCCCCAGTGGCCCTAGCCCAGCCCACCGGGCCGCTGACATCCTGAACCCTGCTCAGACTCCGCGCGGGTAGAAGGGGAGCGGTGTGGGGGCGGCGGCTCAGGAGGACAGCGGATACGGGGTGGGGGGGGAGTTGCGTTTCTCAGGGAAAGGGGCACAGAGGGCCCCATCCACAAACTGTCAGAACAGTGGTTTGCACCCTTGAGAGGACATCAGGAGCCCCTGGAGGACATGTCAAAACCCAGATGGCTGTGCCCCCAACCCCTGGAGTTTCTGACTCAGTAAGTCTAGAGAAGGTCCCAAGATTCCTCATTTCTAGCAAGTTCCCTGGTGCGGCGATGCTCCTGCTCTGGGAACCCCACTTGATGAACCACTGAGGGAGCACTGAGCTCCCTCAGTCAAAAGTCAGAGGCAGATTGCAGAGGACCCCCCGCCCTTCTTCCAGCCCACAGTGCTATTGTGGAACCAGGACAGCGGTGAGGAAGGACATCTGTCAAGCCCCCTGATTGTTGGGCCTGTGCACCAGCCCACTTGGATCTTCAGGATAGGCTGGGGGGGTGGGCATTACCACCCCCATTTTACAGACAGACCGCAGCTCAGAGAGGCGAAGTGATTCCCTTGGGGCCCCACAGATTCACATGGGGCCACAGCTCCCGCCCTTCCCATTCTCCCGGTGACCCTCCATCATGGTGACCTGGAACACAGGACACCCTCAGGCCTCAGAGTATCCACGACTCCCAAGACGTCACTTCTGATAGTGAGGCAGCAGACAGAGACAGATACAGAGAAAGCCCTCCTCTCGGGCTGCTTGGGCTCCAGGATCCCTGCCCGATCAAAATGGCTATAGGATCCGAGAATTTGTGGTTCCTCCCAAACTCTCCCCAAGAGCTGTCAAGGCCCAGACGAGGTAGGAAGGAAAGTGTGTGTCCCCTGCTGCGGCTGTCGGGTTGGGGAACTGGATCCCGCAGACAGAGCCAGGCGCCACGGGTTTCTATGACAACCCAGGCTGCCATTGTCCGTAATTATAATTAACTTCAGAGTTGATCATTTTCCTGGACCCTTCTGGTGGGAAAGGCGGAGGCAGCCGAAGCAAGGGGGGATGATTATCTGAGCCTCGGGGTCACTCCTGTTCTGGGAGCCTTCACGGAATGGGACTTGGGAAGAATGCGCTATGCGAGGCTGGGGGCCCCACGCGCGGGCTGTACGGGGACAGCGACACGGCCCCCACCCCCCAGCACCACATTTACCCCTCTAAGCTCGCCCCGATGGGGAAGGGGTCAGGGCACGGTCATGGGTACCAGAGTGCCTGGCCTCTTGTCCTGGCACTGCCTGACTTGAACGGTTCAGTGCATAACCACTCTGGGACATGAGAACACACAGCGCAGAAGGCCAGTGTCCCTGCGTCCCTGTGGAGGGGGAGGGCTGGCCCAAGGTGAGGAGAGGAGGGGTGGCCAAGGCCCAGCCAGTGCCCTGACCCCATCCTGCCCTAGCCAGGAAGTCATATATAAAGAGGGCTGCTGTTCACTGAACACCAACTGTGTGCCAGGCCCATACTAAGGCCCATGATATACCTGACCCCAGGGAGCTCTCAACGACCACACCCACTGGGCAGATGGACAACTGAGGCACAGAGGGGCAGCGGGGAGAGTCCAGGCTGCCTGATCTCAGCTCTGCTCCCAGGGACCCTGGTCTTGCTTTTGACTGTTGGGGTTCACCAAGGATCTGGTTGCGGGGAAAAAGAACTCTGCTTCCAGAAACGGTTTGGAAACCCCTGTTACGGTCCAACCTTCCCACTTCACAGAAGAGGTAATGGATTCTCTGGGGGGTGAAATGACCCGTCCTAGAACGCACAGCCCCGAGTCCATACACCAAAGGCAAGTCAGTCAAACACAGTCATCGATCCTAGTAACTTATATTTCTACAGTGATTCAGAACCAGTGGAACTTTCTAAAGAGTTTGAAGACTTCTGCCAGGTGAGGCTCACTCTTCCGGACCTGACTGTGTAAATGTGAACTTGCTCTGTCCAGCCCCCCGCTGCTCCAGCTGGAGGAAACTCGGAGAGAGGGGGTTCAGGGTGGGGGAAAGTCAGCTCCGCACCGCCCGGATTGCCTACCTCCAGCAGGTGCCGCCGCCGGCGGTCAGTGTGGAATCCGCAGGTCAGGGGGGCCGCGGAGGACAGAGTGGGGAGGCGGTGGGGTGAGGGAGGAGACAAAAGGGCAGAGAAGGGAGGCTGAAAAGCAGGGAAGGGGAGACTCGGGGTGTGAAAAATGTGTATTTGCAGGAATTCTTCATCGCCAAGATTTAAGGGCATTTTCCAGAATGTGTGCAGTGTGCTTGAGAACACAGCTCCACGGACAGACGACAGGAACGGCTGGGATTCCTCGATTATCCGGGTTGGGAGAGGAAAGGATGAGGGGTGGATGCGCGCGGACAGAGGTGAGACAGAGCTGGTCATGCACTGATCATGGCTGGAAAGCACGTGGTACGCTGGGCTCCTTCTGTTCTATTTGTGTGTGTTTGAAATTCCCCATCGTAAAAAAGCTTTTAAAAAGCATATAGTCAATACTCTCCAGAGTTTTGTAATGAACAGTTTCTTGGACGCAGTTTTCTTTGTAAGAAGAGTGGATTAATGAATGAATGCCCTCAGCCTTCCTTCTGCACCCCTGTCTCTCGGCTCGCTCTGTTTCCTGCCCCCTCCTCTCTCTCGCTCTCTCCCTCGTCTGGAGAGACGAGCACCAGCCAACGTTAGCAGCTGCACAGTGATTTCACTGTCTCTCCTCCAAAACATTTGTTAAATACTGGTACAAAGGAAAAATAACTATTAGTCAAATAAAACATCGCAGAAACCTTCCACATCCCACCCCCCTCCCCGCCATCCTGCACAATTCGCTCTCAGTGTTAAACGTGCGACAACTCGGCCATTTGCCCACACTAGCCATATCCACACTGGCTCTCACGGTGGAGATAGGGCAGCCCTCTGGGGGACCCGGCTAGCTGGCTACCCATGAAGGCCACAGAAGCAAAGCTGACTTGGTATTATCATTTTCCGGCAAAGTCTCCTCTCCTGGCTCAGTTTCCCCATCTATAAATGAACTGGCAGGACGAGATGATCACTAAACCCCTCCCAGCCCCAGGACGAGACGCTGCACCAACCTTCTTGCAGGGATAGTGGCATTACTACACTGGGGTCCGTTCTGGGAGACAGAAAGGATTCGGGTCTCCTACTCCGGGCACCTAGCACACTGCACAGAGCCAGAGAGCGAAACGGGAGCTGGGGAGGGGGCTGCACAGAGGCCTCAGCCCCGAGCCAGGCTAGAGTCACAGGACCAAACCCTCCCGTCCAGCCCTTCTGTCGGGGTCCCTGCTTCCCCCAACTGCTGCCAACCACAGGCGTAGCCCAACACTGCCCAGTGGGGCCTCCCAGAGGAGATGAGCAGCTGCCCCAGTCTGCCCAGTCTGAGGAGCTCCCGCTACACTGGACTTCCAGCGCTAAAGCCGGGCCAGTCCCCATCGACCTGACTGGCTGTTTGTCCTGCGCGTGGTCAGGCTGGCTTGGCAAAGAGGACTACTGGAAGGGAAGCAAGATGAAGTCTTGTCGTGATGAGCCAGTTTGGGGAGAGGAGGGGAGCAGAGGCTGTTCACGAACTTCAGGCCCCGTGATGGAAACAGCAAAAATACCAGGACTGGGCTGATCACCGAGACCGAACCTTGAGATCATTCACAGTCCTGGTGTCACTGGGCTTTGCCTCTCTCAGCCGGCAAAGACAGCAGAGACAACAGGAAGGATCGTGCTTCTGGGAGTCCATCGGCCAATGAGAAACAGAGCCCTGTGGTGCCCTCGGAGCAAGAAAAGTGACTTAACCAGGGAGGGCCGGCGGGAGGCCCAGAGGGTCTGCCTTGGTGGTATGCTGCCTCTGCCCCACGTGCCTTCCAGAGGCCACGGTCTAAGGCCACGTCCGCCGCACTGGCACCTACCACAGGACCTGCCAGCCTCGGGCCTGCCACCGCAGGCTGTTCCCCAATTTGGAACCGGCCTGCATTTGAGCGGGTTATGTGGAAGGGCAGCCTTGCATCATGAAGTCCGGACCATGTGATTCGGATCACTCCCCTCCACTTGTTCCTTGTCACCCCCTTCCTTTTTCCTGGGAAATGGGAATGCTTGGTGGGTGGGCTCCAGTTAGGGGGTGCCTGGTCAAAACACAGGACCGATAATGGCTAAAGCCCCAGCGTTCTGGATTGCTTGTTTCTATGGCATCCCTGTGGTTGTGATCTCACCCACCCCTCATCCCTCGCCCCGCTGTGGTCGTGACCCCGAGGTGGCCTCTCACTCGGCCAAGCCTACAGGAGTGGGGGGCAGGCAACTGGGAGCCGCCCTGCTGTGCAGTTAGGGGTGACCTGAACCGTGATCCCGAGGGAGGAGCGGACATGAAAATGGGTTGTTCAGTGCCCAAAAAATCATGGAAAACAAGCATGGGAGCCTGTCAAGTATGCGTGCGACTCCGGCTCGAGAATGCAATGAAAATGAGAAAGCATTCGGAGTAGAAAAACAAACTCGCGCCGAGCACACGGCGTCGGGGGCAGGACAGCAGTGCTCATGGGGAAACCGGGGGCCTTCCGTGCAGAAAGGAGGGACCCCAGGGGGAGTCACATGATCCTGGGGACAGAGGGAGGCCACACTTGCCTGGCGAAGCACCGAGAGACAGACACAATTTTCCAATGGCTGTGTCCCACACCAGGAACCAAGATGATGTCGTCCATCGGCTAGACTTTAATAAAAACAATTAAAATTTAAAAAACAACTAGTTCAGATCCATCTGGATCTGTTACAAAAGAAACAGCAGGATAAACCCAAGGAAAGTAGAAAGGAGGAGAAAGTAGAAAGGAACACAAATCAAGAATGAAGAAATGAACAGAATCAGAAAAACCTGAAGTTGGTTTCTGCAAAGAGAGCAAATGGGTCAAGTTCTGGAGAATGGATGGGCAGAAGGCAAGTTCCGGACACCTGCACTGTGTGTCCTCGGGGGACATGAGCAACCTCTCCAGCCTGCGTCTCCTCAAAATCAAGAAATACAACATCCTCCCTAAGAAACGGATGTCTCAGGGTCGTTATTGTCCCAGGGCGGGGATTGTAAATGTTGTCAGAGCCCAGAGTGCTGGTGGGGGGTGGGGGGAAGGAACCAGGAAGGGAGGACCCACTCTGTCCTGGGAGGAATCGGGAGGAGCGACTTCCGGACTTAGCTCTGGAGGAGGATAAGAACTCATGGGAAGAGCAGGACAATCCAGGCTGGGAGCCTAGCGAGCCTGGAGGCCTGAGGCCCGTCCCTTCCCCATAAAACAGGCTCAAGGGGAGAAGGGGTAAATCCCTTCCCCTCGGCTGTCTGCCAAGCCGTGGGCTGACATTTGAGGCCAATGTGGAGAACACAAAGGGGCCTGGCTGTGGGCTTCTGCTTGGGACTCCTGCATTATGCAGCAGGGGTAAATAATGGATAACTTGGAATGTTTTTTTAACCATTTGGTTACCGATCTCTGTCCAGGATGTAGAAGATGCAGTGGCCTTGCCCAGCCTCTCTCTAGTTAAGAGAATGATTTCATTACAATCTTCTCTCCAGGCTGAGATGCTCTTTTCAGCTGGAAGCCAGTGAGAAAGTTGGCAACAGACCAAGTCAGGGTGTCCCAGAGAAAAGGAGTCCCGTGGGGCTCTGTGCACTTCCCTCAAAGCCTCAGTCAACCCGGCGGGGGATACGCACCTTCATTTTTCCCAGGTAAAGAGATCTTGCTTCTGGGGCTGGATACCTTAGCCTGTGAACTCCTGGGATCCTGCCTTTGGCGAGAAGGAGCTTCAACACAACACGTCCTCTGCCCAAGCCGGAGCTTCAACACAACACGTCCTCTGCCCAAGCCAGCGGGTTCCAACACCCCCACCCCCCAGGAGGGTCTCAGTGGGAACCTTCCAGAGAGAGGCCCATCAAGGGTAAAGCGCCTTCTTCCCCTGAGGATATGTTTCTAGAACCGGGTTAGATAGAGGAGGTTCTAATTCCCTCAAAATGAGGGATGGGGACCCCTGAGAGGTCATAATGAAGACGTCAGGGTCACAGAAAGAGTCTGCATTGCAATTGGTCACCCACAGAATAACTACAAACTTGGGCTTCTCTAAAGATAGTCAAGCGGCAATTGCCACGTGACCCAGCAAGCAGGCTCTTGGGGGAAGTTATGATGACACAAAATCTGAACACAGGTGTTCAGGGCAGCTTTACTTAGAACAGGCAAAACCTGTAAACACCCAGATGTTCCTGAAAGGCTGCGTGGGAAGTAGCATCCATGCCGCGGGCCACCCATCAGCAACGAAGGGGGCACGATCGATCCCCCCAACAACCTAGGCTCATAAAGAACCACGCGAGTCATAAAGAACCACGCCGAGTCCTAAGAGCCAACCCTGAAATGTTCCATACCGTTTCAGTCCATTTACGTGACACTTCCGCCATGACAAATGTATAAAGATGGGGGATGGGCTCACGGGGTGGGAACTGCCGAGGGGACCCCATCCAGTGCCCGCAGTGGTGGTGGGTTTCACACCTTGCATGGGTGATCAAAGCACCCAGGACCAAAAAACATGCACATAAATGAGTCCCAGATAAAACAGTGGACATCTGAGGGAGATGGGGGGAGGGGACAGCTGTCCACAAACGGACGGTCCCATTAGACTACTGTTTGCCAAGATGTCTGGGGGAAACTGGTAACAGGCACACCGGATGACTCAGGTGACTCTATGACTATCCAGAAATAAAAGATTGAACTTAAACAAATAGTTACGGTATAATGCTCGGTGCAGAGGGCCAACCACGAAACCCAAAGTGCCTCATTATCAGTCCTACTCTCCGAGTGCCACACGCACACCCGTGTACTAAAGCTACACCCTGGCCTACCCCAGGCCCTGCACTCCCACCCCTAAATATATCCCCAAGACAAATGTGGGTGTGTGGCCACCAGAAAACCTGTGTAAGGCTAACAGCAGCTTTATTCATAATAGCCAACAGTCGGAAACAACGCAGACGTCTGTCCAGAGTAGAATGGATAGACTGTGTTATGGTCAACCTGTGGCAATTAAATTAACATGGCAATCAAAAAGGCATAATCTAGGAATGCAAGCTGGTGCCACCACTCTGGAAAACAGCATGGAGCTTCCTCAAAAAGTTGCAAATAGAGCTACCCTATGACCCAGCAATTGCACTACTGGTTATTTACCCTAAAGATACAAACGTAGTGATCTGAAGGGGCACATGCACCCGAATGTTTATAGCAACAATGGCCAAACTATGGAAAGAACCTAGATGTCCATCCACAGATGAATGGATAAAGAAGATGTGGTATATATATACAATGGAATACTATGCAGCCATCAAAAAATTGAAATCTTGCCATTTGCGACGACGTGGATAGAACTAGAGGGTATTATGCTTAGCGAAATAAGTCAATCAGAGAAAGACAACTATCATATGATCTCCCCGATATGAGGAAATGGAGATGAACGTGGGGGGTTTGGGCGGTAGGAAAAGAACAAATGAAACAAGATGCGATCGGGAGGGAGACGAAACCATAAGAGATTCTTCATCTCACAAAACAAACTGAGGGTTGCTGGGGGGAGAGGGGTAAGGAGAGGGGAGTGGGGTTATGGACATTGGGGAGGGTATGTGCTATGGTGAGTGCTGTGAAGTGTGTAAACCTGGCGATTCACAGACCTGTACCCCTGGGGCTAATAATACGTTATATGTTTATTTTTAAAAAAAGCCATAATCTAGTGCTCATCCAGTTGATGAGACTCATGGACATGATGATGAGGCAAAGAAGACAGACAAAGAGACCACAGACTATATGGTTTGTTGATAAGTTCAAGGGCAGGCGGAACTATTCCAGAGCGACGGGTCGGAAGAGCAGCAACCGAGGGAGTGGAAGGACTGCCTGCAAAGGGGGCCGCGGGGGCCTCCAGGCGCTGAATGTCCTACATCCTGACTGGGGTGAGGGGGGGGGACACCACAGGTGTGTATACCTGTGACACTTAACCAAAGCACACACTGCAGATCTGGGCGCTCTGCTGTGTGTGTTATATACCTCGATGTACTTTTAAACAAAAGAAGCATGTATGCCTAGACGGAAGAACAGAAAGCGATACCCCAGAGCAGGGGCACCTGGAGGGGCCCCCATCGCCCCTCCCCCAGCTCTCCGTCTCGCGTCTGCTCCTGGAAGACCTGCTGACCCCAAGTGTGAGGTGTTCGGCAGCATCAGCTACTACTCTGACCTTTGGGGATGTGGTGGAGGAGAAAGGGGACCTCGGGAAGGGAGAAGAAAGGACGGAACTCAAAGGACTAGGAGAAGAGAGAGGAGAGAGAAAGGGAACCACAGCCAGCACCTCCAGAGCGCAGCCCCAGCCCCACGTCTGCCAGGTAGCTGGAGGCACTTGGAGGAAACCGCACAGAGCTCGTCACCAGACTCGGGGTTTAACACGAGGCAGTAACAGGGCTGCACTTGAACCCCAGCAGCCAGATGCTGGTGAACAGTAGAGGAAGAGAGAGAGAGCAGAAATGAAGGCTTGAGATGGGGAAGGACCCTTGGCCTCCTGTCCGACAGGCATTTCCTGAGCGCCTCCTACCCGACGGCACTACTGAGGACCTGGGGACAATCCGGGTGGCTCCACAGGCAGCGACTCTGGCTGTCACCCAGGCCCATGCTGTCGCCATGTGGAAATTCCTCACGTTTGAAGGAGGGTCTCCACACTCCACAAATTATGTCTCTATTCCTGAGCGCAGAAGTGAGACAAACACCCCCAAGCCCCCTCCCCACTGGCAGGACCACGGTCTAGAGGCTGTACCCGCAGGTCAGAAGAAAGGGGGACAAGGGGCCTGACCGAGGCGGAGGAACCGAGCGTCTGCTGGTATCGCAGGGAGGGGTGGGGAAAGGGCACGGACTGTCCTTTAAAGCTGGAGAGGCATAACTCAATTCTTTTTACAATTTCATTACTGGAAAAGTCTATCGGCCCCAGGAGCATTCTGCTCACAGAATTGAAGTAAAGACAAAAGGGCACTCGCTGTGTCTCCCCGCGCTCGGAGCCGAGCTGGATGCCCATAAATCACTGACAAGTGGGGAAAGGGGAGCCTCGTTTCGCTTTGTCCTCCCTTCCTGCCCTCGTTCCTTCAGGGCTGGAGGCAGCGGCAGCGGCGGGAGGGCGGTGTTGACCTAGAGCCACGTGCATGTCAGCGCAGGGCGGGCCCCCCCAGAGTGGTGTGAGGGAGGGATCAGCACCCCGTCTGGAGCCGAGACCCTGTAACTTGTCCAGGGTCACGTGGTGACCATGACCCCTCTCCATATCTTCATGCTACGGCCCGTTTTAAATCCCAAAAGGGGATTTCTGGTCCTGGCCAGTAGGGGCTCCCGGGCCTGGAACAGCAGCCCCTGTCCCTCCGGCAGGACTTCTTCGCAGAGGCAGACCCCTCTCCCAGACCCTTCCAGATCCCAGCCGGGTTAGGGAAATGCTCACAGCTCCCGGTGCTCTCACTCCCCTGACCCCATGAGCCCTGAGTTTCTGTCTGTTGTGTTTGCCGCTAAGACCCCGTGTCCAGACAGTGCCTGACACATGGCAACACTCAATAATTTTTAATGAGAAAAACTACTGGAGTGATGTTGGCTCTGGGGAGCTGTCCGTGACGGTTCTGGTCTCTGCCCAGCTGACCTGCCCTGTTCCGTGTGCAAGGACCATGTCGTACAGGGAACTGGGACATCACTGACCCAACACCCAGGGCAGCTCTTCGGTGGCTCCTGAATCACGCCTCCAGTCAGGCTCGTCCAAGTTCGCAGGTCACGCGTAGAGTGCTGGGAGCTGGCTGGTGCCCCCCCACCGCTAGCCCCGTGCCTGTCCCCGGCAGGCCCCTCTTCTGGGCAACGGCAGGAGCACCGTGGGGGCGAGAGAGGCCTGGGGGCTGGGCTGGGACCCAGACTCAGGAGGCCCGGCAGCCCTCGGGAACGGCAGACAGACACCTCCCAGCTTCCCCACTCGGAGTCGCCTGCGCCCGCGGTTCCTTCTGCTCCATTTGTGCGTCTTCTCTATTTTCCATGAAGATTATATTCCACGACGACGGACAGACAGTCTTTTTTTTCCTCTTTCCAAAGCTCTTTTTCAGGCTATCTCATTTTATCCCTTCAACGGCCCTGCAGGGAGATGGGACCAGGGCTATCCTCGGGGAAGCTGGCCATGCTACACGTGAGCGGAGGAGGGGTTGGCCGGGCTGGCCAGTAGTGCCCCGCTGCCTGCCCACCTGCCGCCTGGGGTCTGCGCAGGCCCCACACCTGTGATGCGAGGCTCCGCGTGCGTCTGCTCGGGGCAGAGGGCGCGCTCCATGACCGCTCCTCTGATGAGCCCGGGCCCCGCATCTCAAACCAGCCTGCGGCCCTGAGGTGCCGGCCCCTGACTGCAGGGGCTCTACCAGACGCTGCCTCTCCTGGACTCTCACTTTGGACTGTTTTTTAAAAAAACGGCCTCCGTCTGGCATCTGATTTCTTTTTTTTTTTTTTTTTAAGATTTTATTTATTTATCAGAGAGAGAGAGGGAGAGACAGCGAGCACAGGCAGACAGAATGGCAGGCAGAGGCAGAGGGGGAAGCAGGCTCCCTGCTGAGCAAGGAGCCCGATGTGGGACTCGATCCCAGGACCCTGGGACCATGACCTGAGCCGAAGGCAGCTGCTTAACCAACTGAGCCACCCAGGCGTCCAATCAGGCGTTCATCTCCTGTGTTTTCAAGGGGCTGTGGCTGGGAGGGAGCAGGGGCCCAGGGCTCCTGCCCTCTCTGCTGCTACAAGGCCTATGGGAGGCTCACGGATCCTTCCGGCAGAAAGGCAGGTTGGAAGGAAGGAACAGGGAGGGGGGAGAGACCCAGGCCTTAAGTGACCCACCTCACAGCCAGAGTCTGTGTCTGTCCCCATTACAGGCCCAAATTGACAGCAGCCGCCAAGGGTAGCTGAGCTAATCAGCCGCCCAGACATCGTCTACTTAGCATCACAATGCCTCTCTCTTTCTCTCTCTCTCATTCTGTCTCTCCCTCTGTCTGTCTGTCTGTCTCTCTCATTCTCTCTCTCTCTCTCTCTCTCTCTCTCTCTCACACACACACACACACACACACACACACAGACACGCACCAGACAGGAAAACAAGACTGAGAACACAGCCCGTCCAGCGCCCCACTCCGGCATCCGTGACTCCTACTCCAGGCCGCCCTCTGGTTCCAGCGCCAGGCGCTGGGCTGAGGGCTGCGGCTCCCCTACCGGTGAGATCAAAGCCAGCAATGGGATCATGCAGCAACCTGGCCAGGAGCCCCCTTCTCGGGAGGGAGGACATCTGTTTCCATGATAACCAAGCCAATTCCAAAGCATGATATATTTATGTTCCGTATCTCCAGCCACCTGCTCAGCCTCAAAAACAAATTCCAGGTTCCAGCCAAGGAGGAAATGCGACAGTTAATTGGGAAAATTACGAATGGTTCATTCTAGGAGTTGCAAAAGGTGGCAAGGGGTTCTAGCAGGTGCAGGAGCTCATGGCTGGGGAGACTGGGACATTCCTGAGTGCTCCTTAGAGCAGGGAACCTGCAGAGAAAGGCAGTCTGACCCTTTCCCTCCAGAAAGTCTGAGTCTGGGCCTCAGGACGCTCCCAGAGCTGGCCTGAGGGCAGGAGGAACCTGGGTGGGGCTCCCTGGGTCCCAGAGTGCAGGAGAACCAAGAGAGAATGAGGGGACGGGGCAGGCAGCCTGAAGGGAGGGTCTGGGACTGCTGCCCGGCCGCTGCCTCCACCGCCCCTCTCGCCTGGGGACAGAATTTGGGTGACAGTTGGCAGGTGGGCCACCCTGTCTCTATAAACTGGACGTCAGCCAGGGCCTGGGGACTCACGGGCAAGCCATCTTTATACTGTTTGAAAGTGGGGGTGCTGGGGGGGGAGAGCAGCGTGGAGACCTTAGAACCGCAGAGTGGGGATGACGATAATATTAAACTAAAGAAACTTGGGAGTCAACAGGTCCAGAAAGAAGCCTTTTCCAAGCTTCCCTTCTCCAGAAGTGCAGCTGCCATCAGTCCCCTCCCCGGGGGAGGAAGAAGCCGGAAGAGGCCAGCCGCGTGCGCAAACATCACAACAGTCGCACCTTCTATTTTGTTCCCCTAAAGGTGCATCGGTTTTTCCTTAAAAAAACGGTTCTCTCCGTCCCTTCCCTCTCCCGGGTTAAGTTTATCCCCCGCCTCTGGGTATTAAGCCCCTTCTTTTGTGTGCTCACATGCATACGAGTAATACTTCGTCTTTTCTCTTGTTACTCCGTCTACTTCACAGGCTCCCACCACCAGACCCAAATCCGGGGAGGAAACGGTTTTCCTCCCAACAGTTTGAGACCCGTCTCCAAGACAGCCCTGGAGATAATTCCTCTGGGCAAGCAGACAAAGGCTTATTCATTGCACAGAGGCAGTGGGGCACCATGGCCTTTCCAGGGAACAGAAATCAGAACTGCCACGATCGTCTTCAATTTGGGAAACAGGAATGGGCAGGCCACGAACATGGGCCACAGGTAGTTCAAGACGGGCAGGCACGGTCGGAACATGCTGCCTGCGGGGTTAGGGGGCGCTGGCCCAGATCCCACCGCTCAGCTTCACCTGCGATCCAGCCAACCTGCCTTCTCTTGTCCTACCCACCGCGGCCATTCCCTGCCATCCTCATGTAACCCACAGCCCGGCCTGACCCACCAGGGTCTGGGGACCTGGGCTCTGAGCCCTGGGAGGCCTCTGCTGTGGACATTCCCCCAGGAGCCCGCCTGATCACACTCGCTGGGTCCCATCATCCCAGTCCAACCTGATCACGCTCCCCAGGCCTCCTCCCCAGTCTCTGGACTTCCGTTTTGCCTCGGTTTTACCTCCACCTTGTCCTGGCCCAGGGCAGAGAGCAGAGAGGGGTGAGCCAGGAGGCAGGAAAGCCAAGGGAAAGCGGATCTTCACCATCGCTGTGTTCTTTGTCAGCAGCCAACTGGCCCAGCACAGCCGACGGTGTGGAAGACCAGCACGGCGGGCATCACCTTCCTGCCCCGATGCATCCTGTCCCCTAATACGGACCCACCTGGACCCACACCTCGGCTGTGGGCCATGAGGGAGCCCTGCCCTCCAGCGAGTTCCCAATCTGGCCACCAGCTGTGTAGGGCACGATCAAGGGCACTGGCTATCACAGTTGTGGGCCCGGGCCATGGTGAGGAGGTGTTTATCGGGCCCCTGCGGCCCAGGCTGGCGGTGAGGCCCTGGATCAGGGGCGCGGCAGGAGCCATCCAGGGGCTGTACTCGCACCCATCATTCATTTCTCATTCACTCGATCCTTCGCACCTCAATCTGCCCATTCTTTCCACTAATGATCATTTACTGGGCGCTCACCATGGGGCAGGAGGTTTCCAACCCGGGGAAACTGAGGCACTCACGACACCATGGAGATGGTACAGCACAGGGCCCCTGTAGCGGGGTTCACAGCAGGGAGATGCTCTAGGGGAGGCCAAAGGACCCAGAGATGGCAAGGAGGCAGCGGCACCTGCGCCCGGTCTCAAAACGGACTGTGCCCGACAGGTGTCAGAACGCCAGCATGAAATAGAATGTCACATCCTATCGCAAAGGGCACGAGC
The DNA here is from genome assembly GCF_020171115.1 of Neogale vison. NCBI lineage: Eukaryota > Metazoa > Chordata > Mammalia > Carnivora > Mustelidae > Neogale > Neogale vison. The sequence continues at coordinate 137,118,754 of NC_058098.1, forward strand.
TCCCGTTCTTGTTCTTGAGGGGTCTGTCACCATGTCGACATCAGCCCCGGCAAAGCGAGGGGTGTCCCCATTCCCTCCCGGGTAAAAGACTGTCCCTGCGCCGCGCCCCAGCCCTCCCAGGTAGCCAAGGCTTCCCCCGGAGAGGCTGGGAGCACACGGGCACCCTCATAAGCAAGTCTTCATCATGAGATGCCAGGAGAACCGTGGGGGCTCAGCACACTCCCGTCAGGTTTTGCAGATGACCTACAAAAGCAGGGTGCCTCTCCTAGCCCCCTGGGGGCCACGCAAGGGAAGCCCCAGTCCCCAGTGCCTCTTAGCGGGCCTCAGTCTCCTCAGCTATAAAGTGGGATCATACTTCCCCATCTCCTGCGGCAGTCTGGAGGCTTAGACACAAGACCTGGACGCCGCTCACCTGGCCCACTTGCCACCCAGTAAGCACTGAGCAGTGAGCCCCTGACCAGTCCCCAGCCCTCCCGGATCCCGAGGAAGGGCCCCGTTAGTACAGCCCAGTGTCTGGGGAGGGCCATTAGGGTCCTGTTGGCTGATGGAGGTTTGTAGGGTATCAGGAGGCTGGCAAAGTGGAAGTCGCGCAGGGGGTTGGGTGCGGTGGGGAGAGCAGGGCCAAGGGGAAGGGCCATTGCCCCCACCACGAGCTCGGACCAGCCCCCACTGCCCGGCTCCTGCAACATCTCTCCCCGCGGGGCAAGCTGTTCTGTCTCTGGCTCTCACCCACCCCGCTCTGCTCTGCAAGGCCTGGTTAATTCACAGGAGTAATTTTAATCAATTACATGAAGTGTAAAATAACTGTTCTGCTCTGCTCGGGAAATGGGGCTTGTCGTCTTTAAGGCTTTATTGAAAAGATGGAATTGTGTGTCCCCAGCACGTGGGCAGCAGGGTGTGGGGGGGCGACTGGGGCTGGAGAGAGCTCCCTGAGCAGGGCTCCGTCGGTGGCCTGCCGGCCAGCCCCACCACACACACAGCAAGCCCGGGGTGGAAGGACCTCCGGACCCCGTGACAGCCCAGCGAACCACTATCAGCTGCGGGCCTGCGCCGCTCACTGCCCTTTCCACCTTCCGGCACCACTGACTGCCTGAAAGTGCTGCTCAATACGGAGCCCAGACTGCGTCTCTGCACCCCAGCAACGTGAGCATGAGAAGACACGTGTGTGTGTGTCGCACGTGGTGAGCGGCTAACACTGCCTCCAAGCACACTCTTACTCCAATAAGCCAGATGCAGATCGCCCAGGTCTCTCCCAGGGAAGGGTTCTCCTGGTAGGGTCACCAGTCCTCAAAGGTCATGGTTTTTTTGTTTTTTTTTTAAAGATTTTTATTTATTTATTTGATAGAGAGAGATCACAAGTAGACGGAGAGGCAGGCGGAGAGAGAGAGAGAGAGAGAGAGGGAAGCAGGCTCCCTACTGAGCAGAGAGCCCGATGTGGGGCTCGATCCCAGGACCCTGAGATCATGACCTGAGCCGAAGGCAGCGGCTTAACCCACTGAGCCACCCAGGCGCCCCAAAGGTCATGTTTTTGTTTGTTTGTTTGTTTGTTTTTTATTTATTTGAGAGAGACAGAGAGAGAGAGAGAGTGAGAAAGGGAACACAAGCAGGGGGAGTCAGAGATGGAGAAGTAGGTTCCCGGAAGAGCAGGGAGCCCGACACGGGGCTGGATCCCAGGACCCTGGGATCGTGACTCGAGCCTAAGGCAGATGCCTAACGACTGAGCCACTAGGTGCCCCTCAAAGGTCATGTTTTCAGCTCCTTCACCACCCTGATCGTCCCGGACAGGAAACCGGTCATAATAACCCCGAGCCACGAAGACACCCACTGGGAGGTCCCACATTTGGTCTCAGCCTGCTCCCAGCCAGAAGTTTCATCCGACAGGGTTCCACGACGACCTTGCCAAGAAATGTGCATGATGATCCCCTACACGTCCTCTCAAGTGTTGAGATTAAGATAACTAAAAGGTAAAGGGGACTGTCCTGCAAGTGGGCAGAACGCACAGCCTTGTATTGGAGGAGCAGCCAGAGGTAAAGGACTCGAATGAGGATGCTTCGTATTGTGGCCTCGGCAACCCGTGGCAGCCCGTGGCAGCCTGTCCCCATGTGCCTGGCTGAGAAGGCTGAGGCCAACATGGCAGCCTCCCATCCCACGTGGGCCACCGGGACCAGGGGACCTGGATCCACGCGGCAGAACTGGCTCATCTCTGGGCCGGATGCTCCGGCCACGCCCACATCTGTCTCCTAAGTCCCCAAATTTGGAAGTAACCATGAAGGCCATCTCTTCTCCCTGGGGTGGGGGGTGGTTTCTAAAATATGTGACCATTAACGTCATCCAAGCCATCCGGGACTGGCTGAACCCAAGCTCTGATTCGCTCACTTCGGCCCCGGGGGAATAGACTTATCACCACTGACACACGCGGACTTTAGTGTGCCACCCGGCGCCATCCAGTCACGATGATGGCCGTAAGCACTTGTTCAGCGCTAGGTCCCATGCCAAGGACATCAACCAGGATCGTCCCCGCACGCACGGATGGAGCGAGAGCTAATCACCACCGCACCATAAGGCAATGGGAGATCAGAGTCATTATCGCACACACTTGGAGAGGGGGAGAGCCAGGCGCGGGCACAGTGGCTGGGAACACGGCTGTGTCTCTTTAAGGGGACAAAATAAGCCACATTGGAATATGTTCCCAAGGCTCCATTCAAAAAATGTAGAAAAAGAGCACATACTCCCTTTAGAAACACTTCTGTCTAAACAGCCACACACACATGCACACACACACACACAAGCACGCACACACATGCGTGTGGGCGCACATACACACATGCACGCACGCACCCTGGTTATGGGGGAAAGGAGCTCATATGGACTCTTGTGTCCGAAGCCGAGCAATGACGATGAGCCCCGATTGCCTGCTGGGGGTCAGACCACTGGGCACTCTAACGTATTACTTGGGAAACTGTGACCAGAGCATCCCTAACGTCACAAAGCTAAGAGGAGGCAGAGCTGGGACTTGAACTTGCACCTGGCTTGGAAGCCCGATGAGGCACTTGCATTAGAATTAGAAATTCTCCTCTAGCCCAGGCAGAAAACAGGGAGGGTGGGGAGGCTGTGGTGGTGAGAAGTGGCCAGAGGACCGGGTCTGCACTTGACCCCTGGAGCTCTCTCTTCAGGCCTTTCTGGTACCACCTGCCCTGGGCCCAAGGCGCCCACCTGTAGCTCCTGTGACGAATGGGCCCATCTGCTCACTCTGCACAGCACTGTTTGGCAGAATCAGGGAAACGGAGACCCTGGGGGCTAAGAGACTTGCCCAAGGTCACACAGCCGGGCCCCAGCAGCCTGAGGCGGGCGCTCCCAGGCTCTCCCTGTCCTGGCCCAGCTTCTGGTCCCTCCTGGTGGGGGCTGACCCGGCCCCTCGCAGATGTGCCTCTTTCTGCTACTATTTCTTCTCCCAACTCGGTGCCCTTTGGTTCCCCCGGGAACAGGCTGACATTCACCATGATTAGCTCGCTTCCCCCTCTCCCCGCAGCCAAGAGCTAATTGTCCTGATTTCCTTCCAAGAACGGTCTCTCTGAATAGCCTTCGCAGGCACAATTAGGCAGGTTCAGCCTGGCTTTCACACTCCAGCTCTGAAAAAATCAAATCAGTGAGGAACCAAAGCCTCTCGAAGTTCTCTGAGAGCTTCTTTGTGCGGGGAACAAAGCGCACGCATAATTACCTGCTTAGCTGATGAGCACTGGACCCCAGGGCCCTGCTTGCAGGAAAGCAGGTCCCGCTGGCCCACCCCCATCAAGACCCTACCTCTCACCCCCGCTAGCAGCTGCTGTGGGGAACAGCCAGCCGAGCACACCTGTCTCTTGGGACGTGGAAGGGGGTGGCCGTATCCGAGGTCCCCTCCCTGGGCAGGCCTGGCCAGCCGCAACCACAGGACATTTGTCACTGCCGAGAGAGCCCCGTCCAGAGTCAGTGAAGAGTGGACCTCCACAGACTAGCAAGTCCCATCCCCCCTTCTAAAGCTGGAGCCCCGAGGTCACACGGCATGTTGAGGCAGAAGCCCAACTTGAACCCAGTCTCGCTGCAGGGGCCCTTATCTCGTGCTGACCACTCGGCTAGCTTAAGATGCGCAGCCCTTTCTGCCAGAAAAAAGTCAGGGCTTCCAGTCAAACAAAGGAAATGGGTTTTTCCATTTCCATTTCCATTTCCATTTCCTGCACCACCGAACTGGTACAGGCGTCGGATTGTCAACAGGCCCAGGAAGCTATGGCCAGTAGCTTTCCTAGGGACAGAGAGGGACCTTTTATCTCCACACAGAGAAGGGACCAGTCCAGCTCACACAGCCAGTAAACACCTGAGACCCTTCATACCACCCCTAATTCCTGGGCCAGAGCTCAGGAGAGCTATCAGTGGGCCCCTGTCCCCCCATACCCTGTATCTGCAATCCTAACAAGATGGCATCCGGGTGCCTGGGTGGCTCTATTGGCTAAGCAACTGCCTTCGGCTCAGGTCATGATCCTGGAGTCCTGGGATCGAGTCCCGCATCGGGCTCCCAGCTCTGTGGGGAGTCTGTTTCTCCCTCTGACCTTGTCCCCCTCATGGTCTGTCTCTGTCAAATAAGTAAATAAAATCTCTGGGAAGATGGCATCCTAATTGACTCAGAGCCCAGGACCGTGGAAAGGGTCCACACTATTCCAGGGAACAACACCTTTGGAGGGCCTAGTGGCTCGAAAAAGAGCACTCCAAGTGAGGGGACCCCACTGTAAACTGGCTCCTCTTCTTTGAGCTCTGTGCACCCGTATAAGTCCCTGCCTTCTTGGTTCCTCAGTCCGTCGTCTGTAAAACGGAGATGATGCTACCGAGCTCCCAGGGCCCGGAGACTGCCTGGTCCAGGTTGCCACATGGCACGTGTGCACATCCTTTGGGTCTGCCACCCCAAGTGAGGGCATGAAGGTCATGCAAGCAGCCTATAAAGCCTCTGACAAGTCCTGCAGGAGGGAAGCCTGTTGAACAGTTTCAACCAGTGCTTCCTGTACTTCCATCCTCTAGAGCTGGTTTTTTTGGTAGCACTACTAAACTCCTGCCTTGCAGGATGCCTGGGGGCCTCAGTTGTCAAGCATCCGCCTTCGGCTCAGGTCACGATCCCAGGGTCCTGGGATCGAGCCCCACATCAGGATCCCTGCTGGGCGGGAAGCCTGCTTTTCCCTCTCCCACTCCCCCTGCTTGTGTTCCCTCTCTCACTGTGTGTCTCTCTGTCAAATAAATAAATAAAATCTTTAAAAAAAAAAAAAAAGGAAAAAGAAAAAGAATCCTGCCCTCGGGGAACCTGGGTGGCTCAGTTGGTTAAGTGTCTGCCTTCGGCTCAGGTCATGATCTCAGGGTCCTGGGATTGAGCCCCATGTCTGGCTCCCCACTCACTGGGGAGTCTGCTTCTCCCTCTGCCTCTGTCCCCCCCACCTCCAGCTGTGCTCTCTCTCTCTCAAATAAATAATAAAATCTTTTTAAAAATAAAACAATAAAATACAATAAAATCCTGCCTTGGAGAATGGCACTCGAGCCCTGCCTCTCTGTGGGGTCCTCATGGAAAGACCCTGAGTCTGACCTTGGCATCACGAGCAGAGGAAGGCCGGGGCGGTGTGTGGAGCTGAACGGGAGGAGAGGCCGAGGGGTTGGCCCCAGCTCCTGAGGGCCAGACCAAGGAGCAGACACTAGGCCAACACTGCCAGCCAAGGACTGGTCACTGGAAGAAACAAGGAATTCAGCATGCATCCCCAGGGCCACAGGGCAGGAGTCAATGGGTAGTAAACGTGGCAGTGGCCTTCTTGGACCCCCGGGGGCCTGAGGAAGAGACGCCCAGGGACGCTGCTCGTTGTCTTGGCATCAGAGCAGATGGGAACCACTGTCCGCAGCCCCTCAACCACTCAAGCTGAACTAAGGATGCCTCCACTCACTAGGGACAGGGTTCTTGTCCTATTTGGGGTCCTGGACCCCTTTGAGGATGTCACCCACCCCCACCTCCCCTTTCAGGACCATAGCTAAACAAAAATTAGGGCCAGATTTGGCCGCCAAGTGACATCCATCCCTTGGTCCAAGAGTGTGATGTGAATGACAAGTTCACAGAAGAAGCCAAGAGACCATTCTGTCCAAAGCGCTCACATCCCGTCCAGGTCCCCAGGGGCCCGGCTCCTGATGGGTCACTGTTCTACCTACCAGCTGGTTCTCCAAAGGGACGTGTGCTGCGGGGGAGCTCTCCTGGGCCTGCCCAGCTTGGGTTGGTGAGGCTTCGGCATGGTCCCAGCTCACTGACCGGGTCACGGACACCCGCTCCCGGCGGAGGAGGCTCCTCGGCCGCACCGAGCCCGTTTCTCCACTGGGAGCCGCCAGGCCTGTTCTGAGCGCTCAGAGCAGAGCCTCAGCCCTAACTCCAGAGTCAGATACCAAGCTGCTTATTATTTGAATTTAAATTAGCATAATGAGTTCAAGAGGCCCGATTACTCCAGACACAGAAAATGAAATTGGTGAGCAGAGACCACTGCAACTGTCCGCCAGTTTCATCCCCCTGGCTGAGGAAGGTCAGGAGAGGGAGGGCGCCAGATCCCGGGGCTGGGTCTAAGCCCCCGGCTCTCACCAC